>NC_061107.1:32479315-32567321 GCF_015104395.2 Macrobrachium nipponense | reverse complement strand
CAAGGTTGTTTCAATTAGGCTATCGGTACAACTATGCATGAAGTCAGTAGAAGAGACTCCCTTGACTACTACTATCAAATTATAAGCACGAGATACGAAATGGAGCAGACTGAAAGCAGAACTTACCGAAAAGACATTTCAAAATAATACACCAAAACAAAAACTTTTGTGGCAGCAATGAAGTAGCATTAGTAGTAGTAATGACAGGGCTTGGCTTTAGAACATCTTATAGTGACTCCTGCTCTGCCTTTGATTCTTGATGCGTCTTTTTTTTCCTGTCGAAATCGAGTAATATGAATAGGTTATGACAGCGCTTTCCCGCACCAATTTTCATAGTCACGTCATTCACTACGACACGACGCTGTTTCTATAACCTTGGACATGTTACTCATGTCCTTTTCTGTTCCTTTTCCTGTAGGACACCATTTCAACCAACCTACATAAACCGGCTTTTCTGTTACTTTTCTCTTTCTTCAACGCCAAAACGCCACCTCCCTAGCTGGGTTTATTCTATCAAATACTTTATCTATGGGCAGTGCATTATCTCGTTTCTTATTGTTAATTGTTGAAGATCATTCAAAGGCGCCTACATATGGATGCTCACCACTCACCAGTACATCTCCCTCTTGATTTGGGTTGGGGGAGAGGGTGGGTGACCCTTTGTTTTGGCCTGACACTTCATTTCCACATGATCCATTCTCGCTTTTTAACTTGTAATTGTCTCATTGAAAAAACATTGTCGACAGTATATACTTCACGATTAATCATAATCTTTCATGCAGCGTTCCTTCTAAAACCTCCAAAAATGATTCTCTTGGTGATTCTTCTGTGGTTATGGTACCAATGACATCTCCCTCCTGTTTGAACATGTTCATCCTCAGACTTTCTTCCCAGTCCATTATTATTACTTCTCCCTCAACAGTTAGCACATTGTTCATCATAATTACATAATTCTTTCTTAACTTCTATATACTGCATTTCCATCACATCCCTACCCCACGAAAACCCCCTCTTAACTTTTTTGTTTGAAAGTTGCTTATAGCCATATGACCATCATCGTTTTATATAATAATTTTTACGCAAGGTATTTACTTCTCTACCTGTGCCTTGGTCGGATAAAATCATCTCGTTGCCTTTTCTTTAAGTCTGCTCTTCTGTAGATATCATTTTCCCCACACTACACATTTAGCTTTTCTCTTTCTTATTCTTATATATATATATATATATATATATATATATATATATATATATTATATGTATATATATATATATATTATATATATATTATATATATATATATTATTTAACTAGCACTCACTTTTCTTGTTATTTACACTTTTAGTTGTTTTTAGCATCACTTTATCTAATTGTTTACCCAATTGTTTATTTCCATCCTTGAACAATATATTTTCCTGCAACAAGAAACCCAAAAGTTATAGGTGTTGCTAAACATTGTTTGTACCGGATATTAGCCATTAATTGCTACTTTATTTTTAATCCACATCCTCCCTTTTTTTCGGTCACAAAGGCAGGGCCATGTTAATGTCTTTGACAACCATGGTTCCTGATTACAGAACTCACACCACAAACACAGTTACTGCCCCACTGCACTCATTTTTATTTTGGCAATTATAAATTTCTTTGGTTTTGACAACCAGCGACGGTTCCTGGTTCTGGCCTGTAAGCGCACACTCACAAACACAGTTGTGTCAACTTGCGGGCACACTACACTATTCATTAGGTGCAAAGCTTTATTCCCTTGTTTACTTTACTCGTCTTTTAATTCAACTTTACTTTATATTACATCTAAATGTGGGTCTATTATCCTTTTCTGCAAGACTGCAACAAGCGAACCAATACCCGATTTGGTTTGTGTTGCCTGAAGTCCCGGGTCTTCGTGACCGCCACCATTCATCAGCTGGTTTAAAATCCCGATCCATTTAAATCCAGCGAAGGAGGAGACGCCGCTGCTGTCAGACTGTCTGTCCTCTTCCGTTGGCCCACCTACACCATTTCGGTTTTTGCGAGTAAGTTGTCGTCATTTTTACGACCCGCTTAGTAGTAATAAGTGGAGGATTCCACATCACAGGGGATCCTACTATATAGCAAGTAGCCTTAGGTGACTTGAAACGTGAATGGCCACATCGTATCATTATATAGGTAGCTAAGTTTGACCTACACTACGACACCCAGATTACTACTAAGCTGGTAGCTAGCTTATACCTACTATCTTCGGTAAATGTCCAGGAGAAGGCCGCACCCGTTTTTCAAGTATTAACGACGAAAAACGGCAAAAAACGACCAGATTGGTATTGCACATCGCATAGGAGACATGAGGAAATGGATAAAAAAGAAACTAAAGCTGCCCACACAAGCTCAAATTTTTGGTCCAATTTTTTTATGTCAAATTATTTGACATGAATTTGATCGTGTGTGGCGTAATTTGATGGCCTAAAAGGTTTGATGTCAAATATTTTAGTGATCTGATTTCAGTAGATATTTTTTGAGCTAACGTCAAATAATTTGTGCGTGTGTGGTACCTAGCAATAATTTGCGCAAATTTTAGTTAGCCTAGTGATTAGACATAATCTGAGGAGGACGTGCGTGGCTCATCGTCATCATGGCTCCAACAAAACATGAAAAGAAATTTCTTCTTGAGCTTATTGATGTTTATAGAAGTTTACCACTACTTTGGAACATTAAAAGTGACTGTTATAGTGACAGAAATAAAAAAGATATATGGCATATGAGACTCTTCTACAGAAATTCCGTGATTATTATCTGGAAGGGACGAAGGAGGAGCTGAAGAAGAAAATAAACTCACTGCGGACGAGCTTCCGAAAAGAATTTAAAAGAATAAAAGACTCAAGCAGATCTGGAGCAGGAGCAGATGAAATTTATGAGCTGTCACTATGGTGTTTTGATGCTCTTTGGTTCCTGAGTGACCATGAAACATGTGTTGATAGCGTTGCATGTATCTATAACGATACCACCAATGGCTTGAGGAGAAATGGCACTCAGGAATTTCAGGTCCTCGAATGTGTTTCCAGTTGCCAAGAAGCGGAGAGTTATTGAGAGTCTTTCAAATGGTGATATCGCACAACCATAGTAACTGTGTTTTCTTTGGTTATAGATGGTCTCACAAGATCTAATAGTTTGTCAAATGATTCTCCGTCCATGTGAAGAAAGTTCTTGAAAACATCAGGTTCATTTAATAAAGGAGCATGACCAAATTGTTCACGACACAAATACCATTGCTGGGCCCACTTTCGTCTCTTTCGTTTCTGTGTGCTCTTCAACGCTAAGCCAAGAGCCAACGCTGTAGCATCCATGATGGCACTCGGGAGCAAAATGAAAATTTGATGAGAAGTTTGAGTGTGAGCCCCCCCCCTGCGACCCCCCCTTAAGGCCACAGTGATTTTCGGGGCACTACCTAACCTTACCTAGAGCCCTGTACCCCTACCTAGGCCTAGCGGGGGGCGGAAACCACTACCTAACACATCCATCAAACCAAATCCAAAGTGATGGTACTGCTGTATACATCGTTATACTACCACCATTATAATATACTCTATAAATTAAAGAAGCTTACCTTAAACTGTTGGTTGATAAAGATGTGCTGCTGCTTTGAGGAAAACGTGAAGTCGTTGCAAGGTTCCCTGACATGCAACTTAAAGTAGGAAGTGGCCAGGTACCCGACGAATCCACTAGTTTTTCAATATTCCCCAAATAAGCTAAAACAAATTCACCGTAACTTAGGAAACAGTCAGGACAAGAAGCTGGAATTTCAACTTCTTGTGCAATACTATGAGATGAAGTGCTTGCTACGGCCTCCATGTCTAAGAACAAACTGAAAAGCCTGGGTAAGATAATGTATTGTCGCGCTGAGAAAATTTTCAAACACCCGCGCCATTGGCCAAAGTTGATGAGGTTTAAGAAAATGAAACTCTGATTGGCCAAACATGTAAGACGTCATAGTGGACTAGTTTGTCTGCGGATTATACTAGTAGTTACAGGGCTCATTTGAGCTAAAAACAAGACACAGTCAACAATAACAACAGACTTAGAAAAATTCTGGGAGGAGACAAGAGTAGCGTTAGTTTGATCGTCGATATTTCGACTGTTATTGAATTTCACTAAATTATCTCACTTGTATACCACTATTTACATACATTCCTACACATTATAGTAAAAATACATTGAATATCACTGATATCTTCATGCGGCCCTCTCCTAGACATTAACCCTATCTTCTACCTACTCATTTTAATCGATATTCAAGATAGTATACCTAGTAGTATAGTATATAACATTGCGTTGTAAACTAGGGTAAAAAACTGCATGGTACGGGGGTGGACCATGTACGATCAATGTGTACAACCCCAAAAAAAGTACTTGTTCCGATACGTAATACAAACCCTCGGTCCTTTAACAATAGGAAGTAGCTAGCGGCAGCTGGAACGGTCGTAAGCTTCGAACAAGGGGAGAACGATAGTTAACTGCTTGTCCGATCGTCGCGCGCCGCGCGACTGGGAGGTAAACAAATCACTTTTGCTTTCGGCCGTGAGTGGGAAGGACGTGCTCGTCATCGCTCTGCCCGCTTTGTCGTTTGCTTTGAGTTTGAGTATTTGCCCTCTCTTTCTGTATAAATCAGAGTGATTGTAAGTACTTGTGCATTTCTTTTATTGATCTTTGCAATGAGTGAAGAAGAAATGGAGATATCACCACGCCCTCCGGTCGCCCGTAGAGTGTGTCCCGGGCTGGAGGGGCGTAGATGTGGGGGATTTAGATCGTTTGTCGATGTAGATCTCACGAGGTTTGTAGTCACTCGTTGTCGGGGGCGAGAGTGCTCCCGCAACGAGCCCTGTGTAATATGTATGAATTGGTCCGAGGCGCAGTGGGTGCTGTACGAGGGCAGGAAGAGACTTAGGCCGCCCAAGAAGTCATCGGAAAGTCCAGTGACTCCTTTGGTAACGGACACTTCGTCCTCTTTCCTGCCCCCCGGCCAGCCCCCACGTTTCGCGCCTTCCCCTGCGGGGGGGGTAGCGGAGTCCTTCTCCTCTCTCGATCCGTCGAGTGTGGATGAGGGCGCCCGCTACCCGGACGTCCAGTTGTACTCGGGGTCTTCCGTCCGCTCTGGGGGGGGTTCTTCTCCCCCCAGGCGTGAGGAAACCCCTCTGACTAACCCGACTGTTGCTTCCGCAGGTGTGCCATCAGCGAAGGACGACCTGGGACAGGTGTGGGAGTCGCTGGGACTGCAGGGAGTGCCGAGCATCCAAGGGTTGATTCAGCGGTTGGCGGGGTCGGCAGTGGTCACTCATGGTGCGGTGACCACTACTACAACCACAGTAACGACACCAGCATATGAGATGCCACCGCATCTGGTGTATACGCCACATATAATGTCGGTGACACCCACGGCTGCTATACAAAAACCCATTACTGCCGTGCCAAAGAGGACGGTGCCACCACCACCTGGTTTTTTTGTATTGCCGACCCCGGACTTCCGCTGCCCAAAGAGTACTCCCCTGGACCTGCCGCCAGTGCCGAGGATGACGGTAGCTGCCGACAGGACGCCTGGCTCTCCTGTGGTACCTGCCGTGCCTGCCGTACCTGTTGCTGTCCCAGCCGCTCATTCCTTTTCAGATCAGGCTGCTGCTCATTCACTTTCAGATGTTCCTGCCGTTCCTGCCGTTCCCGGACCTGTTCCTGTTGTTCCTGCTGTTGGTGGTGCTGTCACAGTCTCAGGTCTTTCTGGACAGGTGCAGTCGGGCCCTGTTGCTTCGGCAACTTCCCCGGCTCCCTCCTGGATGGAAGACCTGACGTCTGTCCTGCGGAGCCTGGCGAAGAAGAAGAGGAAAGAGAAAAGAAGGTGTCGTCGTCGTCTTCGTCGTCTTCTTTCGTCGTCTGCTGCCTCCTCCTTCCCCTTCGACTTCTCAAGGCTAAACAGTCGAAGAAGAAGAAGGCTGCCTCCTCCCCCCCTAAGAAGACTCCTTCGGGATCTTCTAAGGGCCCGTCTCGCTCAGGCGAGCTGGGGAGCTCTTCTGCTGGTCCTCCTGTGCCTTCGGGAACGGGGCCCGTCGCTTCTTCTGCAAAGAAGAAGTCGACGGGGACCAGAGGTGCACCAGCCTCGGCTGGTGCGTCCTCACCTGGTGCTAGCGGTTCTGCCGCTAAACCAGGTTCCGTCTCGGCCGCTTCTCGTTCGCGAGAAGCACCGAGTGGACGCTCTTCCAAAGAAGGACCGTCCAGCCAAAGTTTTTGACGCCCGAGCTCGCTCGCCGTCAAGACAGCGGCGCGGAGCAGAAGACTGGCGAGAGTCGTGCACACGACTCTCGCCAGGCCAGTGGACGCTCTCGCAGCGATCAACTGGCTGCTCGGGGCTGACGTGACGGTCGCCTGACCGGCCACGGGCTGAGGCGAGGAAGGAGTCCCCACAGCCGCCGGTACCAGCCACGGCTGGGTACCAGCAGGTTTGGACCGCGCCGACGAGGACTCTAGGCTGGTTCTCGACGCGACAGAGAGCCTAGCAGGTCACCCGTCCTCCGCTCCACCAGATGGGACCGCTAGAGATCGGTCTCGACGTTCTCAGCCGAGCCAAATCGCCCCAGGCAGAGCGGCAAGGCTAGGCCTGCGGTCTCGACCGTCACCGAAACGGGTTGACGATCAGGGCAGCAGCCCTCCACGCACGCTGGTCCTGCCAGCGAGCGAGGGGGGAGCTTCAGGTCTGCCTCTCCCGTACCTTCAACCTCCTCGGGCTATACCGGGAGGAGCGAGGTAACCGAGGAGCGATCACGAGGAGGTGCGCCGCTCGTGACCCAGCTATGACGCCGTACGGCTCAGGCACGGTTTTAGGACCGACCAGAACGTACGCGCAAGTAGTTGGAGGCGACCGTCAGGGGTCTGTCGCTGTTCCTCCTTCTGAAGGAGGAGTATCGCGGGATATGCTCTTGCTGGAGGGACTGGATGGTCCTACTCCACAAGACGCTGTAACTCCCGAGATACAGAGGAACTTTGCGGAGGTCCATTAAGCTGATGCGTCTGCATAATGACCTCGCGGAAGGATCGCCGCTACCACCGGCAGAGCCCACGTCCCAGCTCGAATCATTTTGGGGTCCCAAGAGGGAACCCAAAATGATGGTGGGATTACCGCGATCTGAGCTTGCAGACTCGGTCCTGGATCAGGTGGAGAATCTCGTCTCAGGACGGGAGGACTCGCTAAAGTCCGGACGGTCTTCTAAGCTGCTTCCTCCTCCTCTACAGCGGCAGAGGCGATTCTACGTGCCTTCGAAGACCCGATACTGCGAAAACAGGTTAACCCGGAGTTAGCAAGGCTGACTCCAGGTGTGTCCTGCAGCAGCTCCTGTCGGAGAACCTATGGTTCTCGCAGCAGGAGGCACTTGCCTTGGAATCTACCGCTATGGCAGCATTCCAGGCAGTTTCCTGGTTGGATTTGTGGTCCCTCACAATATCCAAAGTAGCGGCCGGCTCTGGGAGCTCTGCTCTCGAAGACGACGCTTCTTTTAGGAGACTGTGCCAGTCTGGAGGAAGAGCAATCTCTTACCTCGCCCATCAGACTGCTAACCTGTGGGCCAACTTGGTTCTTCGACGTAGGGACGCAGTCCTTACCCGAGTGCCAAGGGGTCCGGGCGTTGAGGCGGCACTCGGGCTTCGAAATGGACTCTTAGGAGTTTCCCCAGCTCTCTTTCCTTGGAGGAGATGGTGGACGCTGCGGTGGAAAGGCGGCGCACTGACGAGAGTGACCGCTTAGTCCACCAGGCAGTCTCGAAGGTTACTGGGCAATCTCGAGCGACTGCGGCCAAACCAAAGAGCTTGGCTAGCGCTTCCACGGCGGCGAAGACAGTTGCACCGTCCAAACCCCGTGTGAAGACTCCTGTAGTTTCAACTTCTGCTAGAGGAGGCCGCAACCAGCCCTCCTCCCAGCCCTCCTTTCCCCGAGGGGGTGCTGGAAAGAAGTCGAAACGAGGTGGGAAACGCTAGGGACGGCGTTCCCCCATCACCTGCTGCCGGAAGTGGGGGGGGTGCCTGGCGAGCCATTGGGTGACTTGGCAGCGCTACGGCGCCGAGAACTGGATAGTAGTACGTCCTTCGGGAGGGATAATCTACTACCCTTCGAGTCTCGGCCCCCCTCATCTCCAATCCGGTCCATATCTACAGACCTATGTCCGGGGATCAGCAAAGGACAACGCTCTTCGACAGGAGATCAAGACCATGCTGGCGAAACAAGCTGTAGAAATCGTGGAGGACCAGTCACCGGGCTTTTACAGCCGCCTCTTCCTAGTGGAGAAGGCATCGGGGGGCTGGCGTCCGGTGATAGACCTCTCTCCCCTGAACCGCTTCGTTCGCACGACGCGGTTCACGATGGAGTCGGCACGCTCAGTGGCTCGACTCGATCAGGGGGAACGATTTCATGCTTTCAGTGGACTTGAAGGACGCGTATTTTCAAATACCCGTCCATCAGTCCTCCAGAAAGTACCTCCGCTTCATCTTCGACGGGACGGTGTACCAATTCAGGGCACTTTGTTTCGGTCTCTCAACCGCCCCACAGGTGTTCACGCGAGTGTTCACTCTGGTGTCGGCTTGGGCCCATTCGAACGGGATACGTCTTCTGAGGTATCTCGACGATTGGCTAGTCCTGGCGAGCTCCCGCTCGCAGTTGCTACAGGACAGAGATCGACTCCTCAAGTTTTTGTCACGATCTGGGGATCGTGATAAACTACGAGAAGTCCGATCTCGAACCCAAGCAGAAGATGAAGTACCTGGGTATGCTGATAGACACGTAGCAGGGCAAGTCTTTCCCGCAGACTTGCGGATCAGCAAATTCAGGGAGGCAGCCGGCCGGTTCCTGTCTCGGCAGGAACAGGGCAGCACAGCAATGGCAAGTCGTGATCGGCCATCTGTCGTCACTCGAGAAGTTAGTCCCTCACGGGCGTCTTCACCTGCGGTCTCTCCAGTGGAGGCTAAGGGAAAGATGGTCTCAGGCCAAGGACCCTCCTTACTTTCCCGTGGCTATCACGGACAAGGTGAGGCAGGACCTAGCCTGGTGGCTCGACGACAAGAACCTCTTAAGAGGAGTGCCCATACGCACTCCCCCCCCGGAGATGCTTCTGTTCTCAGACGCATCGACCGAGGGATGGGGCGCACACCTGGAGGAGTTGCTGACTGCAGGTGTGTGGGACCATCACGAAAAAGCACCTTCACATCAATGTCCTGGAACTCAAGGCGGCGTTCTACGCTCTCCAAGAGTTTCAGGACCGCTTGGTGGGACACTCAGTGGTGTTGATGTGCGACAACACCACAGTAGTGGCATATGTCAACAAGCAGGGGGGGCTAGTGTCTCTTCCGCTCCATCAGTTGACGGTGCAGGTGCACGAGTGGGCCACGGCTCACTCGATAGAGGCTGTCATTTTGCACGCTACATTCCAGGCAAGAGGAATGTAGTAGCAGACCAAGCTCAGCCGTCGGGATCAGGTGATAGGGACCGAATGGTCTCTACACCAAGACGTGGCGGAAAGGCTCTTCAACCTGTGGGGGCGACCGGTCGTAGACCTGTTCGCCACCCGGCACAACAGAAAACTTCAGGTTTTCTTCTCAGCTGTGCCGGACCCATGGGCAGCTGCAGAGGACGCTCTCCAACACCCCTGGGACAACCTCTTCGCTTACGCCTTTCCTCCCTTCTGTCTGATTCGGAAAGTGATCAGTCGAGTGCTGGTCACTCCCAATCTCAGAATGATCCTGGTGGCTCCCAAACGGCCGCAAGCCGTTTGGTATCCGGACCTGCTGGCTCTTCTTGCGGACGCACCGAGAGAGCTACCCACTTGGCACAACCTTCTAGCCCAGCCACACGTAGAACGGTACCACCAAGCAGTCCAGTCCCTTCAACTTCACGGCTGGCTGTTATCCACCATCTCTTGCGAACGAGACGCTTTTTCTCGTAGCGCACGCAACAGAGATGGCTGGCGACACGTCCCGACAGTCCTCCTGCAGCTGATGTACCAGGGGAAGTGGGCCGTCTTCTGTGGTTGGTGTCGTAGACAGGGTCTGTCTCCTCTCAGAGCCACTCTTCAGCAGGTAGCGGATTTTCCTCGTGTTTCTTCGCCGAGAGAAGCTCCTCTCAGTACCCACAGTTAAGGATATAGAGCCGCCCTGGCTCTCGTCCTAAAACTGAGGGGACTGGACATCTCGAATTCGTTCGAGATCTCCTTGCTAATGAGGAGCTTCGAAAGGTCTTGCCCACCCAGGGAAACTCAGGCCCCCTGCGTGGGATGTGACTCTCGTACTTAGGAGTTTGACTCGAAGACCTTTCGAGCCACTCCGAGAGTCGTCAGACAGGGATCTGACCCTCAAGACCCTCTTCTTGCTGGCCCTGGCATCGGCGAAGAGAGTAGGGGAACTACATGGCCTTTCTTATGATGTTAAACATACCAGAGGCTGGGGATCTGTGACGCTCGATTTCGTCCCGAACTTCGTAGCTAAGACTCAGAATCCATCGATCCCTGACGACAGGTTCGAGTCTTTCACGATCCCCTCCTTCTGGACTTCACCGATAACGATGCGGATGAGATGCTGCTTTGTCCTGTGAGGGCGCTACGGCGCTATCTGAAGAGAACTCGACATCTCAGGCCCTGAGTGTCGACGCCTCTTCGTTAGCACTGGGGTTACCAAGAAAGAAGTCTCCAAGAACACGCTTTCTTTCTGGCTGCGTGAGGTGATCAGGAGAGCGTACGAGGCTGATGGTAGCGACGACATCCGTACACTCCGACCGAGAGCCCACGAAGTCAGAGGTATCGGACCTCCTTAGCGTTCCGTAAGAACTTCTCCGTGGCGCAGGTCCTGAAGGCAGGTGTCTGGGCCAACCAGACCACCTTCACGTCCTTCTACCTTCGGGATATTGCCCACAAGTCCTTGGATACTTTTTCCTTGGGACCTGTGGTGGCTGCTCAACACGTTGTGTAAGCTTACCCAGCACCCGAGCAGGCAGAACAGCATCGATTCCTGGTATGACTGGAGAATTGAATGTGCGAATGAGAGAGTGACTGGCTTCTCTTCACCATCTTTCTCTACCTCTACCTGTGGGCAGAGGGATACGGTCGTTACCTTGCTGGAAGGGAGTCAGATGCAGGTAAGCTATTCAACAGAGCTCCATCCTATCTCTTTAACTAGAGATAGGAGTGTATATCCACCACTTTCTCCAACAAGGGGGAGAAAGTGGATGCCTACATGAGACAAACCCATTACTTTACATTTGCTCATGTAAAGGAAAAAGTTCTTACAATGCTGGTACAAAAGAGATACGCTTGCCTCTCTCTTAGTACTCGGCCCAGAGGTCTGACCATTGATCCTGCGGTGCACACCCCGATCAATCGGACAGAGGCTTGGATCCCTCCCTCGCTCTTACAACCAGGGAGGCATTCCAGGGATGGACGAACACCAGTCTGTTCATCAAAAGACTCAGATTCCTCCCACCAAGAAGTGAGTCTTCCTATTGTTAAAGGACCGAGGGTTTGTATTACGTATCGGAACAAATGACAATTTGTCGAAAATTGCATTTTTCCTAACTATACAAACCTGAGGTCCTTTACATAGTCCCTCCTCATGCCACCCCTCACTCTGCGTATTTTGCATGCCGGGCCAAAAGCAAAAGTGATTTTGTTTACCTCCCAGTCGCGCGGCGCGCGACGATCGGACAAAGCAGTTAACTATCGTTCTCCCCTTGTTCGAAGCTTACGACCGTTCCAGCTGCCGCTAGCTACTTCCTATTGTTAAAGGACCTCAGGTTTGTATAGTTAGGAAAAATGCAATTTTCGACAAATTGTCATATTATAATGCGTCCTGACATCGGAGATGGGCATCAGTCGCGACTTCTTGTTGGTGAGAAATGGAGCTAAAGACTTCTACTCTCCTTTCGAAGTAAGTATTTTCTCCAAAGTTAGAAATTAAGGCCAAATTTTAATATTTAAACAGAGGGTAGTGAAATGGTGGTACAAGGCAGTCCAAATCTCACCAAAACGCGTTCAACATTTTTACTTACAACTCTAAATATTTAGGAGATTGACGCTACTTTGTCTTGTTAGAGTGCTGGGGCGCTATCTGAAGAAAACTTGACACCTCAGGCCTGAGTGTCAACGCCTCTTTGTTAGCACCTGGGTGACTTAAGCTGGCCTCACACTAGGCATTTTTTTCACGAGCAGCGAGCCGTTGCTGCCGAGAATGAAAAACCGGGAGCTTTTAGCTCGAGATTCTTGCTTCCGAACAGGACGGAAAGCAGCCAGCACGAGCCGCGAGCCACAGCATAGTGTAAACAAACAAGATGGCTGCTGCTGATAGGACGTACTCTCCTGAGCCACTCTTGAACCCTCAAACGTTTTTTGTTACTCTTGCATTCACGTAAGTTTCCGAGAAATAAACCACTGCAGCGCATCTTGCAACAGTCCGACAATTTCTGGGCGCCATGATGATATCAGATGATCAGTTTTGTTTACTTTTTCCTACGGCTCCTCGAAACCACGAGTTCCTAGTGTGACGATACAACACTTTTGCTCGCGAGCATCGGCTGGATGCTGGCCAAAACCACGAGCAAGAAATGACTAGTGTGATACCAGCTTAAGAAAGAAGTGTCCAAGAACACTTTCTTTCTGGCTTCATGAGGTGATCAGGAAAGCGTACGACTCTGAGAGGAGTGCGGACACCAGTACCTTTTGTCCGAGAGTCCACGAAGTTAGAGGTATTGGTCCAACCCTTGCAGTCCACAATAACTTGTCAGTTGCACAAGTGCTGAAGGCAGGGGTGTGGTCCAACCAAACCACCTTCACCTCCTTCTACCTTTGGGATATTGCCCATAGGTCCTTGGACACTTTTCTCCGGGTCCATGGTGGCTGCTCAACAAGTTGTGTAGCTTACCCAGCTCCTTTAACAGGACAAGGTTGCATCTTGTCCTCGTGATATTGCATGAATGAAGAATGAATGAGAGTGTGACTGGCTCCTCTTCCTTCTCCTTTCTTCCCTCTTCCTGCAGGCAGAGGGTAGTGGTCGTCACATGCTGGACAGGACGACGGTGCAGGTAAGCTATGTAACTGAGCTCCATTCTATCTTTAGTTAGGGATAGAAGCATTTATCTGTCCCTTCCCTAACAAGGAGGGAAGCAGACAGCAGTAAGAGATAAACCCAATGCTTTATACTTGGCCTCTTACTTATGACTTGAAGCTCTTGCTTGCTATTCATAAGAGGTACGCATGCCTCCCTCTTACGAATTGGTCCAGAGGTCTGGCCACTGATCCTGCAGTTCTCGCTGTGATCAGTTGGACAGAGGCTAGGTTCCCCCCCTTGCTCTTACGACCAGGGAGGGAACCCAGGTTCAGATTCCTCTCGCCAATAAGTTAGTCTTTCGCATGTAAAGGACTGATGGTTTGTATAACCTGTTGGAACAAATGACAATTTTTGAAAGTAAATTGTATTTTGTTCATGAACTTACCTGTCAGATATATATATAGCTGTATTTTCTGAAGTCCGACAGAATTTAAAAAACTTCCGACACACGCAGTGGTCGGCCAGGTGGTTATACCCATTCCCGCGCTGGGAGGCGGGTATCAGGAACCATTCCCATTTCTATTCAATTTTTCTGTCGCCGGTGCTGAAAACACCTGTTTTCAGTACCTCCGTCTTAGGATTTTGGAAACTTCATTGCCGCTAAGTATCCTAATTGTCTTTTGATTTATTTACTTGGATAAGATATCTGAATCTAGTTAGGCTAGTTTCAGAGGGGGTTGTCTGCAAGATAGGGTGTGGCTACCGAAAGCTTCGGTAGATCCGCACTTGGTATGCACGAGGGGTATGGGTCTTGCTTCTTTGTTGAGATTTGTCATGTAAGGAGTGTGAGACTTTGTCTATTCCGTAAGGAAGACGTATGATTCGTATGTACACAATTAATCAGTAAACATGTCTAATTCCGTAAGGAAAAAGTATGATTCGTATGTACGCAATTAATCAGTAAACAAAAGTCAGGGTAGTGAACCTGCTAACCTTCCTGTAGACTTTATTTTGCCTAACCCTATAGTATGGACCTACGGGTTATGAATATGTCTGCGAGAGGTGATCGCTCTCCTTCATTGTGTGAAGAGTGCTACTTCTGTTATTGTTACTCCTAACCCTGTAATGTTACCTTCGGTCCCTAAAACGTGTCTGTAGAGGTTATTGCCCTTTCTCTAATACTCCTTTCGATTCGTAAACTTAGAATCGAAAGTGCTTGTCTTAGAGAGCAATAGTGAAGTGGCTAAGTGCAGTGACAGTGCCCCTTGTGTAGTGGAGGGTGCGTCAGATCGGCCTTATAACGCCTCTAGGTCTAGACCTCTGTCGGACTCCCCAGGACCACAGGGAGAGGGCATGTCGAAAGCCGAAGGAGGGGTTACGAGGAACCCCCCACCGATCTGGCGTGCCTTCGGCAGTTTCTGATGAAAATCCCCAGACTGCCAAGTTCGTGCAACATGCACGAATCCTGAAGGATTGCTTCTCGTCCTCCGAGGCGTCCTCCCGCGCGAAGGGTTGGAGCTCTCGGAAGGACTCGCGCCCTCTAAGAAGCTTTAGAGAAGAGGACGCTTCACGTCCTCTCTCTCGTCAGGAGGGAACGTCAGATCGGCCCCATAACGCCTCTAGGCCTGGACCTCTGTCGGACTCCCAGGACCAGGGAGAGGGCATGTCGAAAGCCGAAGGAGGGTACGGAACCCACATCGATCTGGCGTTCCCTTCGGTAGGACCTGTTGACGCTTCCCAGGCTGCGGAAGATCGTGCACGAATCTCGAAGGATTGCTTCTCGTCCTCCGAGGCGTCCTCCCTGTGCAGGGGTTGGAGCTCTCGGAAGGACTCGCCCGCCCCTCTAAATAGAAGCTTTATAGAAGAGGACGCTTCACGTCCCCTCTCTCTCTCGTTATGCGTTTCAGTGAGAAGTAAAAAGGCGAACGTCGCCTGATCACGTGTACGTCTTTCCACCGAGAAATATGAAAAAGAAGGCAGTTTCTCTCGCTTGTTTTGACTCCTGTCAGGAGCGTGACGCTTTTCTGCACGCTTCTTTTGACGCTTGGCTTGAACGGGACGCTCGGATGGACGCCAGGCGCGCGCCAGTGGACTCCGAGCGCACGCCAGGACGCCGAGCGTCCTCGCCAATGGATGCCGAGCGCGCGCCAGCGCACGCCAGGTTTGTCTCCTGGCTGAACGTTTCTGTTGAACTCTTCAAGCTCTTGTTTAAGATTTGAGCCTCAAGAATGTGAAGTAAGCAGTGCTTCGGAGGAAGCTTAAAGTGAACAGACAACTTCGTCTTCGAAACCCAGCAAGACCTCGGGTTTCGTGAATTCAAGAGGTCTCTGTCAATATTATTTTGCTTTTCGCAAAGGTGGTTGGAGTTAAGGAAAGCTCAAGGGAAGATCTCGTTTTCTCTACCGCAGTCAAGACTTTGCGATAAGGCAGTTACGGGTTATGTAAAGGCTCGACGTCTTGCACGTCAGGACTCTCGGCGACGTTCAGTAGGATTCTTGCAAAGGCACTCATCAAAAGGACGCTCTTCAGGAAAGCGCAAGACAGGACTTCCTTTGCCATACTGCCAATAAATTTTAAGCTTTAGCAGGCATTAGTTGTGATACGGGAGAGGAAGCTGGTTGGAGAGTTTCTTCCTCTTCCAGGATAATTTTGCAAGCTTTTTAGCCCATCTGAAAGGGTTTTTCAGATGATAGATTTTGTTGTTAGTTTCTAGTCGGGACTACGCTGCCGAATGAACATCGTCGTTCTACCTGCTGTAAGCCCTGTCTCTTAACAGGATTCTTGCCCCTTCCTCGTTGAGACGGGAATCGGAAAAATAAAATGCTCGACTTCCTGGATTACGTTTTGTCAATTCAGTGACTTTCCCCCCATTGACAATATACTATCGTTTTGTCAAGTAAGTGGGTATCCCCTCATTGACAAAATATCTCTTTGTCCCGTAAATGGGTTAGTTCTCATTGACAAACATCTCATTAACTTGATATTGCGTAAGCGAATAAGTCTTATTGACAAGATTCGGAAGAGCTCTCATTCGTCATTCGCAGACTCGTACAAGAAATAGACTTGTAGACTACGTCAATGAACGCTTATGTCCAATAACATAAGAAGCTTGAGCTGTCTGCTTCGATTCTCTAAGTTTTGTTCATGAAACTTGCCTGTCAGATATGTATGTAGCTGTATTTCCGAATTCAGCTATATATGTCTGCCAGGTAAGTATGAACAAACTTTATTGTGATATAATAAAATATTTTGCCTTGCGTTTATTTTACTACTGGTTGGTTCAAGTCATATACGCTTGCTGTAGTTACCTCTTCGGATGGCAACCGAGAGGTCTATTGTCTATTATTTTAAGGACATTTAATCGTTACTCCCTGCAGCCTTCCAGGAGTTTCCGATTTATCTTTTACCGTTGTATGGTAGTGTTCTGACGACACAAACGCATCTATATATTTAGCGTTTTCTGTTTCGCTTAAAATATACCAGCTTGAGAGTCTCTTTCTGCTAAAAAAATAACGGACCTATTTCTTCGTAGAATAGGGTAGTGGCACCCAGACATAAAGTTAAGAGACGACGTTCGTAAGCTGCTGGCTGCTGCTGTCCAGTCCACCGACCCAGTAACAAGATCGTGTTGCTGTCATGCGCGGTAGGTTACGTCTCTCTCTCCTGCGGGATTGACTGACTAACGTATCTCTGTGCTGGCGGTTACGTCTCTCCTGCGGGATTGACTGACTACTCTATCTCTGTCCTACAATCACGGACTTTAGCCTAAGATTGAGGGGATTTTCTTACCTGAATGAATAAACTTTGCATTCGTTTTGCCTTACTATGTTCAACAGAGTTATCTCTTAATCCTTTTGGTGCTCATTACCGCATGGTATAGAACTACGAGTCTACCTGCTACATTGCACTTTTATATGCTCTCCTGCTTAGGCAAAGCGCAGCCTTATTAGGGAAGTAACCATACTCGGGGAGGGAATGGATGAGCTTGCTGGGGACCATTCCTTCCTGAAGAAGTTTAGTTTGCCCCGAATAGACTGCAATTCAGACCACAGTTTTTTTCCTACTGGGAAACTGAAATATTATTCAAGATCTAGGAATGATTCTGAACATCTCTCAGTGCGTCTATCACCTGAGGTGATAGAAAGAAGGTGCCGGTGATAGAAAGAAGGTGCCGGACATCTGGATAGGGTTTCAGATGTCCTGGATCTTAATCTGAAAGAAGTAAAGCAATCGGTCGTCCCTCCAGTCCTCGAAACGATTTTTGTTTTAACCAGTGGTCCAGATCAACTCTGATATTCCACAGCTCTCTCATATCTTAAGAAGTATCTTCTCTCGGTCCTGCTCGAGTTTACGAGAAAGAGCCTATTATAACAACAGGCGTATGAATGTAACGATCCTCTAGAGGTTTGTTACAGGATTGCAAAAGTCCGTACGAATCGTCTCGATCGACGGCAGCAACTTTTGACTTCCGAGTGGAATCTTTCTTTAGAGGTAAGTTGAGAGTTGTGGAGACTTTAGGACGCCCTTTTGTTTCATTCTTCTCTTTGATATGTTGAGGACGAAGAGCCTTCTTCTTCTCTGCTCCCTTATTCTCGATCCGGGATCGGTACATTAAACGCCATCCTATGATATTAAACGGGGATGGATGTTTAGTCTCTTTTCCCCTTTTTCAATCGCTTAGGAAATGTAATAAGAGGATTTATGACGTCACGGGAGCGACAATGACGCTGATCGCCCCATGTTGGCCTTCAGGATCCTGGATTTACAGAGGTCACATCCTTCCTAGTTCACTTTCCAAGGACCTTTTCCGAGAGAGTCGGTCTACTCTAACTCGAAAGGTACCTATAACCTCTCCGCTCTGAGTCTGACTACGTTCAGACTATCGAGATGTTGACAGGAATAAGATTACCGTCTTCCATTTCCGTCTGAAGAATGGGATAAGCTGGCAGTCACAACTATTAAAGAATACGCAAATATGTTGTTACGGCCTTTGGGCTCAGAGATTTGCGTCTGTCAAACAACAAAGCCCTTCACGATCTTTGAGTTCTGTGGAATCTCGAAACTCGCTCACCATCTACTTTTTGTCTCACCTTTTGCTCGGAGTCAGACACTCGTGCGAGATCAGGCGACATATAGTAGCCCTGAGTTTTTCTTGTGACGAAGTCGGTTGCGTTTATACACCCCGATGATCGTGTAACTTGAGACCAGGTTGGACTGTCAGGCATTCTTCCTTCGGGACTGAGTCGCCTTTTGCTCCTCGCTCCTTTCTCCTGGCACCAGAAGCTCGAGTCAGGAGTTGATTCGCTGACGACAGTGGGTTCGCGTTTGATACACCCCCCAAGGTTTGCTTAGATTGAATCGCCCAGGCAGTCCAGACACTCATCCTTCAGCGAAGAATAGTGCCTTATGGTCTTCAGGGTTACAGCCTTGCTGCCTTGATTCGTCTGACTGGTCAACTGGTCGGTCACCTGACTTTAGTACAGACGGACTGACTGTGCATGTCCAGATCGAAGCTTTCCAATATGGAACTTAGACGTTAGTCTGAAGTTCTTGATGTCAAAGCATTCGAACCTCTCCTACCTGTTAACTTCTTGCATGTGATCAGGAAGGCCTTCTTCTAACCACCCTAGATACGACAAAGAGGGTTAGTGAGATTTTAAGCCATCGTCACAAGTTTTGGCTTTAGAGAACACAAGGCGGTGTGCTCCTAAGCCTTTCGTTGTGGCCTCCAAGAAGGTGGAAACCCGTTTCCGTTATCCTTGGGCCAGAAGCTTGGAAGCAAGGATGGCACAAGTTAGCGGGCAGGAGCCAGAGAGAGTCCTGTGCCCTGTCGGGTCTCTCAAGTTTTATCTACATAAAACTTCAGTCGAAGTCATTCGGGCAATCTGCAGTGTTCCTGAAAAAGACCAGACTTGTCCATATCGAAGAACACCCTGGCTTTAGTGTTAAGGAGTTCTTTCAAAAATGCTCCTTCATTGTGTTTGCCAAAGATTTGAAATTTTTTATCTGAATGCTCACGAGGTGAGGGCGCGGCCTCGGAAGCATTTCAACAGAGCATGGCACTCAGCAACATCCTGAGTACCATGTTTTAGCGAAGCAACTCTGTGTTCACTTCACACTCCCTGCGAGATGTGAAGATGGCAAGAAGTACCACTCATCCTATCCTGTAGAAAATGGTTAGGAAGAGCTCTTAATTTAGTTGTTGAGTCGCCGAACAACGGCGACTTCTTAACTCTTAAGCCTTAGTTAACACACCTTAACTTTGGCTAGGTTGGTCAGGTGGTGATATATAATGATTTTATTTTACTTCTTAGCCCTCATGGTATGGTCAATATGGTCTAGTCACATTGTGGTCACGCCCCCGTTGACAGATCATCTGGAGTGCACCAGCTTTATAGGTCTCTACCTCGCTGGCAACTCTAGTAAAGCAGAAGCAGACTTGGGTGACAGTAATCACGAAGTCAGCTATGCTAACAGGTGGAACCAAGATGTAAATCATCTGCATGCATTTGTTTCCCAAAATCCTTCTATTCTGTCCCTTCCCACCTCCAACGGTGGGATTCAGCTATATATATATGACAGGTAATTTCATGAACAAAAATGATATTGTTTATGATACAATAAAGTTTGTTCATACTTACCTGGCAGATATATATAATCAAGTACCCACCCACCTCCCCTCAGGGGACAGTGGGAATAAAAATATGAATAGAAAATGGGAATGGTTCCTGATACCCGCCTCCCAGCGGCAGGAATGGGTACTAACCACCTGGCCGACCACTGCGTGTGTCGGAAGTTTTTTAAATTCTGTCGGACTTCAGAAAATACAGCTATATATATATCTGCCAGGTAAAGTATGAACAAACTTATTGTATCATAACAATATCATTTTTGTACATGAACTTCCCTGACAGATATATCTTCAGCTATAGTCTCCGACGTTCCCGACAGAATTTCAAATCTCGCGGCACACGCGACAGGTAGGTCAGGTGGTCTACCTTACCCGCCGCTGGGGTGGCGGATGTACGAACCACTCCCGTTTGCTTGTCAGATTTTTCTCTGTCGCGGGAACGATAACAACTGTTGTCGGTTCCTCTCGATAGTTTTTCGATTCTCGCTTGCCTGGAGTTAATTTGGACTTCTTTTGGTGACGTATTCGCTTTGTTTTGGCTTGGCATACGCTGATTGCGGACCGGTTTGATTTTGATTTTGATTTTCTTTAACGATGTCTGACCTAGATTCAGTAGTTAAAACTTCGGTTTTTGTACATGACTTTCCTGTCAGATATATACTTAGCTATACGTCTCTGACGTCACGACAGAATTCAAAACTCGCGGAACACGCGACAGGTAGGTCAGTGATCTACCTTACCGCCGCGTGGTGGCGGCTGTAAGAACCAATCTCCCTTTCCAGCCAGAATTTTTCTGTCGCCGGTGACGACTACACCTGTGGTTGTTACCTCCTGACAGCTTTATTCGATTCTCGTTGCCGTGGATTTATTTGGACTGACTTTCGGTGAAGTACCTGATCTTGTTGGCTTGGCATACGCATTTGTGGATTGTTTTTGGATATTGATTTGGATTTTTCTTTGATTTCGAGATGTCTGAGTTAGAGGTTAAGAAATCTTCTATGTTTAGGGTGTGCTCTATGGATGAATGCAAGGTGAGACTACCGAAAGCTACGGTAGATCCTCACACAGTTTGCTTTAAATGTAGAGGGAAAGAATGTTCTTTTGTTAACCCGTGTATGAGTGTGAGAAGTTGGATGAGGGTGAATGGAAGGCTCTTTCTTCCTACTTGAGGAAGTTAGAGATAGACAGGGTGAGAAAGGCTTCGTCTAGGAGTTCTAGTGAAGTCTCGTATTAGCGAGGTAGAAGAAAATCCTGTTGTAGCATTAGAACCTTCTCCAGTTTCAGCTCCTGCGCCCTGCATCGAACCTAAGGATACGACTACGGAAGTGGCAACCATGAGAGCCACGATCCTTAGCATGGAAAAGAAGATTCGTTCGTTGCAAGGTAAGAGTAGTGAAGGTGAATTGTGTAGTGACCCCAGTGCAGTGGAGGGTGCGTCTGATCGGCTCCTTAATGCTTCCAGGCCTAGACCTCTTCCAGATCCCAGTCCCAGTGGAGGAGGAAAGTCAACAGCCGCAGGAAGGTTAGGGAGAACTCCCACCGATCAGGCGTCCCCTCGGTAGATCCTGATGTTCGTACCAGGCTGCCCTTGTTCGCTGCGAAGAAGGAGGTATTGCGACAATGCTTCTCTTCTTCTTCCTCACCTTCGCCTAGAAGAGGATGGAGCGCCTCGGATTCTTCGCGACCGCTGAAGAGAGCTGGAAGGCCTCCGGCGCCTTTCCTTCCAGCCCGGAAGTTTTTCCAGAAGAGCCGGAAGTAGAGATCAAGAAACCCAGGATGGAGCAGGAGTTCTCGCCTCATAGTAGGCTTCGAGCCTCTTTCTCCGGTGGAGGATTTTGCAAGATCTCCAGCTCGCAATTCTTGCTGGACTGCAAGCGCAGATTTTCGGCGCTGGCGGGCTCCTTGGCAGGAGGAACGCGTCGGAAAGACGTCTCTCTCCCTGTCAAGAAGTCTAGGATTCCTTCGCCTGTGTTACCGTCTCAGTCAGAGTCGGTTCTCTCTCCTGTATCAGCGGATGGAAGGAGGCGCCTCTTCCCTCGGCAGACGCTTGTCGTCTTCCAGGCGTCAATCGCCCAAGAAGCTTTCTCCTGGTGACTACATCTCTCCAGTAGGAAGGGATCTAGCGCCTAGTAGGCGTTTCGTCTAAAGACAGGCGTACAGCCTCGTCTTCTCGCTCATTCCGAAGATCCTTCATTCTCCGGATAAGAGAGCCTACTCTTTGATGGATTCGTCAAGAGACAGGATCTCGCCTTTTGTTAGGCGCCTTGAGCCTAGTAGGCGCTACTCCCCAAGTAGACGCTCTCCCGCTCCCAAGCGTGGTGCGGAGGATAGGCGTTTTTCTCCTGATAGGCGCGGCTCTCCTTTTTAGCCGCTCGTCAGGACAGGCGTGTAGAGCCTGAAAGATATGTCTCTTCTGGGAGACTACCTTTTGAAGAGACACACTAGTCTGGATCGAAGTTTGGTGGAGCATGGTAGACGCCGGTCACCTAGTAGGCGACCTTCTCCAGGGCTTCGCTCTCCTGTAAGTAGGCGCCAAGAGCCTAGTAGCGTTTCGCCTCATGGAGGCGCAGCTCGCCTGGCAGCCGCTCTCCTTTGAACAGTGGCGCATGGATCCTGAGAAGCGCCTTGAGCATAGTAGGCTCTCCCTCTCCTAGCAGGCGCTCCCCGGTTTGGAAGCCCGGAATTCTAGGAGTAGGATTAAGGATCAAAGAGCACACACTCATCAGAGTAGGAAGGACTCATTCGAGAGGAGCTCTCAGAAACTTTGGCTTCCCCTGATAGGCGCCAGTCTGCTACTAGACACACTCTGGACAGGCGCACTTCTTTAGAGAAGGCTAACGGCCCTCGTTAAAGAAGCAGAGGGTTCTTCAGTGGATGAAGTTGAACCTTCAGAAGAGGGATTTGGTGAAGGACTCGTCAGTTTCGTCCTATAAGATCCTTACAGATCTCCTTCTTCAAGAGTTTGGAGACTCCCTTACTCCCGTCGCTCCTCCGTCTCCTCTCTCTTTATTCTCGACTTCGAAAGAAGACGAAAGTTTCCTCTTGTGTGAGGAATGAAGCCAACCATCTCAATGAAGAAGGCTTTGAAAGTTTTTGGAGGTGATTGGCTGCTTTCTAAGGAAGAGAAAAGGGAAGACTGTGTTTTCTTTCCCTCCTTCCAAGCTACGGGCAGACTGGGGTTTTGGTACGAGTCTGGAGAACCACTAGGCCTGGGTCTTCCTTCATCGGCGGATGCGGACTTCTCTTCTCTGGTAGATGCAGCACGACGCTCGGCTCTTTGTCTGCTAAGACTACCTGGGCTATGAACGAGCTTGACCACCTGCTGAAGGGAATGTTTAGAGTGGGTTCTTGGAAGTCTTCAACTTCCTTGACTGGTCTTTGGGGTCTTGGCTAAGAAGACTCAGAACCCGGATGCTATTTCGCCAGAAGATCTCAAACAGTGTTCTAACGTGCATTGATAAAGCAGTTAGAGATGGATCGAGCGAAATAGCCTCCCTGTTTGGAGCAGGATCCTTAAGAAGAGATCAGTCTTCTGCTCTTTTCTGACTAAGTCTGTTTCGCATGCCCAAAGAGCCTCTCTTCTGTATTCGCAGCTCTCGCCTCTGCTATTTCCGAAGAAGATAATACAGGACATCTCAGGATCTATCTCTGCGAAGGCGACTCAGGACATGCTCGCGCAGTCGGCACGGAAGCCTAGGACCTCCTTCCAGACGAAGACGAAGAAGGAGACTCCAGCTAGACAGGAGCCCTTTCAGGGGGCCCTCCTTCTAGAGCCTCTACCTCGAGAGGTAATAGACCTTTCAAGAGAGGTTAGATCCTTCTCACGCTCTGCCAGAGCTAAGAAGTAGGGAAGTAGTCCTCCAAACACCAGTAGGTGCCAGACTTCTAAGATTCTCGGAAGCCTGGCAAAGAGAGGAGCGGACAACTGGTCCCTCTCGATTATCTGGAAAGGATATCGATTCCTTTACGGAAAGACCACCGTTGACAACGACTCCGAGGAGTTGGTGGCAGGTACAGGGATCCCATCATGAGCCTTGCTTTAACACAAGCAGTGGAACAAATGTTCGAGAAAGAGGCTATAGAGCTAGTGAGCGACCCTTGCTCAGCGGGCTTTTACAACCGCCTTTTTCTAGTTCCAAAAGCCTCAGGAGGATGGAGACCGGTTCTGGATGTAAGCGCCCTGAATTTCTTTGTAGAAAAGAGGAAGTTCGCCATGGAGACGACATCCTCAGTGTTGGCGGCCCTTCGGCCAGGGGACTGGATGGTTGTCCCTAGATCTTCAGGACGCTTACTTCCATGTGCCTATCCATCCTTCTTCAAGGAAATACCTCAGGTTCATGATGGAGGAAGGATATTCCAGTTCAGGGCTTTGTGCTTCGGCCTTTCAACAGCCCCTCAGGTCTTCACAGGCCTAATGAAAAAGTAGCAAGATGGCTACATTTGGAGGGAGTCAGAGTGTCCTTTACTTGGACGACTGGCTAATCAGAGCCAAGTCGCAGAAAAGATGTGTGGAGGACCTACAAAAGACCCTTTTCATGGCAAGTTCTCTGGGACTTTTGGTGAACTTTCAAAAGTCTCAGTTGATCCCCAGTCAAGATCGTATCTATCTGGGGATTCGGATGGCTTCTCTGATTTTCGGGCTTTTCCGTCTCCAGAAAGGATAGCCCTAGGGTCAGAGAAAGTCAAAGCCTTCCTAGAGAAAGAAGTATGCACAGCGAGGGAGTGGATGAGTTTGTTGGGGACACTCTCTCGTTGGAGCAATTCCTTTCTCTAGGAAGGTTGCACCTCAGACCTCTCCAGTTCTTTCACATCGAAAATGGAGGTGTCGTTCGCAAAACCTAGAGTTCTCCTTCGAGATCTCAAGGGAAATCAAGAAGGACCTCTCTTGTGGGCCAACCCTCTCAGGTTTGCAGAAGGGATGTCCCTTCACATTCCGAACCCCAACCAAGTGTTGTATTCCGACGCCTCGGAAACAGGTTGGGGAGCACGCTCGGCTCAAGAGAAGTGTCAGGCACCTGGAAGAAGGAACAGGTGACCTGCACATCAACAAGAAGGAGCTGATGGCGGTTTGGCTACTTTGAAAGCTTTCGACCCCGCCCCACGTCCTAGCTTCAGCAGTACAGATCAACTCGGACAACACCACGGCCCTGGCTTACATCAGGAAGCAGGGGGGGACTCACTCTTTCTCCCTGTACGAGACAGCAAAAGAACTTCTGCTTTGGGCAGAGCAAAGGAAGATTTGTCTCCTTACCAAGGTTCGTACAGGGAGAAAAGAACGTCAGAGCAGACCTCCTAAGCAGAGGAAAGATCAAGTCCTGCCTGCAGAGTGGACTCTTCACGAGGATGTTTGCCAGGACCTGTGGAAGCTTTGGGGCAAGCCTCATATAGACCTCTTCGCCCACAGCCAAGAATGCGAGGATAGCCAACTACTGCTCTCCGATATCGGACCCGAGGGCAGTGTCGATAGACGCGTTTCTACTAGAATTGGAAGGGTCTAGGCATGTATGCTTTTCCTCCATTCAAGATTACTGGGAGAGACTCTAAAGAAATTTGCAGAATCGGAGGCAGCAAGGATGACGCTGGTAGCCCCGTTCTGGCCCGCACAAGTATGGTTCACAGAGGTACTGGAATGGTTAGTAGATCTTCCGAGAACATTACCACAGAGGATCGATCTGCTCAGACAATCCCACTTCGAGAGGTATCACAAAAACCTCCCGCTCTAGATCTGACTGGCTTAGACTGTCAAAAGTTTGGTCAGAACGAGAGGCTTTTCTGCAAGTTGCAACGGCTATCGCAGCAGCAAGAAGGCCTTCTACCCTTAGAGTCTACCAATCGAAGTGGGACGTCTTTCGGCGATGGGTGTAGGAACCATCACTTTTCCTCTTCCAGTACCTCTGTGACCCAAATAGCAGACTTCTTACTTTTCCTTAGGGAAGAAAGTGGATTGGCGGTATCAACCATTAAAGGCTATCGTAGCATGCTATCTGCAGGGTTTAGGCACAGAAACTTAAACATTTCAGAAGATAAGGACCTTCATGATCTAATAAGATCGTTTTGAAACATCCAAGAAGGTTTCTCCAGGGATTCGAGTTGGAATCTGGATGTAGTGCTACGTTACCTGAGGTCCAATAAGTTCGAACCGCCTCAGTCTGCCTCGTTTAGAGACCTCACGAAGAAGACAATTTTTCTCATGGCATTGGCTTACGCAAAGAGGGTTAGTGAACTCCATGCACTAGAATGGAAATGTGGGATTCAGAGGAGATGCAGCTATCTGTTCGTTCCTTCCTTCGTTCTGGCCAAGAACGAGAAACCCCTCAAATCCTTGGCCTAGGAGCTTGCAGTACAAGGCTTGTCTGCATTAGTAGGCGAGGAAGCAGAGAGGTCGCTTTGCCTCAGTACGAAAGTTTAAAATTCTAATTCTTACAGAGAAAGAAAAAACTTAAGGGCAATGATGTCAACCTTTGGTGCTCTGTAAGAGATCCAAGGAGGACTATTTCGAAGAATGCGCTTTCTTTCTTTATCAGAAGCCTGGTGAAAGAAGCGCATGCGATATGTGATGAAAGTCAATTCAAAGTTCTTAAGGTCAAAGCTCATGAGGTAAGAGCTATTGCCACGTCATTGACTTTTAACAAAAACATATCCCTGAGTAATATTATGAAGGCAACATTCTGGCGTTGCAACTCAGTCTTTGCAAACCACTATCTGAGAGACGTCAAAATTACGTATGAAAAGTGCTTCGGGTTAGGCCCGTACGTATCGGCGGATTCGGTGCTGGGGCAGGGAGCTGAGACATATCCTTTGTAGTATATTTTTCCCCTTGTTAGGTTGTAAGTTTTTGGTTGTTTGAAAGAACATGCGGGTAGGCATGTTTTTCATTTCGTAGTCTCTAACAATGATTAGATTGGGTTAGGTGATCGGTTTATGTTTGAGCTCCTTGCAATGATAGTTTAGGGTTCTGTCATATAAGTGGGCGAATCCCCGTTGACAGATCCTGCTCGGATTCTATCAAGTAAGCGGATAACCAAATCCCTTTGATAGACCCAAAAGAGTCTGTCAGCTGTAGGTCACGCCCTCGCTGAAGCTCTTAAGGCAACGCAGACTCATAGACAGTAACTACGAAGTCTTCTGCCTAAACAGGTAAGAACCAAGGTTGTATTTACATCCTACAACTAGTGTTGTTTTCCCCTTTTTTCCATATTTATATTGCTGTCTCTTTCCCTCCACCAAGGGTGTCAATCAGCTAAGTATATATCTGACAGGAAAGTTCATGTACAAAAATGTTATTGTAGTATACAATAAGGTTTTGTACATACTTACCTGGCAGATATATACGATTGATGGCCCGCCAGCCTCCCCTCAAGGAGACCGGTGGAAGGAAAAATTCTGGCTGGAAAGGGAGATTGGTTCTTACAGCCGCCACCCAGCGGCGGGAAAGGTAGATCACCTGACCTACCTGTCGCGTGTGCCGCGAGTTTTGAATTCTGTCGTGACGTCAGAGACGTATAGCTAAGTATATATTTGCCAGGTAAGTATGTACAAAACCTTATTGTATACTAACAATAACATTTTTGTTTAGGGTTTGCGTGAATGAAGGATGTAAGGTGAGGTTGCCGAAAGCTTCGGTAGACCCTCACACGGTTTGCATGAAATGCAGGGGGAATGAATGTTCTTTTGCTAACCCTTGTAGTGAATGTAAGGGATTGAATGAAGAAGAATATAAGGCTCTCTCTTCTTATGTTAGGAAGTTGGAACGTGATAGAGTGCGTAAGGCTTCCTCTAGAAGTTCTAGTAGATCTAGAATGAGTGAGTTGGATGTGGATCCTAATACTAACGTAGAATTAGAACCTTCTTCCCAAGTTGCAGCCCCTGCTCCCCGCACCGAAGCCGAAGATTCGCCTTCGGAGGCGGCAGCTCTGAGAGCCACGATTCTTTCTATGGATCAGAAGATTCGTCAGTTGGAAGGTAAGGAGAGTGTTAGTGATCAGTGCAGTGTCCCCAGTGTTGTGGAGGGTGCGTCTGACCGGCTCCTTAGTGCCTCTAGGCCTAGACCTCTTCCAGACTCCCAGTTCCAGTGGAGTAGGAAAGTCAAAAGCCGCAAGAGGGCTAGGGAGAACCCCCACCGGTCAGGCGTCCCCTCGGCAGATCCTGAAGTACACTCCCAGGCTGCCTCGGATCGCTACAAGAAGGAGCTCCTACGCCATTGCTTCTCCTCTTCGTCTTCTCCCTCTCCGAAGAGAGGTTGGAACTCCCCGGATGCGTCGCGCCCGTTGAAGAGGGCTTGGAAGGCTCCCTGCAGTCCTTTGGCTTCTAGTCCGGAGGTTTTCCCGGAAGAATCGTCGGTGGAGGCGAAGAAACCCAAGAAATCCTGTGATCGTTCTTCTTCTCGCTCTCCTCGCTCTGCGCCTGCATCCGAGAAAGAACAACAAGATTCTCCTACGAGAGTACTCGCGGGACTTCAAGCTCAGATCACGGCGCTAGCAGATTCTTTAGCAGTTAGATCACGTAGGAAGAAGGACGTTTCTCTTCCGATCAAGAGATCTAGGCGCCGCTCTTCAGAGGATCGTTCTCCTTCATATGGGGAGGTTTCGTATGAAGGTAGGGGCTCACGTGAGCGCCCTCGCTCTCCTTGCTCTCTTTCAACTGCAAGGCGCCAAACATCGGTAGGACGCTCTATGGAGAAAGAAGTTTTTTCTCCAGATTGGATTCCCGCTCCCGGTAAGCGCACTGCACCTGCTCATCACGCTATTTCTTCAACTCCCTCGCGTGGGACTTCTCCTCAGCAGCCTCAAGATCCTAGAAGGCGCCCTTATACAAGTAGGCGTTCTTCTTCCAGATGTCGCTCTCCTCGAGTGTCGGATCGTGACTTCTCTCCTTACAGGCGTCAAGAGTCTGGTAGGAGTCGTGTGCATGATAGACGGCCTGCTGTTAGCCGCTCCCCGCAAGGTAGGCGCCAAGAGCCTACTGCACATCGATCTCCTAGTAGGCGCTCGTCTCTTTTAAGGCGTCATACTCCTGATTATTCTCCTCGGGGCAGACAACAAGAGTCTTTCAAGCGCCCTTCTCCGTGTAGGCGCTCTCCCGCGTTCTAGGTGCACACTCCTGACCGTTCGTCTCTTGGGACACCAGGAATCTCGGAAGCGCCCTTCGCCAGGGTAGGCGCTCGTTAGCTTTGAAGCGCCCTTCTCCTGGAATGTACCCTCTTGTTTAGACGTCAAGAGTCTCGCAAGCAGCCTTCTCCTAGTAGGCGCATTTCGCCTGCCAGTCGAACTTCCGTTGATCGTACTCAACTGGACAGGTATGGAGAGCCGTTCAAGCGCTCCGCTCCCGATAGGCGCTCTTCTCCTCAGGATAGACGCAAAGAGTCTAGCAGGCGCTCGCCTCCTCGTAAGCGCCCTGTGGATGTTTCCAAGGATTCTCGAGTAGGAGCCCTACTCTCCTTCTGCTGAGGTTCCGTCTACCTCGAAGAGGGAGTCTCATCGTAGACAACCCGGATCTTCTCATCGTTCTCCAGTGGATGTGAACTCTTCTAAGAGAGGGCGTTCTCCAACCTCTCTCTCAACTCCTACTAGGATCCCTTCGTCACCTAAGGATCTAACGCGGCTCGCCTCGACAAAGACGTCCTAGAAGATTCGGATGAGGAACCGAACACTTCTGCTGCTGTGTCTTCTTACAAGAAGCTTACAGAGCTACTTTTGCAAGTTTTGGGGATTCCCTTACTCCTACGGCTCCTCCTTCTCCTCACTCACTTTTTTCAACGGCGAAGACAGCGAAGAGTTCTTCTTGTGTTGAGGATGAAGCCAACTCTTTCAATGAAGAAGGCACTGAGGAGTTTTGGTTCCTGGATGGCTTCCAAAGAAGAAGCGGGGAAAACGATGTTCGCTTTTCCTCCTTCGAAGTTATCAGGACGCTCTGGTTTCTGGTACGAAACAGAAGAGTCCTTAGGATTGGGTCTACCGTCTTCGGCTGATTCGGATTTTTCGGCGCTGGTAGATTCGACAAGGAGAGCTGCCCTTAACTCTGCTAAGACGACTTGGGCAATGAGTGAACTGGATCACATGCTAAAAGGCAATGTTTAGAGTGCTGGAAGTATTTAACTTCCTTGATTGGTCGTTGAGGGTCCTAGCCAAGAAAATTGAAGTGCCAGAGTCATTTTCGCCAGAAGATCTCATGTGTGTTTGTCTTGTATGGACAGTCGGTAAGAGACGGAGCGAGTGAAATCGCCTCCCTGTATGGGGCCCGGGATCGTTGAAGAAGAGGTCTGTTTATTGTTCCTTCTTAACGAAGTCGGTCTCCCATTGCCCAGAGGTCTTCTTTGCTGTTTGCTCCCCTGTCTGCTCAGTTGTTCCCTAAACATCTAGTGCAGGACATTTCGAGATCGCTTTCGGCTAAAGCACCAGGACCTTTTGGCACAGTCGGCAAGAAAACCTCGCCCTTCCCTTCCCTACCAAGGCTAAGAATGGAAAAGTCAAGTGTTCGAGAACCCTTTCGATGGGCGTCTTCCTCAAGAACCTCTACGTTTAGAGGTCGTAGACCTTCAAGAAAGGGGTAAGACTTTCGTCAAGTCTGTTAAAGCCCCCACCCCAAATAACTTGCAAGTCCTTCAAACAACGGAGGGCGCCAGATCTTAGAGTTTGCAGAAGTCTGGGTGGCCCAAAAAGGGGCGGATCCTTGGACCCTTTATATTTGAGGAGAGGTTACCTCATCCCTTTCGTCGAAAGACCTCCTTGACGACCATCCCAAGGGAACTGACGGCCAGGTACAGAGACCCCATCATGAATCAAGCTCTCCATCTAGCAGTAAATCAGATGCTGGAGAAGGGGGCTATCGAACTAGTGACAGACCATCGTTCATCGGGCTTCTACAACCACCTTTTCCTAGTTCCGAAGTCCTCAGGGGGATGGAGACCGGTGTTGGACGTAAGCGCCCTGAACTTCTTCGTAGAAAAGAAGAAGTTCACGATGGAAACGCCTTCATCAGTGCTGGCAGCACTTCGTCCAGGGGACTGGATGGTTTCCTTGGATTTACAGGACGCTTACTTCCACGTACCGATCCATCCTTCCTCGAGGAAGTTTCTCAGATCATGATGGGGGGAAAAATTTTTCAGTTCAGGGCTCTGTGTTTCGGCCTCTCGACGGGCCCCTCAAGTGTTCACAGGGATTTTGAGGAATGTGGCTCAATGGCTTCATTTGAAAGGGGTGAGGATATCCATGTACCTCGACGATTGGCTAATAAGGGCCAATTCAGAAGATCGTTGTTTGAAGGACTTACAAGTAACTCTAGAATTGACGAAGGCGTTGGGACTTCTCGTCAATTTCAAGAAGTCGTCACTAATTCCCGAGCAAGAGTGTGTGTATCTCGGGATACAGATGAACTCTGAGTTTTCGGCTTTTCCCCTCTCAGGAAAGGATAGCCCGAGGATTCGAGAGAGTAACAACCTTCTTAGGGAAAGAAGTATGCACAGTGAGGGAGTGGATGAGTCTGCTGGGGATGCTCTCCTCGCTGGAGCAATTCGTTTCCCTAGGAAGGTTGCCACCTGAGACCACCGCTCCAATTCTTTCTTCATCGGAATTGGAGTCGTCGTTCTCAGGATTTGACGTTCTCCCTGTCGTTATCCCAGGACGTCAAGAAACATCTCTTATGGTGGACAGATCCCAACCTCTTTGCGAAGGGACTGTCTCTTCAATCCCAGACCCCCAACCTGGTGTTGTTGTTCGCCGCGCGTCTGACACGGGGTGGGGGGCAACCCTGGGAACCAGCGAAGTGTCAGGTACCTGGTGGGGGACCAGGTAGCCTGGCACATCAACAGAAAGGAGTTGATGGCTGTGTGGTTGGCTCTGAAGGCTTTCGAGCCCAAAGTCAGAAGATCGGTAGTGCAAGTCAACGCGGACAACACTACAGCTCTGGCATATATCAGGAAACAGGGGGGGACGCATTCCTTCTCCCTGTACGAGACAGCAAGAGACCTTCTGTGGGCAGAAGAAAGGGGAATCAAGCTTCTCACCAGGTTCGTGCAGGGAGAAAGGAATGTAAGAGCAGATCTCCTCAGCAGGAAAGATCAGGTCCTTCCCACAGAGTGGACCCTTCATCTGGATGTATGCCAGAGCCTGTGGAAGTTATGGGGCAGGCCACACATAGACCTCTTTGCCACGTCAAAGAACAAGAGGCTGGATCCCTACTGCTCTCCGATATCGGATCCAGAGGGCATTAGCAATAGATGCTCTTCTTCTAGACTGGAGCGGACTCGACGTCTACGCGTTTCCCCCCTTCAAGATCCTGGGGCTAACCATAAAAAAGTTCGTAGAGTCTGATTCAACGAGAATGACCTTAATCGCTCCCTTTTGGCCGGCCCAAGAATGGTTCACAGAGGTACTGGAATGGTTGGTGGACCTTCCAAGATCGCTCCCGCTAAGGAGCGATCTACTCAGACACCCCACTTCGACAGGTACACAAAAATCTCCTCGCTCTCAGTCTGATGGCTTCAAACTGTCCAAAGTTTGGTCAGAGCGAAAGGCTTTTCAGCAACAGCTTGCTAAAGCAATCGCAAGAGCGAGGAGACCTTCCACCTTGCGTGTATACCAGTCAAAGTGATGTCTTCAGACGTTGGTGCAAGAAGAAGAACATTTCCTCTTCCAGTACCTCTGTGACCCAAATTGCGGATTTCCTTATTTTCCTCAAAGAAGAATGTCATCTTGTTGTGTCAACTATTAAGGGATTACCGCAGTATGTTGGCGGCGGTATTTCGGCATAGAGGATTAAATATATCCGATGATAAGGACCTGCATGATCTTATTAGATCATTTGAAACCATTAAGCGTCCTCATGTGGTACCGAACTGGAATCTAGACGTAGTTCTACAATTCCTTGGATCGTCTAGATTCGAACCTCCTGGCTTAGCCTCTTTCAAGGATCTGACGAAGAAGACTATCTTTCCTTTTGGCCCTAGCTACAGCTAAGAGGGTGAGTGAGCTCCAAGGCTATTGAGGGCAATGTAGGGTTTAAGGAAGATTCTATGGTGTTCGTTTCTTCCAGGTTTCCTTGCAAAGAATGAAAACCCATCACGCCTTGGCCAGGAGCTTTGAAGTTCGTAGTATCTTTTCTAGTAGGGGAAGAGCCTGAAGAACTCTTTGCCCTATGAGAATTATGAAAGTATTTCCATTAAGAGGAAGGAACAACAACTTAAAGGCTAATCAAGATGTGCTTTGGTGGCTCCGCCCGTAAAGGACCCCACTCGGCCCATGTCGAAGAATGCTCTTTCTTTTTTCTGAGAACCTTATTACAGAGGCACATGTTGCCTGTAAGAAGAACATTTTAGAGCTACTGAAAAGGGGAAAATGAAAGCTCCACGAGGTGAGAGTTACATGCAAACTTCGCTTTGCATTCGAAAAATATGTCTGTGCGGAACTTGATGGAGGCGACTTTTTGGAGATGCCAATCGGTTTCGCAACCACTACCTACGTGATGTAAAAAATCACATATGACAAATGCTTCGCCTTGGGTCCTTTCGTATCGGCGGATTCGGTGCTGGGGCAGGGAGCTGAAACTTATCCTGTGTAAATTTTTTATATGTTACCCTATATTTTATATTGGTGTTTTTTGGTTGTTTGAAAGAGGTTGCAGGAGGCACCTCTTTTTGTCGTAATATTAACCCATTGTATTTTGGTTAGGTGGTCTGGTGGGTTTTGGCTCCTTGCAGAGGTAGTGGTAAGGATCTGTTAGGTAAGCGGACAAGGTCCCTCTAACAGGATCCGACTTGGATTCTACCACAATAGGGGATCACATATCCCAGTGGTAGATCCGAGAGTCTTTCAGCATCAGGTCACGTCCTAGCTGTAGCTCTCCAGGCAATGCAGACTCAGAGACCAGTATCTATGAGTCTTCATCCTGAAAAAGTGAGAAACCAGGTTTTTATATCCTACAACATTAGTTGTTTCCCGTCTTACCTGTATTATTTAGCTGTCTCTTACCCTCCACCAAGGGTGCCAATCAGCTAAGTATATATCTGTCAGGGAAGTTCATGTACAAAAATGATATTGTTAAACTACAATAAAGTTTTGTACATACTTACCTGGCAGATATATACGATTAATGGCCCACCCAGCCTCCCCCTCAGGAGACAGGTGGAAGAGAAAAATCTGACAAGGCAAACGGGAGTGGTTTCATACATCCGCCACCCAGCGCGGTTGTAAGGTAGACCACCTGACCTACCTGTCGCGTGTGCCGCGAGATTTGAAATTCTGTCGGGAACGTCGGAGACTATAGCTAAGTATATATCTGCCAGGTAAGTATGTACAAAACTTTATTGTAGTTTAACAATATCATTTTTTCTAACTATACAAACCAGAGTTCCTTTACATATAGGCCCACCTCATGCCACCCCTCACTCTGTTCCTGGGCCTAAAGCAAAATGGAGTGTTTACATCCAGTCAGGCGGGACTCCTGACCAATGGACAGGCAGTCTCTTCCTAACTACCTTCTTATTAAATCTTACGACCAGTCCAGCTGGCGCTGAAAGTAATTCCTTGGGTAAAGAACCTCAAGTTTATAGTTAGGAAAAATACAATTTACTTTCAAGAATTGTGATATTTGCCAAAAAGATCTTAATAAATGCCTGTCATTTCATTGAACTTTCTCAGCTTATAATTTATATTTTTTCTTTTTTGTAAATCTCTATATTTCTTTTCAGTATGAATACACCAGAAAATAAAGCAGTCCTACAGGCACCTGTTCTGGGGTGCACTCTTGTAGTGGAGCATCTTGCACCAGGAGGGACTGTTAGGAAATCTGTTTCTCATCAGCAAGTGAAGCTTATCTTGGGACGTAATGAGTTTCGGTAAGTAGCTCATGCTAAAGTTAAGTGCAATTGTGTTTTTTTTTTTCATTTTGATTTCCAGCCAATTTTAATATGCATGTATGGCATTGTATACTTTGATTTCGTGCCATTTTTTTCCAAGATGATGTTTGGTAAATATATTAGGTTTTCAAACATCTAACTCACCTGGTAGTTATATATATAGCTTACGTCCCTGACGTCACGGCAGAAATTCAAAACTCGCGGCAATCGCCGATTGGGTAGTCGGGTGCACCACCTGTGCGCCCTCTACCCAGGTACGTAGAACCGTTCCAACTATTCCTCAGATCTTCCCTGCCGCCGCATCGGTGACGTCGTTGGAAGTTCGCTCGCTTGGCCCGTGTTTCTTCACAGTTATTTGGGGAAGTACACTTTGGCCTTGGCTTTCGCTTGTTGGGTACATGTGGATCATCTTAATAATGATGATGGATCATAATGAATGATGATGATAAGAATGTTTGATTTAGAATATTATTGCTTTGACTCTTGCTTATCCTTGATCTCTCTTTTGCATTTTCCAAACAATGTCTGACTCTGCTTCGAGAGTAAGAATGTGGGTGAGAGGATATAATTCTCGGCTTGCTAAAACCTCAATAGATCCTTATTCTATCTATATCAGTTAAGAATAGTCGTAAGAGGCAAGAGTGGTGAGTTGGATGATATGAGAAAAATGTTTTCTTTTACCTGAATGTGACTGGATATTATTGCTATGTGCGAAAGTTTGAAAATAATAATAAGATTACGAGAGCGAAGAGTAGTATGTCTCGCTCTCCTATAAATATTCAAGTGATCATATTGATCCTGCTTCCGTAGTAATAGTTCCTATTCCCCCTACTGATACAGGTGTTTGTCCAACTTTAGAGGACATGATAACGACCATTCAAGCCCTTAGAAAGGCCACTGTAGAAACAGGGAGAAATCATGGTCGAATGTGAGAGATCTTAAAATCACAAGTTACAGTGTTAAAATCAATGCAAGTGTAAGTGCAGTGGAGGGTGCGACCGCTTGGACCTGTCGTGCTCCTAGTCCTAGACCTCTTCCAAGCTCACCAACCCCTGTGAGAAGGAAAGTCGACCGACGAAGGGAGGCGAGAGGCTTTAGCTCCCGAGCGGCCGTCTCCTCGAGCGTACCTGTTGACGATGCCCAGGACGCTCACCCTTGCCATTGGAAAGGCGAGGTTAAAGTGTTTTATCCGTCGTCTGACGACACAGTACTCAGATGAGGCTGGACGCTAGGCTTCATAGGCTGGACGCTAGGCTTCATAGGCTGGACGCCAAGACGCCAAGCGTCGAGAATTGTAGGCTGCAACTCCGGATCTCTTTGTTTTCGGATACTTGCTCTCCTGCCAATATAAGACGCAAGATGTCGCACAGGCAGCCGTCACCTTTGGCAGGAGGTAACGAAGTATCGGACGAAGAGAGACTTTCGGTGCTTGTTGCAACTCCTGACCGCTCCCCTTTCGACTCCGATGCTTGCTCTCCTTCCAAACTAAGACGCAAGGTGTCGCACAGGCGGCCGTCGTCTTTGATAGGAGGAAAGGAAGTATCGGACGATTGGATGCCTTCAGTTCATTCTCCACCTCCTCCTGCGGTTTGGCATTCGTCTTCAGGACGTTCGCCTCTAGCCAAACAGGATGAAGAGAGTGATATTGATGTTGCGGCTTCCCCAGTCTGTCCCCAGCAGCAGGAAGCATTCTCCAAATCGGTCTTCAGCCCCCTGGGTGGATCGCTGGACCGCAAATATTCCTTACTGCAAGACTTGCAGTAGAAGCTCTCCTAATTAATGCAGTCTTGTCAGCCTGCTACAAGCAAGACAGCATACGTCAAAAGCTGGGACGAAATGCTGGACGCCAGGACTTAAAACGTCAAGGTTCTCAACACCTAGACGACAGACGTCAACATGCTGGACAACAGGACGCCGAGCGTCAAGAGCCTGAACGCCAGGACGTCATGCCTCTAAAAGCTGGACGCCAGGACGTAGTGCGTCAAGGTTTTTTCAGCACCTAGACGACAGACGTCAATATTCTGAGCAACAGGATGCCGAGCGTCAATAACCTGGATGCCAGGACGTCAGGCGTCGAGATTCTGGACGCCAGGCGTCAAGATTCTGGACTCCAGGATGCCAGGCGTCAAGATGCTGGAAGCCAGCTGGACGCCAGGACGACAGGCGTCAAGAGGCTGGACGCCAGGACGCCAGGCGTCAAGATTCTGGACTCCAGGACAGCAGGCGTCAAGATTCTGGAAGCCAGCTGGACGCCAGGCGTCAAGATTCTGGACTCCAGGACAGCAGGCGTCAAGATTCTGGACTCCAGGACAGCAGGCGTCAAGATTCTGGAAGCCAGCTGGACGCCAGGCGTCAAGAGGCTGGACGCCAAGACGCCGAACGTCAAGTAGTTGAATAGCAGGACGCCAAATGTCATGAAGTTTGATACCAGGAAGCCGAGAGTCAGGATTCTTGACGCCAGGACACTGGCAGGCGTCAAGAAGATTCTTCGGAAGCACCAACGAAGCATGACATCGCTACGTCGGTTATGGGTCGATCAGAAGAAGGGAAGGATGACCCCCCTCCCTCTCCTTTTCGTCCGATGAAAGACTTTTCTGACGAAGAGAATCAGAGAGATCTACAGCCTTTGTCAGGCTTGAAAAGACTTATGAAAGTTTTTCACTGGAACTTTTTTCCGGTAAAACTTTGTTCCAGCTGCCCCTCATTCCCCTCCCACGTTTCAGAGTTCTACTTCGAGAGGAAGGGCAACAGAGAAGTCCGACTTTACAAAGATGGTGTTATCACGCTCTCCGAAGAGAGCGTTGAAAATTAGGAAAGAAGGGATGTATACGAAGAGGGACCAAGGAAAGACATCTTTCTCATTTCCTCCGGCCAGATTAGCATCCAGATCTAGCATCTGGTATGATACTGGAGAGGCTCTCGGTCTGGGAGTTCCCGCGTCTTCCCAAGGAGACTTCTCGAGTCTTGCGGACTCTTCTCGTCGGATGGCCATGGGAAAGACAAATGTTTTTTGGTTACCTCTGAAATGGACAACCTCCTCAAAAAGTTTTTTTTTTTTTTTTTTTTTTAGAGCTTTTCGGGTATTTAATTTTCTAAGACTGGACTCTGTGATCTTTGGGGAAGAAAATAGAAACCTTCAAGTCTGCTGATACAGAAGAGCTTGTTCACCTGATGTCTTGTATTGACGAAGCTCTTCGAGACGGGTCGAACGAACTGGCGGCTTCTTTCTCTGCGGGATCCCGAAGTGGAGAATCCAAATGTGTTCTTTCCTTTCGAATGGGGTCACACCCATTCAAAATGCGGAACTGCTGTTTGCATTGGACCTGTTTTATGCGCTCTTTCAGCACAAGAGTTGGTGAATTGGGTCCACTCTGCCTTAGCCCAAAAGGCCACGCAGGACTTAATATCGAGAATCTCCAATAATTGTTTTTTTTTACGATAATCGGGTACCTCGCTGAATGCTCGAATTCCTGGAATTAATAGCGTTTGCAAGAAGAATTGCTACTGAAGTAAAGAATATCTCTCAGTAGACGACCAACCCTGGAATACAAAAGCGAACATCCAGTTTGGCTTGAAGCTTTCCTTAAGGGAAGACTTCTCCTTCACTCTCTTGGCTAGAGAAGGAAGGGTTTAGATTTCCAATCCTTATTCTCATTCCTCGAAGGGAAAAGAATTTAGGATGGAAGTCGTTATAAAGAAATCTACAAATATACGCCGTATATTACCCTCGAGACATGATTCTGTTAAGCAGTTGAATTGTCCGGGGGGTAGTCGCATACCGTAGTTAATTTCTACGGTTTGTGACCGGGAGACTAATATCCTAATAAAACTGCAACTCGGGACTGTCTGTATCCCAGGAGTTACCAGTTTCGATTTTTAAGATACTAATGGTATGATCATGACAACACCACCTCAGTTTTTTGTATTTACCGAAATTCATTTCGTTTAAATATAATTGCTCAAGCATAAGAGATCCCTTTTTTAACGCTCGATTATTCTAGCCGAACGCATTCCTTCAAGGAATGGATTCCTGGCAACTCAGGATAGCTAGAGAGCAAGGAATAACTGATTAGGGTACTGCAGAAGACACCCCAGTACTAGCTGGCTCTCCGTGATGCACGCTCTCGTTATGTCTCTCTCCCCTACAGTCATTGACTACCGAATTTTTTCTCTGTCCAACAATATCGGGCTTAGGTCTCTGATTAACAAGAGATTATTGAAATATGAAGACACCTTCTGCATCCCCTTGGATATTGCGAGAACTTTCAACAGAGATATATATTCTAGACTTTTTCATCTTTATGTTTACCGCACGGTAACAGAAGTCTTTACTAGTCTCCCACTGCATCACATTGCGGGAATGCAGAATGTTTTTCTGCAGACATCTGAGTTTGTCTTTATAATATCTTTTATTCGGAGGGGTGCAATTGTTCATTGTTCACCCCGAATTGACAGATATATACGGAAGACATAGCCTGCTCCCCGACCTGCCAGCTCTACTTCCATATGATCAGCCCACGAGAAGTAGTACTTCCCTGTGTTATTCATTACTGGAAATCGCTCCGCTTTCATTACAACAACAATGAAATAGCTGTTAGCGTTTTCAGTCCTTTGTAAGCACAGGTTCAGAATCTTGAGAATCCTTCTCTCGATTCGGCTGTGAAGACGTAGGTTGCACACACTTTCCACCTTAGTCTTCAATGAAACATAGTGTTGTTTTCTTCTTAGCTGAGATTCAACTACTATGAGAATATCTTGCCATTAAGGACCTCGGTATCTAGAAGGCAATTGACTTTCGCCTATTGGGCACATGCCTTAAGAGAATCATCACTTCGTTAAGAGATTCACCACCTCGCCGTCCAGCATCAGTGACAAAAATAGACAATTTGTGGATGGTCTCTCGCATAACCCTTTTAAAAGGCAAAGATCACGTGACTTTCTCGGATGCTTAGACAACTTGCCTCACAACGCAGTCAATTGGCAGCTGTCAGAGCGCCCGAGTCAGTTAACGGTCTACGCTGTGGACTTAATAGGTTGTTCCAGAACAATCATTACTTAATCCTAATAGATTGTCCCAGTATCCATACCATGGACACCCCCATGGAGTGTCGCTGTCTTATGTCCTATCCATTGCCGAGAAGAAGAATCTTCGCTGCAATAGGATAGGAGAATAAGAGACTCTTCGCTACAGACTTTAAGAGAAGTCGTAACGTTACAACCTCAACCATTAAGCGATACATAACCAGGTTCACAGATGTCTTCAATGACAGGAACTTAAACGTGTCTGAATATAAAGATCTCCAAGACCTTCTCAGATCCTTCGACACTACTAATCGAGACTACAGTCCCCTCCAGCATGGAATCTGGACGTAGTCCTGAAAGTTTTCTCATGAGTGATAGGTTCGAAACCTTTATAGGAAAACATCATTTTTAGGACCTCACCATGAAAAACTCTCTTCTTATTAGTCCAGCAACAGCGAAAAGTCAGTGAAATGCCTTCAGCAAAGCTGTAGGTTTCAGACAGGGCAATGCTATCTGCTCTCTACAGCGGGGTTTTCTAATGAAGAACGAACACCCTTCTCAGCTCTGGACCAAATAGTTCTAGATTCCAAACCTGTCGGATCTCTCGGGTAAGGAAGTAGAGAGAGTTCTTTGTCTGGTAAGGGCCCTGAGGCATCATCTGGAAAGAACGAAGCATTTACGTGACCATTCAGAGGAACTTTGGTGTTCTGTTAAAAAGCCCTCTCTGCAAATGTCAAAGAATGCGCTATCCTTTTTTATAAGGCATTTAATCAAGGAAGCACATTCAGCATGTAATGAAGTGGATCTCAGGCTACTGAAAAGTGAAGACTCATGAGGTTAGGGCCGATGCAACCTCTGTAGCTTTTAATCAGAATAGATCCCTTCAAAATATCCTGGACGCAACCTTTTGGGGAAGCAAATCATGTTGGTTGACGCACTATTTGGGGTGGGGCAAGTGCAAACTCTGTATGAAGACTGCTACGCGTTGGGACAGTTCGTAGCAGCTCATCCAGTGATGGGACAAGGGTCTACCCCTGAAATCCCATAACCCAATACCCTTGTTCTTACTTTGGGACTATTTGGTATTACAATCATTGATCCTTAGTCAGGTGGTCAACTTGTTCCTTGGTAGCGCCCGGAACAAGGGTATTGTAGGGAGTCTAGTCACATAGAGGTTTAACCGGTTGACAGTCTCCAAGAGGTCTTCAGCTCCCTGAGTGGATCGCTGGATCTCATAAGGAAAGCAGACATAATGAATCAGGATATCATTGAAGTTAGCTTCCTTAACAGGTACGAACCCGTAAGTTTGTTTTGATTAACTCTTATGTCAGTTCCAACGATGATAGCTGTCTCTGACCCTCCACCAAAGGTGTCAATCAGCTATATATTAATACCCAGGTGAGTTAGATGTTTGAAAATGTTATTTTCATGATAAAATAAATTTTTGAACATACTCACCTGGTAGTTATATATAATTAAATTCCCACCCTCCTCCCCTCTAGAGACTATGGGCATGGAAGATCTGAGGAATAGTTGGAACGGTTCTACGTACCTGGGTAGAGGGCGCACAGGTGGTGCACCTGACTACCCAATCGGCGATTGCCGCGAGTTTTGAATTTCTGCCGTGACATCAGGGACGTAAGCTATATATATAACTACCAGGTGAGTATGTTCAAAAATTTATTTTATCATGAAAATAACATTTTATATCTTGTGCATTGCCACTAGTATTTTCATTTTTGAGATAAGAATGTCCTTATTATCAATCTCCTGTATGAGTTAGAATGCAATGTTTCTAGACAAACACTAACCTTCAGTCTTTACTTAGGATGTAGCTTCAAGTGCAAGTGGAAATGGCCATGCAAACATATTGACAAGGTAGTTAATAACTAACAGGTGGAGGAAACCTTACCCACCTGTCAGTCTGCACTCTACTTTGCCTCTGGGCACCATCTATGTATATATGGTGTTTGATATTAATATTAAATTCAATTAATATACAAACCCACTTTTTGTGATAGCCTTTATAGCCACCTTTCTACCTGTGTAAAGAGTCGGCGGCAAAGGTAAGCCAACAATTTATTTACATTCTCTCGCCCTTTAACGTGAGGACGAGATATGTATTTAACGTGAGGATGAGACATGTATTTAACGTGAGTGATATTGATCCTGTAATGAGACATGTATTCATCCAAAAATTACGCTTATGCTTGGGAATTACCTAGGGGAACTTCAGAGGTTTGTCCTTGTTTTGTTTTTATGGTAATTTCTCTTCTCCTTCATCCTTTCACTTACTATCGGATGAAGGTAGAAGAGGGAGCGTGTGATGTTGGTGTTTGGGGATCTCCTCTCACTTCGGAAGGCGGTGCCCTGGGATGCGAGAGGAGTATCCTTATTACTTTAATCATTTTTTCCTTATTTTACAGACTAACATTGGTGATTGTGTTTACAGCAGTATTGGTTGGATAGCTCTTCGTATTGGTTATCCTAACCTTGGAATTGTACCTGTGAGTCGTAGCATGTTGTGATACCAATCCTCAAGTGTGTGTACTGATCCCCTGCTGTTAATCATATTCATTTACCACTACTACCCGGGAGTTACGTCACTGGACGAAGCTACGCACTGCCCTGTGATGTTTATCTATTCCTGAGGGTAGAAGTCTGGCAGAATTTGGAGGAATCGAAGAGGAAGAGAGTTTGTCAAGTGTCGTCATCCTCCTCTTCGAGATCATCATATTTTCCCCTTTGACTCCTAAGGCTTTGCCATAAAAGAGAAGGTGGTCTTCCCCCCTAAGAAGTCTTGTCACAGGACTTCTAAGGGTCTGTCTTGCTCCGGTGAGACAGGTGGGTCTTCCACTGGTCCTCCCGTTCCTCCGGGAATGGGGCCCGTCTCTCCTTCCTCACGGAAGAAGACAGGGACCATGGAGGTACCAGCGGTGGCTGGTACCTCCTCTCCCGGCTCCAGAGGTTCCACCTCTGGACTGGGAACCGTCTCGGCCACTCGCAAGCGAGCGTCACCGATTGTACAGTCACCTACGGGTGAACGTGCAGCTATCCAGACTGCTGAGTACGCTCACCATCAAGACCCAGGCATGGAGCGGAAGGATGGTCAGACCGGCGATCGCTCACGCAATGATCGTCCGTTACCCAGGGTTGATGTGACGTTCCCGTGGGACCGTCCACACAGAGACTGATGGAGGCTGCCCATCCAGCCCTCTTGAGAGGTTTCAGCCTCGACGGGGACTTGGACGAGTCGGAGGACGGTATTGGCTGTCTCCTGTCAGGTGCACACTCAGCCCCACCCAGACGACGTGACCGACCAGTCTCGGTGGTGGCAGACGCTTCACCTGCCATATGAGTTTCGTAACCACCCTCGAGGAAGCGTTCTCTCCACAGCTGCTCCGTCAGGCCCTCCTTCCCAGGTTGCGCTGGGGCCTGCTGCTTCGGCAGCTGCTGCAGCCCTGTTCTGGATGGGAGAACTTTCTGCCGTCCTGAGGAAGTTGGCGAAGAAGAGGAAGGTGACGTCGTCATCTTTTTTGTCTTCGTCTTCATCGTCGTCTTCTGCTGCCTTCTCCACTTCTCCTCCCAAAGCTCCCCAACTGTGGAAGAAGGTGGTCTGCCCCCCCCCCAGTCTTGCACAGAGACTTCTAAGGGTCTGTCTCATTGTTCCGGTGAGACAGGCGGGCCTTCCTCTGGTCCTCTCGTTCCTTTGGGAACGGTGCCCGTCTCTCCTTACCCAGGGAAGAGACAGACCGGGACCGTAGAGGTACCAGCCACTGCTGGTTCCTCTGCTCCTGGCTCTAGAGGTTCCACCTCCGGACCAGGAACCATCTCGGTTGCTCTCCAGCGAGCGTCACTGAGTGTACGGTCACCTGCTGGTGACTGGGTTGCAAGGGTCCAGGCCGCTGAGTACGCTCACCGTCATGACCCAGGCACGTGGCAGAAGGATGGTAAGAGTTGCCCAGGTGACTCTCACCAGACCGGCAATCGCCCGGTATCCAGGGTAGACGTGACGGTCCCATCTGACTGTACATGAGTCGAGACTGGGAGGAGGTTCCCTAGGTCCTCGGGCACAGCTTCAGCTGCTTCTGGGACTGTGATGCGTCGTGAGGATGGTGCTCGGTCTCACTGTGTTGGTGGACGCTACCAGTCACCCTACTGTTGATCACACCAGAGTGATCGGACGGTCCGCACGGCTGGTAGCAGTTCCCCTGACTTGAGACCGACACTACCATCCTCGTTCCAGCTCTTCTCCGCAGGGAGATCGCTGGTCCAGACCTGCAGACCGGTCATCACTGTGGGTTGGTGATCACCTGCAGCCCTCTCCGTCCACCGGTTCTGCCGGTAGACAGAGTGGGAGCGTCTGATCTGCCTCACCTGTCCCTTCAACCTCCTTGGCAGGAAACACCGGGAGGTATCGTAAGGAGTGTGCTTCTCACGGTTCAGCCACAAGAGCCTATGTGCCCAGATCGGTCTTAGGACCAGACAGGTCGTACGCTCAAGTGATTAGAGGAGATCATGGAGGGGCTTGAGAGGATGATGACACTTTCCCAGACTCGCGGAGTGACCATCACCGCTGTTCGTGCGACGGTCCCGCTGGACCGCGCACGCAGAGACCGGTGTGGGCTCCCACTTCGGTCCTCTTGAGAGGTTTTGGTCTCAACGAGGACTGGGACGCGTCAGAGGATGTTATCGACTCTCTCCTGTCAGGTGCATGCTCAGCCCCACCCAGACGACGGTCTCGGTGGCAGCAGAAGTTTCGCCTGCAGTAAGAGAGTTTCGTAACCCTCCTCGGGAAAGCATTTTCTCCAGATGGTAACACTTTCCTAGACTCGCAGAGCGACCATCACTGCAGGTTGATGGCTGCCCATGACTCACTTCTCCTGCTGCTAGTTCTGCTAGCAAGGTGAGTGAGAGTGTCCAGTCTTCCTCCCCCATTCCCTCTCCTTCCTATGGCTATGCCGGGAGGGGTGAGGTGAATGGGAGGGATCCTGCAGAGCGCTCTCTGTAGGATTCAGTTTCAGTGGACTGCGTTCTTGGAGGGACCTTCGGGTCCTACTGGACGTACGTCCACGTTGTTGAGGAAGGATCTTGCTCGTTCCTTCTCAATTTCTATGGGAATTGAGGAGGACCACCACCCGATGATCGTCTGACAAAATTTGGGGGGTTTCGCTGAGCGCTTAAAATTCTTCGGAATTTCTAGCTCTCTCCAAGTGTTTCTGTCTTCTACAATCTGTAAACACTTGGGCGAGACCCCGGTCCAGAGTGGGCGAAACGAGAATTCCTGATAATTGTTACTACGATAACTGGGAATCTCGCCAAATGCTCAAATTCCTTGGAATTTCTGGTGTCTCAGTGTTTTGGTTTTCCTGTAATTTCCAAACACTGTCGAGAGACATTCCCGGTAATTTTTATTACGAAACTCGGGAGTCTCGCTAAGCCACTAAATTCCTTGGAATTTCTAGCATTCGAAGGGTGGTTTGGTTTTCTGAGATTTCCAAACACTCGGGGAACAGGTATTCCCGATGATATTACTTGTGGAAGTGCTGCTGCTGAAGGAAGAGTGTCTCGGGAGGGGCTCAGCCTGGATGGACCTGACGGTCTGTTGCCTCAGTACGCGGTCACCCCCGAGATACAGAGAAGAACAGGCAATAATAGTCAATCCTCCTCTCTTTTTTTCCCTTTACTTCCTGGTTATACCAGAATGAACAAGGAATTAAGAGGAATTCGGTGGAGTCTACTCGGAATTTGAACCCAAGAGACTATGTTTTTGGTTCAATCCTAGGATCTTACCAAACTTATGTCAATCCATTCAGGATGGATAGCACCGAGAGTTTGAATGCCTCTCCAGTGCTACTGCTTTGGAAACATCTAGTTTGGCTTGAACTAGTCGTCTTTTGTATCCTGTTATCACCATAGAAGTCTCCCTTCGGGAAAACCTCACCTTTGCTCTCTTCCCCCCTGATCCCAACTCCTTGACGAGGTGGGGGGCTTAGGGATCCACTGCAGAGAGAGTATGCCCCTTTATGCCTATGCTCTTTGCTGTGGATCCAACTGAACATTGGGACCTTTAACTCCTTTAGTCCTCTTCTTATAAATTTTCCCCTTTCCCTTCTTCTTCTTTCGTTGACGACCTTGGCATGATTTTGGACATTTGAATTGACTGCTCTTTTAACTTGATGGAGGGTGGAATTGGACGGCATGCCACTTCACCCGTAAAACTAAAGTACCTGACGTGATTGAGCGATTTGTAAATTTTTATGTCAAGCCATGCCCGCAGTGCTGGGCCCGATCTCATGGGACTGACGACCCTTAAGGCATTGTGGGTATGGCGTATATCCAGGTGAGTGTCCCAGGGCAGTTACCACTGTGTAACATTATTGCTCCTCCCCCAGTTGGGCCTCCTTGGTGAGAGGGACCTCATCCTGGACGAAATTTACAATTTTATTTTATGGAAAATTAAAAAATACCCCCACGACTTCTGGCACGGATTTGGACCATTCTAACGGAAGCTCAGATCACAAAGACCAGGTTGGTATTAAAACATTAATACCATATACTAAACCTAGGAAACTTCAGTACCGGCATGACCCAACCTTGACTCACTTTGACTCCCTCTTTGGGAGTGGAAGTTGGTCAAGGTTTCTAACTATGGAAGCAGAACAAAATATCGGCCTTGAAATTAGAAAATTTTTTACTAAATAGACATCCAACGGCAGAAATGTCGTTCAGAAAAATAAGAGAGAAGACTTGGTTATAGAAGCCACAAGCACAGCCAAGACTATTTGTCTTTAAAAATTATAGATTCTATTAATGTTAAAATGGAGAAGCATGACAATATGAACAGCATTCAGGGTACCATTGTACTTCCTGATAACAACGACGAACCAATTCAATAAGAAAATACTTTTAGACTCGCTCAAAAAGAGATACCCCAAGGTTGAGGATTGCGAAGTGTATGACATGACAAGTAGAGAGGCAGTAAACAAGTAGTAAAAATAGCAAAAAAAAATAAAATTTGAGGGTTCAGATCTACCTCAAAAAATAAAAATTTTAGGACAAAATATTTAGAGTTAGACCCTATATACCAAAGCCACTGCAGTGTCAAAATTGCAGTAAGTATGGACACACAAGAGAATTGTAGGAATGGTCCGGTGTGTGCTTACTGCGGATCTACAGAACACGCCACCAATGGAAGTGCGGTGACCAAAATGTGTAAACTGTGAGCAGAACCATCATGCAAGATCCAAAGAATGCATGTATTACATATACAACACGGAATTGAAAATGTTAAAAGAAAGAACAGGCATGTCTATAGCTGAGGCTAAATTAGAATTAAAAGTGAGAGGAATTCAAGATCCTGGCCAAGAAAACATACATATTCTTCTATAACAGGAACAGTATGAAACAAAAAAACATACAGATAGAAGTAACAAGATACAGCAAAGTAGGTCTGAAGAAGTTAGTAATATACAGGAAAAAACTAAGATAGTAAAGAATCAGGAAACAGGTGCTAGTGAATTGGATGATAATCTATCAAATTCATTTGACGTGTTAATGCAAATAGAAAACACAAGAAGATACTACCACAGAGGTGGAAGAAGGAAGTTGTGATGTACCGAAAATTAAAGAAAAAAAACGACCTTTGGAGAGAACACCACCAAAAACAAAGAAACCAACTATAATTAGAGAAACATCAGTCAAACCAAAAACCAAAGATATGAAGAAAGAACAAAACAAAACAATAAGAACATACCTTTATCTCCTAAAATAATAATAAAACCTATGGATGCAGAGATCCAAAACACCAAAGAAGTGGAGGAGAATCATACCATAGATGATGGTGACTATGCCAAGGGTGATGAGATTACTCCATCACCAATAATTGTACAATAAGAGCAAATAAAACAGTAGATATACATGACAACATATGTGGCTGTATGATTGCTTCATTGCATTGTACAATGAAAAACAAAAACCAAAAAATATAACAAAAGATTGCTTAACAAACATTATAAGAAATTTTATGAAATATAGAAAGAAAGAGGCCACCGATTTAAACACCCATGAAAAAGGATGTATGTGTATTGAGCACTTAAAATATTATAAAGATAAACAACTGAATGTGGTAAATAAAATTTTAGAAAAATTCAAATTGATGATAATACAAAAAAAGAAGACAAAACACGACCGATGTAACATAATATTTTCAAATAATTATATTATACAATGGAACGGTAAATGGTTCTACAGACCAGATTACACCTGGGAGAAGTACAAAGGTTATTAAAGGAATATGAACCCATGATATTATGTTTACAACATGTTAATAATACAATACCACAATAGGTAAATATACCTTAATTATCAAACATCAACTGGGAAGAAGAAGGAAATTTAGGTACAGCCATATATGTTACAGAAACAAAGTATGTTATGACAAAGTACCTGTAAACATTACTGACCTCCAAATATCAGGTATTAAAATTCGAATTAAAAACGATAATTTTATAATATAAATAATTTATACAACCAAACCAAATAAACATTACGATATTTGATAAACTTGGTTAGAATTTGTTAAAAATGCCAAAGAACCTATTATAATAATAGGGGATTTTAATGCTCACAACCCAATATGGGATTGTAACTGTTCAAACTCAAATAGAACAGGAAGTAAAGTAGAAGAACTTATAGATTCAAATGACATGTGTTGTATAAATGTTGATGAAGTTAGCACATTTATTCAAAAACACATGGAACATTTTCCTCTGTAGACTTAACTCTCTGTTCAACAAGTATAGTTGACAAATTAGATTGGAACACAATTGATGACTTGTACACCAGTGATCATTTCCCAATAATTAATTAATTTCCTTTTTACAAAATAACCCAGCTAAACATGTTCCTCACTATAAACATTTTTAAAGCAGATTGGGAACAATATGAAATACATACTAGAAGTATACCGCCATTTGAATATCTGAAAGATCATAATGAAACTAATAAGTTTCTTGTTAATTTCATCAAAGATGCTGCTGATAAAGCAATACCAAAATCAAAACCCCATCCAACAAAACACAAAGTTCCATGGTGGTCCGAAAAGCTGACAGAATTAATAAATATAAAACACTCAATAGGGAGACGATTGGATAATTTGAATAGAAAGTTCAGTAAAATAAATAAAACATTACCAATATTAGAAAGTACTTTACAAAAAATGACTATATTGTTGCTAGAAATTGAAGCGTTAAAGCCTCTATACAACAAAATATCAGCAAAATTTAAAAAGGAAGTAATTCAGGGAAGTAATTTCATGGAGGAAATATGTATCAGATCTCTCTAATAATACTCCCATACAAAAAATATGGGAAAAATCCGTAAAATAAATGGTACCCATGTGAAACCACCCCAGACATGCCATATTAAAAGACGGAAAAAGAATACTCGATCCAAAAGAAATAAGTAATATAATAGGAGAAAACTTAGCTAATGTAAGTAGTGATAGAAATTTAGATGACCACTTCCGCACAAAGAAAAACAATATAGAACTAATAACAATAAATTTCGAAACAATAGAAGACATATATTATAATAGAAAATTTAATATGGAAGAGTTGGAATTTGCTCTCACTAACAGCAATAAATCTGCTCCTGGAGGTGACAGTATTTGTTTTGAGATGATCTGCCACTTAGCACCTCTAGCGAAGACATATTTGTTGCAATTTTATAATCATTTATGGCTTAGAAATTTATTTCCTGATGAATGGCGTCAAGCAATAATAATACCTATCCCAAACCCGGGAAAGATCCAAGTAATGCAAATAACTACAGACCAATTCTCTAACAAGTTGCTTGTGCAAGTTACTAGAAAAAAATGGTAAATACTGTCGCTTAACATGGCGCACATTCCGAGAAAATAAAATCTTGACTCCCACTCAATTCGGGTCACAGTGCAACAGATCTACATTAGATTCTCTCTCTAACCTTCGAAGACCATATACGAAGAGGATTTGAGCGAAAGCAAATAACTGTAGCAGTCTTTTTTGACATTGAAAAGGCTTACGATACTACCTGGAGGTACCCTATATTAAAAAGTTTACAAAATAACAACATTAATAAACATTACCTTAATATAATTTATCTAGCCCTAAATCCCCAAAAACCACACCAAAATTTACCACATTGGCAACCCTGTTACCTCCTATTCTGTCCGCCAGTTTGGCAACACTGTCGTTGACAGATACGAAAACCTTCCCTCAATCAGTTGTTAACGAGCGCCCGTGTTGTTTACATCACGGCCGCTCTTTATAAATTTCCTTAAACATTTTTGTGCCTTTAAGCTTTCATTATTGTTTTAAATGAGACTTTATATGAATTACCACTCACGCATTACATCACGAATAGTGAATTAACTTTGATTTCTGTAGTGGTTCTTATCTTAAATTACGAACTTTTGCGCGACCTGGAACTACTGACCTGTCCAATTCTATAATGGATTACCAAGAAATTATGATGCTTCCTTCTGCCAGCAACATCAGGAACTGCCCGGTTTGTGGGACAAGGATGAGTAGCAGGGAGTATGAACCACATGACATTTGTAGCTCTTGTCGTGGACAGGTTTGTGACTTGACTTCTCGTTGTGACGTATGTAAGCCCTGGTCTGACGAGGATATGACTGCTTATATGAAACGCCAAACAATCTTGCAGCGTAAAAGATCGGTTAAGGAGAAAAAGAAATCGATTGCTAGAACTGTACTAACGAATTCTTTGACTTGGGCGCTCATGATTCTGGCTCTTCGGTTTCGGTATCGTACGACTCCGACTCCGATTAATTGATGCTTTGCCCCCTGTACAACCGGTAATTAGTGAAGTTATTTCTGATGTAGATTCGAAGATTTTGGCAATGGAAACTACCTGGAAACAGAATTTTAAGAAATTACAGCTTAGTCTAGATAGAGATATTTCTGCTAAGTTTTTAACAATCTGTCAGAGAATTTTCAAGAAGCCTTTACTAGAATGTCTAACACACTTTTAGATTCTTTTCAGCTCCTCGTCAGTACCTGTCGACAGCACCATGGGTAACGGTGCGACAGATACCCCCGGCTTGTGAACCCCGTCGTGGCGAAGGCCTAGGGGGGATCCGGTCCGGGCAGGTGCCTAACAAATCTTTACCCAACGTGTCCCCTGTTAGTCCCGTAACAGTGCCAAAGGGCACTTATTTAGGAGAAGGGGGGTGGAGGGATATTAGTGTCAGACCTAAGATAGCTAGTCGTCAGGATTTTACTTCAGAGGAAGTTTCTAAGTTAGGATCTGACGATGATGATGATGATGACGCGGATTCGTGTGATATTGATGTTTCCTCGAATGGATGTCATGATGTAGAATTCAAGAAACTTTTTGATTTAATTTTGAGTTTTCTTCCTCAGGCGAGGCCTAAAGAGCAGAAGCAGCCTCCGCCTCGTTGTATTACAGAAGGGATTTTTCTTGACGGTCCTTCCCGGTCACGGGAATTTTTACGTTTTCCCTTTGCCCAGAGGTTCGCGAGAGTGAGGGCGGACGTTGCCGCTAAACTTTCGAAGGTGATCGGGGAAGGGAAGAGGAAGCTCTCTTCTCTTCTACGACACCGGAGAGGAGTTTACCATGTGGCGGATGATTCTTCATTCTCTCGACCCCCCGCCCCCCAAGCCAAATCCTGATTTTGTCCGACTTTCAAGTCAACCCTTGCCTTCTAAGGCTTCGGTCTCTGTCTCAATTGAAGATTTTATTGCTATGGAGGCTGTTATGAGCTCCTTACAAGAAGCTCAATCCTTCAATATGTGGGTCCTCGGAGGGCTTTTAATGTATATCAAGGACTCCGGGTTTGTTCCTCCTGATGCTCCTCTTTTTGAGAAATTCTGCTCATCCATTTCAATCGCTTCTGTACATCAGAACGAGCTTGCTGCTTCAATGCAGGCCTTTCTTGTTTCTCTCATGTTATTTACGCCGCACGAAGGACATTCAGGGTCGTCCCCGTCATCTGTTTGTTTCACCCCGAAATGTCAAGAGACCTATTTCAAAGAATGGTGTATCCTTTTTTCTTAGAGATCTGATCGTTAAAACTGGTGGTTCGGCTGCTGGGAGGACCAGACGACCGAGAGCACACAGTATTAGAGCAGTTGCTACATCAGTAGCTTTTATGAAGAACGTCTCAGTCGCCAAGGTGCTTGAGGCGGCGACTTGGCGTTCTAATTCCTTTTTTTGCCCTCTTTTTTACTTGAGGGATATTTCTCCTAGTTTTCTAGGCGACCTTTCGTTCTTTGGGCCCGTTGGTGATGGCAGGACAGGTCGTCAGACAGGAGAATTAGGTAGTCTTCCTGTTTTACGTTTGGTTGCTACCTGTATTATTCATTAATTTTTGTTTTGTTGTATAATTTTTTTGTGTATTATAAAACCCCATGGCAGTTTTTGACGTAGTTATAATGGGAATTAGGCAGTTTGGTATTTAGGTGTTTTTGATGACAAGGACTGACTGCTTGGCAACTCATGCTGCTTCCATTTTCAGTGTGAAATGGTTCCAGCCACTGGGTTGTCGGCACTGGCGACTACGCTTCTCCCCCAGAGTCGATGCTGACCTAGGACTAGCCACTGGTTCGCTTGTCCTGACGACTCCTGCTTCTTCCACTGTCCCTGGACAGGGAAATAGTCGATGGATCGTCTGCTGTCATCTGGTGACTCGCTCACCATCTACTTTTTGTCTCACCTGTCTTCTCGGAGTCATACACTCGTGTGAGATCAGCGACATTTAGTAGCCCTGAGGTTTCTTGTTGACGAAGTCGGTTCCGTTGATACACCCCCGATGATCGTGTAACACGAGACCAGGTTGGACTGTCAGGCATTCGTCCTTCGGGACTGAATCGCCTTTTTGCTCCGCGCTCCTTTCTCTTGGCACCAGAAAGCTCGAGTTAGGAGTTGCTCATGAGCCGATTCGTTGCTGGCGACTTCGGGTTGCGTTGATACACCCCCAAGGTTTGCTTAGCTTTGAATCGCCCAGACAGTCCAGACACTCATCCTTTAGGGAAAGAATAGTGCTTGATAGTCTTCAGGGTGCAGCCTTGCTGTCCGCAATTCGTCCTGACTGGTCACCTGGTCGGGCACCTGACTTTAGTACAGACGGACTGACTATGCACTTACTCCTTGTCCTGTGCTACCGCAGTTGGTGGCATTATGGTAGGAGACTTTGAGTTGTTAGTATCTTTGACCTTGGGTTGAGTTTTGACTGCCTATTGTATATATTTCTTTGTTTGTTTTCTCCTATTCTGTCCGAAGGGGAAATTGTATTCAGATTCCCTCCTCCTTTTCAATGTGGTTAATCGGGCTAGATAAATTATATTAAGGTAATGTTTATTAATATGGAATTTTTATTCTAAAATTAATATTAATAATACTTACTTGTATAATTTATCTAGTCCCACCCATCCTACCCCACGATCTGCCTATCACAACTGATTTGAGGGAAGGTTTTTCGTATCTGTCAACGACAGTGTTGCCAACTGGCGGACAGAATAGGAGGTAACAGGGTTGCCAATGTGGTAAATTTTGGTACGGTTTTTGGGGATTTAGGGCTAGATAAATTATACAGGTAAGTATTATTAATATTAATTTTAGAATAAAAATTCCATATCCGTGGACATTTACCTAGATTCATCCAAAATTTTTTAACAAATCGTAGTTTTCAAGTGAGAATTGATGATGTATTGTTAAGAACATTTCCACTTGAAAATGGTGTTCCACAGGGAAGTGTCCTTAGTGGCACACTGTTTACCCTTGCAATCAATGATATCAATAAAAATCTGCCTACTGGAATTAAAAGCAACCTATACATGGATGATTTTGCGATATATTATTCAGCCTCTCGTATTAAACATGCAGAACGCATCATTAATAAAAGTATAATAAAAATAAATGAATGGACCTCATCTGTAGGATTTAAGTTATCCATACATAAGACTCAAGCAGTAGTGTTTTATAAAGATAAAAGGTGGATGAATGGTGAAGTGATAGATTTAAAATCAGAAATCTTAGTATACCCCAATTAGAACAAACTGCAAAAAATTTTTTTTTAGGGTTTAGTGTTGTTTTACTCACTTAAAACTGGAAACCTCACATAACATACCTGAAATCAAAATGTAAAAAAGCATTAAATCTAATTAGAAAATTATCAAACACCACTTGGGGAGCCGATAGACAAACCCTTACATTACTGTATAAAGCAACAGTCCTGTCTATAATTGATTACGGTAGCGAAGTATATGGCTCTGCGTCAGACGCAACACTGAAAGCATTGGACCCAGTTCATAATGAGGCCTTAGAATATGTTCAGGAGCCTTTAAATCATCACCGACATCTTCCTTACAGGTTGAATGTGGTGTGAACTACATTCTCTCTCTCCATAGAGAGCTTGTAATAATGAAGAGTGCTTTGAAAGAATTCCAAAGAACAAGCGATTCTCCAACAAAAAATTATTTGAACAAAGAGATATTTTTATTAACAATCATCCACCCCCATTTTCCAATAGAGCTAGAAGACTGTTTGAGTCACTAAAACATTTTGTAAAAATATACAAATTCCTCCAGTAGTAAAATTACCTCCGCCTTGGACAATGAATAAAATGAAAACTTGCACACAATTGAAATATTTATCAAAAAAAATACTTATATACGCCATCACACCATAGACAACATACAATAGAGCACATAAACCGAAAAGGTCCACATTATGCAATATACACAGATGGATCTAAATCGGAACATGGAGTGGGATATGCTGCAGTGTCCCAGGACAGATCATATCAGTTCTCTCTACCCAATACAGCTTCAATATTCACAGCGGAGCTTTGCGCAATAGCCTCAGCCATAAGAATAATTAAAGAAACATCACTAAATAATTTTGTGATTTTTAGTGACTCAAGAAGTGCCATAGAGCCATCCAGAGTTATAAACCAAAAAATAATATTGTACAACAAATTAAATTATCACTTCACAAATTAGATATTATTGGGAAAAAAGTAGAAATATGTTGGATCCCTGCCCATGTAGGGATCAAAGGAAATGAAGAGGCTGACAAAGCAGCCAAAGAAGCAAATCAAATGACAAGATCAAGTGTGAATCTCCCTATGAGTGATTATGTAACATACATAAAGATGGGTATTATAAGAAAATGGCAACATATTTGGAATGAAGAGTCAGAAAATAACAAATTGAAGCAAATAAAACCTGAAGTAGGAAAGTGAGTTCATCATATCAGAGAGAAAGACATGAACAAGTAATTCTGGGAACACGTCTCCAGGTATGGCCATACCCGTTTGACACATGGACACTTAATGAGCAGCCCACGTAGCTCAGCTCCTGAGTGCGCAGAGTGCAGGGAGGTTATAACTGTCAAACATGTGTTATGCGAATGCCCAAAGTACAACCAGCAACGACTGTCGACACTTGGAGAAACAGATCTATGAAAGAAATCTTGTCAGAATCCTCTGCATTTTCAATCATGCCCATTTTTATGTTCTTAAAGAAGTGCAATTTAGTTGATAAAATATAAATCTAAGTAAACTTTGAAAATACGAAAATTATTAGACTAATGAATTTTAAAACAAAACTTTTAAATGTTACTTAACTTATTCTGATTTTATTTTTTATGAAAATATGGATATATGAGTAAATGTATTTATAGTGTGCATGTGTTCCTGTGTGAGTGTGTGCCTTTGTGCAGTTTTTAGTTTAATTTTCACTCATTCGTCATCACACCGAGAAAACACTTCGGTGCCAGAGCTTTGCCTCTGGCCTAGACATGGTTTTTTTTAATTTTAATCTAATCCTTCGGGCCAGCCCTATGAGAGCTGAAAGTCAGCTCAGTGGTCTGGTTAAACTACTTTAATAATAAAATAATGCTCTCTTCATTAGAGAATGAAGGAGGTCTGCTTCCAGTCCTTATTCTTGTTCCTTGGATAAAAGAGAATTTAGGCTGTAGGTCTATGTACAGGAGCCGACAAACATACTACAGTGGTACCTCGACATACGAACGGCTCAACTTACGAAAAACTTGAGATACGAAAGCAAATACAAAGATTTTTGTGGCTCTACATACGAAAATAGTTCAAGTTATGGAAGGTTGTTGCTGTAAAGTCCCGAGATTTGCCTGGACCACCGAGAACAATTTTAAAACTCGCGCCCCGCCAACTGAGTAAACTCGCCACCATCCTCCCTCTTTCCCATTGGTTCCTGATGCTAGTCACCCCATAAGATCCTGCTTGCCTATTGGTCAGCATCTACCCCTTGTGCTCTATGTATTCTATTGGTAAAAGGATGCTGTAAATTGAAAAACTTATTCATGCAATACATTTAATAATAAAAAACATTAGGTAAAGATAGAATCAAGAATAGAAATGAATGGTTATTATACTGTTTGGTAGTTTCAGTAGTTGAAGAGAGATAATGAAAATTTATGGCTTACTGTGTACTAGGTAAAGTGATTGCTCGTAGATCGTTCGGTACTCGTAAGTGCTGGATGTAAACAGAAGTTTGGAAGCTTTTTTTTTTTTTTTTGATTTTTTTTGATTGTTTATTATAATTAATGGTTACTTAATAATTATTTGAAATGAGTACATGCAATACATTTAATAAAAAAAAATTGTGAATTAGTTATCATAAAATATAAAATAAATCAGACTGCTATCATTGAAGCTAACAAATACGTATTTTCTAGAATTCTTCTTCTGTTTTAATATTATGTTACGTATATGTTTCATTATAGCTGTCAGTAACTAGGTATCTCCATTAGGTAAAGATAGAATAAAGAATAGAAATGAATGGTTATTATACTGTTTGGTAGTTTCATTAGTTGAAGAGAGATACTAATGAAAATTTATGGCTTACTGTGTCCTAGGAAAAGTGATTGCTTGGCGATCATTCGGTACTCGTAAGAGCTGAATGTAAAGAAACGATTGGAAGTTTTTTTTTTTTTTTTTTTTTTTTGTGTATTATAGTTAATGATTAATTAACAATTATTTGAAATGAGTACATATTGATTATTTATACATTTTATTGGCATATTCTAAGCTTTTAGCTTCTTAGGTTTAGATGTCAGAATCATAGACTAGGCTACAGTAGCAACTGCTAACATAGGCTAGGCTTATTGCTAAGGGACATATGCTAAAGTCCTAATATATGCAGTAAAAATGGGGTTGAACATTACATGTACTAGTTGAATATTACTCAAGTATGTACAGTATTTTGCCTTTTTGGAGTCATATTTCTTCCATCGGATCGGGGTCGTAACCCTAGAACATGTGTTGTAGGCCTGGAAATATAATTTTGTACATGAACTTTCCTGTCAGACATATACTTAGCTTACGTCTCTGACGTCACGACAGAATTCAAAACTCGCGGCAAACGCGACAGGTAGGTCAGGTGATCTACCTTACCCGCCGCTGGGAAGCGGGTGTAAGAACCAACATACCTTTCTTGCCAGATTTTTTCTGTCGTCGGTGTCGACCACACCTGTTGTCGGTACCTCTTGACAGTTGGATTCTTTTCTCGTTTTCGCCCTGGATTGTTTCTACGGACTTTTGGTGAAGTACCCGATCTTTTGGCCTGGCATTCGCGATTTGTGGACAGTTATTTGACTTTTCTTTGGATTTTTCTTTGGATTCATGATGTCTGATGTTGATACTAAGAAAACTGCTATGTTTAGAGTTTGTTGTATGACTGAGTGTAAGGTAAGGCTACCGAAAGCTGCGGTAGACCCTCACACAGTATGTTTGAAGTAGTAGGGAATGAATGCACCTTTAATAATCCTTGTAATGAATGTGAAAAGCTGAATGAGGATGAATGGAAGTCTTGTCTTCCTACTTGAGGAAGCTTGAAAAGGATAAAGTTAGGAAAGCTTCTTCTAGGAGCAGTAGTAGATCTCGTATTAGCGAGTTGGATATAGATAATCCTATTTTAGAAGTGGCTCCTTTGTCAGTTCAGCTCCTGCTCCCTGCACCGAAGCCGAAGATGCGCCTCGGAAGTGGCCTCCATGAAAGCCACCATTCGCAGTATGGAGATGAAAATTAAACATTTACAAGGTAAGAGTGATTCCAATAGTGATTTGTGCAGTGAACCCAGTGCAGTGGAGGGTGCGTCTGATCGGCTCCCTAATGCTTCCAGGCCTAGACCTCTTCCAGACTCCCAGTCCCAGTGGAGGAGGAAAGTCGAAAGCCGCAGGAAGGTTAGGGAGCATCCCCACCGGTCAGGCGTCCCCTCGGTAGCTCCTGTTGATCGTTCCCAGGCTACCTTGGATCGCTCCAAGAGAGAAATATTGCGCCAATGCTTCTCGTCTTTGCCTTCAACCTTCTCCCTAACGAGGATGGGCTCTTCGGAAGCCTCGCGCCCACCTTTTGCAAGAGAGCCCTGGAACGCTCCCTGCGCCCGTTCCATCCAGCCCTGAAGTTTTTCGGAAGACCCTGAGGTGGAAGCGAAGAAACGTAAGAGATCTCTGGAGTATCGTTCCCCCCCCGAGCAGAGATCGAGCCTCGTCACCTGTTCAAGAGTTTGTGAATTCTCCTGCAAGGGTGTTGGCTAACCTTCAGGCGCAGATTTCGGCTCTGGCTGGCTCTCTTTGCGTGTCGTCTCGTCGTAGGAAGGACGTCTCGCTTCCTGTAAAGAAGTCCAGGGCTCCCCTCTCCACTCTCGCTATTCGACGGAAGCGGCTCGCTCACCTGTGCGTTCGGATTCTCGCAGGAGACTTTCTGCTTCGGACAAGATCCCATCTGCGTCCAAGCGCCATTCGCCTGACAGACAGGATTGTCTTTGTTTCTCCTTCGGACAAGGAGCAGACTGCTCGTAGGAGATCTTCACCCTACAGACCTCTCTTCTCGAGACAGGATCGCTCCCCTTGATAGGCACCAAGAGCCTAGTAGGCGCTACTCGCCTCGTAGTCCGCTCCTCGTCTTGCCTCCACTCTCCTGTTGACAAGCGCCCTAAATCAGACAGGCGCTCTTCGCTGGACAGGCGTCAAGAGCTTGTTAGGCGCGTTTCTCCTGGCAGGCGCTCTTCTCTCCGACTTTCACTCTCCTCGAGTCAGGCGCCGAGATCCTAGCAGGTGCTTCTCCCCTTGTAGGCGCTCACCTAGTAGGCGCTCGTCGCCAGAGATCCTCTCTCCTCGGTTCAGGCGCCAAGAGCCTGGTAGCCGCTTCTCGTATGGCAGGTGCGGTTCGCCTGGTAGCCGCTCTCCTTTGGATAGGCGCCAAGAGCCTGATAGAAGTTTTTCTTCAAACAGGCGCTCTGCTCCTGACAGCCGCCTTACTCCTGTTAGGCTCCAAGAATCTGGAAAACACACTCTTCCAGACAAGAAGGATGTTGCAAGTAGGCACGTTTCTGAAGCTTTGTCTCCAAGACGTAAACGTCTTACTTCCTCTAGAAGACTCTTATAAGGATAGTCCCGCACCTCTAAGGATCATGAGGGTTCTTCAGCTCAGGAAGAACAGGATCCCTCAGAAGAAGAAGGACCAAAAGACTCCTCTGTTTCCTCCTATAAGAGGTTGACAGATTTGCTCCTGCAAGAGTTCGGAGATATCCTTTCTCCTGTGGCTCCTCCTTCTCCTCTTTCTTTATTCTCCACTTCGAAGACGTCGAAGGTTTCGTCTTGTGTAAGGATGAAACCTACTGTTTCCATGAAGAAGGGGCTTAGAGGTTTTGGGGAATGGCTCCTTTCTAAGGAAGAGAAAGGGAAGACTGTTTTTTCTTTCCCTCCGTCTAAACTGACTGGCAGATTGGGATTCTGGTACGAATCGAGCGAACCTTTAGGCCTCGCTCTCCCTTCGTCTGCGGACTCGGACTTCTCTTCATTGGTGGATTCTGCTCCTCGTTCCGCCCTCCTGTCCGCCAGACTACGTGGGGGATGAACGAACTTGACCACCTACTGAGGAATGTTCCGAGTCCTGGAAGTTTCAACTTCCTTGATTGGTCTTTAGGAGTTCTGGCTAATAAGACCCAGACCCCTGATTCCACTGTCTCCTGAAGATCTTAACTGCGTCCTCACTTGCATGGACAAAGCAGTGAGAGACGGCTCGAGTGAAGTCTCCTCACTGTTTGGAGCTGGAGTTATTAAGAAGCAGTCAGTCTACTGTTCGTTTCTCACTAAGGCAGTTTCACATGCACAAAGGACCTCTCTTATGTATGCTCAACTCTCTCTTCTTCTGTTCCCCAAGAAAATTATTCAAGATGTCTCGAGTGCCCTTTCAGCTAAGGCTACTCAGGACATGTTAGCCCAGGCGGCCAGGAAACCTCGCTCTGTCTTCCAACCCAAGGCCAAGAAAGAGACTCCTCTGAGGCAGGAGCCCTTTCGAGGAGGACCCGCTGTCAGAGGTTCTGCAACCAGAGGAACTAGACCTTTTAAGAGAGGTAAAACCTTCTCTAGGTCAGTCAGAGGGAAGAAATAGCGATCAAGGACTCCAGACATCAGTGGGTGCCAGACTACTGAAATTTGCCGACGTCTGGGCCCACAAAGGGGCAGACAATTGGTCCCTATCGATTGTCAGCAAAGGATACCTCATTCCCTTCTCGTCAAGACCACCATTGACGACAACTCCGAGGGAGTTGGTGGCCAAGTACAAGGACCCCATCATGAATCAAGCCCTTTCTCTAGCAGTAGATCTCATGCTAGAGAAGGAGGCTACAGAACTAGTGAAAGATCCCCGCTCTGCGGGTTTTTACAACAGACTATTCCTAGTTCCGAAGAACTCAGGAGGATGGAGACCGGTTTTGGATGTAAGCGCCCTGAACGTCTTTGTGGAAAAGAGGAAGTTCGCCGTGGAGACAACTTCCTCAGTGTTAGCGGCTCTTCGTCCAGGGGACTGGATGGTGTCTCTAGACCTTCAGGACGCTTACTTTCATGTGCCGATCCATCCTTCTTCACGGAAGTATCTACGATTCATGATGGGAGGAAACATCTTCCAATTCAAGGCCTTGTGCTTCGGCCTGTCGACTGCACCCCAAGTTTTCACGGGGTTAATGAAAAACATGGCGCAGTGGCTACATTTGGAGGGAGTGAGGGTGTCGCTTTATCTCGACGACTGGCTAATCAGAGCAGAGTCTCAAGAAAGATGTCTGGAGGACCTTCAAAAGACCCTTACATTGGCAAGTTCTCTGGGACTTCCGGTGAACTTCCAGAAGTCTCAATTAATCCCCAGTCAAAAGCGGATCTATCTGGGGATTCGGATAGCTTCTCTGGCTTTTCGGGCTTTTCCGTCGCCAGAGAGGATAGCTCGTTGCTACGAGAAAATAACTACCTTCCTAGAGAAAGATGCATGCACAGCAAGGGAGTGGATGAGTCTGCTGGGGACACTCTCCTCGTTGGAGCAATTCGTTTCTCTAGGAAGGTTGCATCTCAGGCCTCTACAGTTCTTCCTATACCAGAACTGGAGGCGTCTCTCCCTAGATCTGGAGTTCTCCTTCAAGATCTCAAGGGGAATCAAGAGAGACCTTCGGTGGTGGAACAACCCACTTCGTTTTGTGGAAGGAATGTCTCTTTACATGCCGAACCCCAACCATGTGTTGTTTTCTGACACGTCGGAAGCAGGTTGGGGAGCGACGCTCGGGACAAGAGAAGTGTCAGGCACCTGGAAGGGGGATCAGGTGTCCTGGCACATCAACAAGAAAGAGTTGATGGCAGTCTGGATGGCATTGAAAGCCTTCGAGCCCCACGTCCGAAATGCAGTAGTGCAGGTCAATTCGGACAACACAACAGCCTTGGCGTACATCAAAAAACAGGGGGGGACACACTCCTTCTCCCTGTACGAAACAGCAAGGGATCTTCTGCTGTGGTCTCAAACAAGGAAGATCAGTCTTCTCACCAGATTCGTACAGGGAGAAAGGAACGTCAGGGCCGATCTCCTGAGCAGGAAGAATCAACTCCTGCCTTCCGAGTGGACCCTCCACTCAGAGGTATGCCAAGACCTGTGGAGAAGATGGGGCAGACCTCACATCGACCTCTTTGCAACAGCAAGGAACGCAAGGATCGAACTTTACTGCTCCCCGATCTCAGACCCAGGAGCAGTATCAGTGATGCGTTTCTCCTAGATTGGACAGGTCTAGATGTCTACGCCTTTCCCCCCTTCAAAGTACTGGGGACAAACCCTCAGCAATCTGCTATCTCAGACGATGACAAGAATGACGCTAGTAGCTCCATTCTGGCCCGCCCAAGATTGGTTCACAGAGGTACTGGAATGGTTGGTGGACTTTCCAAGAGCACTTCCACAAAGACAAGATTTGCTCAAACAACCCCACTTCGACAGGTATCACAGAAACCTCCCCGCTCTCAATCTGACTGGCTTTCGACTGTCAAAAGTCTTGTCAGAGCGAAGGGGTTTTCGACAAAAGCTGCTAAGGCTATCGCCTCAGCTAGAAGACCTTCGACCCTTAAAGTCTACCAGTCGAAGTGGGACGTCTTTCGCCGGTGGTGCAGGAACCAGAAGTTTTCCTCTTCCAGTACCTCTGTGACTCAGATAGCAGATTTCCTAGTTTTCCTCAGAGAAAAATGCGGTTTGGCAGTATCTACTATCAAAGGATACCGGAGCATGCTGGCTGCTGTGTTCAGACATAGGAATTTAGATCTTTCGAATAACAAAGATCTGCATGATCTATTAAGATCTTTTGAAACTTCCAAGAAAACTTCGAACGAAGTTCCAAGTTGGAATCTGGATGTGGTTCTTCGTTTCCTGAGGTCCTCTAGGTTTGAGCCACCACATTTAGCCTCCTTCAAAGATCTTACGAGGAAAGCTCTCTTCTCATGGCTCTAGCATCCGCTAAAAGGGTTAGTGAGATTCATGCCCTAGAAGGAAGGGTAGGTTTCAAAGGAGATTCCGTGGTTTGTTCCTTCCTTCCTTCGTTTTTAGCAAAGAATGAGAACCCCTCAAATCCTTGGCCAAGGAGCTTTGAGGTTCGTGGATTATCTGCCCTAGTCTGCCCCTAGTAGGGGAAGAACCTGAAAGAACTCTTTGCCCTGTTAGGAGTTTAAAATACTACCTTCAGAAGAAGAAAACCCTTAAGGGCATTGAGGACAGACTATGGTGCTCTGTAAAGGACCCCAGCAGACCATTGTCGAAAAATGCGCTGTCTTTCTTCATTAAAGTCTTGTGAAAGAAGCACATAGATCTTGTAATGAAGAACATTTCAAGCTCCATAAAAGTCAAGGCTCATGAAGTGAGAGTCATTGCCACTTCCTCGGCCTTTAATAAGAATATGTCTCTTCAGAATCTGATGAAAACTACATTCTGGAGATGTAATTCAGTATTCGCCAACCACTACCTAAAAGACGTCAGTATTATGTATGACGAGTGCTTCGCATTAGGCCCGTACGTATCGGCGGATTCGGTGCTGGGGCAGGGAGCTGGAACATATCCTTAGTAGTTTTTTCCCTTGTTTTTGCTAATTGAGTTCATATGGTTGTATGAAAATGATGCAGGTAGGCATCTTTTTTCGTTTCGTAATACTAATAACTTTAGTTTGGTTAGGTGATCGGATTTGGTTTGAAGCTCCGTGCGTTGGTAGTGGACAGGTTCTGTCATAGAAGAGGGCGAACCCCCATTGACATGATCCGACTTGGATTCTATTAAGTAAGCGGATATCAAGTCCCGTTAGTAGACCCAAAGAGTCTTTTCAGCTGTAGGTCACGCCCTCGCTGTAGCTCTTATGGCTATGCAGACTAATAGACAGTATCTATGAAGTCTTCAGCCTAAACAGGTAAGAACCAAGGTTATTTTTATCCTACAACAGGTGTTGTTTACCTTTTCTTTGTTATTTTCTGTCTTGTACCCTCCACCAAGGGTGTCAATCAGCTAAGTATATGTCTGACAGGAAAGTTCATGTACAAAAATGATATTGTTATTTTACAATAAAGTTTTGTACATACTTACCTGGCAGACATATACGATTGATGGCCCGCCCAGCCTCCCCTCAGGAGACAGGTATAAGAGAGAAAAAATCTGGCAAGAAAGGTATGTTGGTTCTTACACCCGCTTCCCAGCGGCGGGTAAGGTAGATCACCTGACCTACCTGTCGCGTTTGCCGCGAGTTTTGAATTCTGTCGTGACGTCAGAGACGTAAGCTAAGTATATGTCTGCCAGGTAAGTGTACAAAACTTTATTGTAAAATAACAATATCATTTTACTGGGATGTTTTTGTAGGGCTTGAAACGGATTAGGCATTTTACATGTAAAATGCGTTTCAAGATACGAAAAACTCATGATACGAAGGGCGCCTCAGAACGGATTAATTTCGTATCTCGAGGTACCACTGTATGTATATTTCACTCGCGACACGCTTCTGTTATCAGGTTAACCCTCTTACGCCGAAGCGGTAAAAAAAAATTGTCTCCCGTGTGCCGAAGGTGTTTCAGAGTGAGCGCGGAAGCGGAAAAAATATTTTTTTCAAAAAATCACAGCGCGGTTAGTTTTCAAGATTAAGAGTTCATTTTTGGCTCCTTTTTTTGTCATTGGCTGAAGTTTAGTATGCAACCATCAGAAATGAAAAAAATTATCATTATCATATATAAATAATGCAATATATGATAGCGCAAAAACAAAATTTCATATATAATTATATTCAAATTGCGCTGTGCGCAAAACGGTTAAAGGTAACAAGTTACTTTTTTTTCATTGTAATGTACACTAAATTGCAATCATTTTGGTATATAACACATTGTAAAACGATAAAAGCAACACAGAGAAAATATTATCACAAAATAATGTATGAATTCGTAACGTGCGGACGTAAACAAATATTTTTTTCAAAAATTCACCATAAATCTAAATATTGTCCTAGAGACTTCCAATTTCTTTCAAAATGAAGCCAAATGATTGAATATTACTATACTGTAAGAGTATTAGCTTACAAATGCAGTTTTCGACCATATCTGACGAGTTAAAGTTGACCAAATGTTGAATTTTTTTTATATATATTTTTTTATATGCAATTATTTCGGAGATAAGAAAAGCTACAACCTTCAAATATTTTTCGTTTTATTCTACATGAAATTGCACACATTTTCATATATAAAACTCTATGAAATGCCTAATATGAAACGGAGCAAATATTCCGAGAATGGTATGTACGCATTTCGGAGATTTGTGGCGGAGAATCCGCGCACGGAGGGAAGGAAAGATTTTTTTTTAAATTCACCATAAATCTAAATATTGTGCTAGAGACTTCGAATTTGTTTCAAGATGAAGATAAATGACTGAATATTACTAGACTGTAAGAGTTTTAGAGCTTAAACCAAAAAAATTGCGTTTTTTTTTTTTTTTTTTCGACCATTTGTCGGTAGAGTCAAGTTGACCGAACGTGGTTTTTTTTTCTATTTATCGTGATTTATATGCAAATATTTCAAAAATGAGAAAAGCTACAACCTTCAATTATTTTTTGTTGTATTCTACATGAAATTGCGCACATTTTCTTATATAAAACTTTATGTAACGGCTAATTTAAAATGGTGCAAACATTACCACAATCGCACGTATGATTTTTTCGGAAGAGTTACCGCGCGTACGTAAAGAAAATGTTATTTTTTTCATAAATTCACCATAAATCAAAATATTGTGCTAGAGACTTCCAATTTGTTGAAAAATGAAGGTAAATGCTTGAATATTACTACAATACATATAAGCGTTTTAGCTTACAATTGCGTTTTTCGACCATTTCGGTAGAGTCAAACTTGACCAAAGGTTGAAATTTTGGCAATTATCGTTATTTATATGAAAATATCTCAAAACTGATAAAAGCTACAATCATGAGTATTTTATTGCTGTATTCTACATAAAAATGCGCACATTTTCATATATAATACTTCATGTAACGGCTAATTTACAGTGGTACAAAAATTATGTCAGTGACAATATAATTTCCGAGATGTGTCACAGATACTTTTTAGTGCGGCAAGAAAGAAATTCGCGCTTGCGTGCCTGCGTAACGATTGTAAATAAAACAACACCTTGATCCGTGAACTCCCAGCATCCCCCAAGGCGCGTGATTCAAAAGTTTTAGGCTGGTAGGCCTATAAGTATTTTTCCGCGAATTTTAAAAAAAACTTTTGTAAGTCGACATAAAATACGTCCAGTCGCCACACGGGAGACAAAAAATGTCGACGTAAAATACGTCCAGTCGGCGTAAGAGGGTTAATTGTCCGAGTAGTAGGCACATAACTGTAAGTTAACTCTACTGGTATGTGACCGAGACGAATAGTATCTTCTCTTAATTGACTTACAACTCAGGATGGCCTTGCAGGCCTCACAAGAGTTACCGGTTTTGATTTTGAGATACTAGTGGTATTGTTTACCAACAGCACCACAGCATCTGCATTCACCGAATAGGAGGGTTTTTTTTCCTCCCATTTTGGTTAAAATGCAAATGCTTAAGCGTATCTTTTTGCGCTCTATGGTTTTAGCCGAACGCATTCCTTCATGGAATGGAATACCTGGCAACTAAGGATGACAAGTTAAGCGAGAGCTAGCTGTGTACGGCGCTGCCAGCCTGCCTCAGTCAGTACAGCTTGCTCTCCGAGATATTTTGGTTTAGTATTGTTTCTCCTCTGTCGAGGATTGACTACTGTTTCGAATCTCTGCCCGGCAATTACAGACTTAGGTCTCTGGTTGGGTGGAATTCTCGCAATGCCCATCTCTCCTGCATCGCAGTTTGCTGTTGCAAGAATTTTCAGACAGATATATCTCACTAGACTCGTTATCATCTTTCTGTTTACCTCACAGTAACAGAAGTCTGTAGCCTAGTATTCCGCTTCATCGCACTGCCACTGCGATGACACAGAATGATATTCTTCAGACAATCTGAGTTTGTCTTCCAATAGACATTTCGTTATTCGTAAGGTGTGCACCCTGAATTGTAAATGAATAACGGAAGACTTCGCCTGTTCCCCGCCCTGCCAGGTCTGCTTCCAAAGTAAATAGAAATGTCCTCCCTGATCCAGCCCACGAGAAGCGCTTCTTCAGGTAGTACAATCCCTGGGTTTTCATTACAAACTCCGACTTTCTCACTGAACAGCAATGAAATAGCGGTTTACAGTCCTCTGTAAAACCACAGGGGTTAAAGCCGTCTTCACTGGTTGGTGTCATCGACAGGACTGTTTCTATGATCAGAATCTTGAGAGTTTACTTCTCTCGATTCATCTGTGAAGACGTAGGTCCGCATTCGCCTTAGTCATTCACTAGTACAGTATATATAGTATTGTTTCTCCTTAGTTGAGATTCAACTACTGATGAGAACTTCTGTCTTGCCATCACAGGGACCTCGGTCTCTAGAAGGCAATTGACTATCGTCTGATGTGTGCATGCCTTGAGAGAATCATCATCTTGTCTCCTAACATCGGTAGTGAACAAGATAGACGATTTGTATGGTTGTTCTCGGCATAACTCTTCAAAAGGTGGGTCGGCATCTGTTGAAGAGTCCAAGTATGTCATGAGGTACACTGTGGACTTTGTATTGGTTGATCCAGATCATTCATTACTTTGTCCTATTGGCGTGTTGCTGTACTCTTAAAGGATCACCCATCATGATGTCTCGGTGTCTTTACCCACTGCGGACTGTCATTACAGAAGTGTCTGATGACACGTCTTTCTCCGAGTCTTACGAGACCATGAGAGACCTCTCTGCAATTGGATAGTCCATTGGATGGGTACATTTCATCACTCCAAAGAATATTTCGGATAGGAAGGTAGATGAGGTCTCATTACGACTATATATTTATATCTTTCTTGCTTTGGGCCTGCCCACAGGCCCTTGGAACCTCCTTTCCTTGGACCGGTGGTGGATGCTTGCAGGTTGTGTTTGCTTACCCAGCTCCATCAAGAGGACAAGTTGCATCTCGCCTATAGTGTGCAGTTCTAGAGGTAAGAAGAATGCGAGAGTGACTGGCCTCTCCACCTTCCCCACCTTGTCCTTCCAATCCTCTTCCTTTGAGTTGAGGATAGGACTTGAACTTACACTGGGTGGTCAGGTGATTGATGCGGTAAGCTTACACCTAGAGCTTCCTTTCTATGTTTCTTATCAGAATCATAAAAGCAATCTTACCAGAATCATAGAAGCAATCCCGCTCCTTCCTCTAGCAAGGGGAGGAAGGAGACTGGCAATAATGCAAACCCTTCTCAGAACTTTGCATTAATGCCTCCGACTCTAAATATTCTTCCCAGCCCATTTTCGGATGAGTTACGATTCCTCACTCATTTCAAAAAGGCCCAGAAGTCTGACTCTTGATCATGCAGTTTCTATACACTGATCAAGTTGTCAGAGGCACGGCACTCCTCCTCGCTCTTTCGATCAGGAGGAATAACCCAGGTGTGCAGAACTCCAGTCGGTTCTAGAGGCTCACTCATATTCCTCCCACCAATCAGTGAGTCTTTCTTATGTAAAGGACTGAGGGTTTGTATATCATGTAGGAACAAATCACATATATCCACCTCTCAATCTGAACCTGGGCCAAAAGGTAAAGTGGAGATTTACATCCGGGCAGGCTAGCCTACCCACTTGCCACACGGTAGTTACTGCCTAACCACCTTGTTCAAGAATTTAACGGCCGTACTTCCAGCTACTCCGAAAATTTGTATAGTTAGGAAAAATACAATTTACTTTAAAAAATTGTGATTTTTCTGCTGTGTTTTATTATGATTCAAACTCTTCAGTTAATTAAACACACTTGCAAGGAATTTGGATCAGTTTTCCTTGCTTGGATGAATACTTGTTTTCATCAGAAATGTAGCAGCTTCTGGTAGCCTTCACAGCAGTTGTGACATTCTCTGACTTAGTTAATATGTTTACCTTTCCGTTGTAAGACTTGGCCATTTGGAAGGATTGCGAGAGTTTAAGCGATGGCTGTCGGTTTGGAGTAGGGAGTCCACCCTGCATTTGAATTTTATTAGGGTTCCTTCAGTGTGCTCTTCCCCTCAGGGCAGGGGAGGGAAGCTCGGTTGTCAGTAGTAATTGATTTTGCTGAGTAGGGGTGGCAATGGATGCTATCTCTTTAAACTCAAGGTGTTCTTCCACCTTATCTTTTAAGCTTTCAAGCTTACAGGATTCAGATACTAAAGTACAGAGTTAGTTTTCAAGGATTTATCAAGCTCTTTTGTGAACGAGATGGCCTTGAGGCTCTGTTCTCTCTCTCTCTTTTAGTTTCCTTCTAGTCTCCTACTAGTCTGTCTCTGACCAAGGGGATTCTTTCTTTCTCTTTCATATGAAGGTGGTAATGTAGCTGCCAAGATATGTTTCAGGTGGGACTTTTTGGCCTTCACCATAGTGGATGTGGTATCTTCCACAGGGAGGATGCCCCAAAGAGGCAGGTTACATTTCAAGAGAGTTTTATGTTTGGGTTTAGGCATTGTGTGTACCCTGCCGACCAGATAACCTGTGAACCAATTTGCATTTTGGGAGGCAGGGTACAGAGATGTCTCAAATCCCTAGACATTTTGACACTGAGGATTGGATCAGCTCTAGGTTCTACCTCGCCCATTTGTGAAATGTGGTAGAAGTTGCAGCAGAGTTAGTGCTTTCGAATAACAGCACCTGCCCTCGCCAGGCTCCTGGGAGAATGCGATGGGTGGCAATCTCCCCCTCCAGCTGCTGTTAGTAAGAGGGTGCCTGTCAAGTCATTTCACAACAAGACAGCAATGTTTATCTGTTTATCGGTAACCTGAAGAGTAGCTGTTCTACAGGCAGGATATCTACTTTTCTTCTTTGAGTCCCTGACATCCCTTGCACTTTCTCCTGATCTGTGCCCTTACATAGGTTCCTGGTTCACAGTAGGGCCTTGCTTTCAGTAGGAGATGTATACAATACTGAAGTTTGGTGCACTAGAAGTCAAGAGAGAGTAATTTCTTCTATTGCTGGACTTCAAGGGTGAGCCTTTTTCAAATACAATTTGCTTCCATATCTCAAGTCAGAAGTAACTCCACTTCACTCTTGAGGAGGGGTTTGGTTGTATATCCAGGCCTTCCAACCCCCCAGCCACCCCAAGTTGAGGTATAAGATATCAACTCGTTTTTGTACAGGGACATCATAAATATAAGCTTGAATGAATTACCAGTTTAGGAGAAGGTGATACTGAAACGTAGTGGACCCCTGTATTCACGTTCTTGACATTTGCGGATTCACATACTCGCTGATTTTTTATGGACCATTTATTCCCATTATTTGCAGGAAATTTGCAGATTGTGATCTTTTTGTATGAGAAATATCCACAAATTACTATATTTTCACTTCAGTTTCATAATTGAATGCACTTTCTGTGATAAAACTATTAAAAAAACCAGGTACGTATACAGTCAAACCCCCATATTTGCAGACTACAGATTCACAGACTCACCTATTCGTGGATTTTTATTTTTTGACCATATATATCCGTTATTTGCAAGAGATTCACCTATTCATTGATTTTTCGGATGATAAATATTCACTAATTTATGATACAAAAATTATATGCATTGGTACCTCGAGATACAAAAGGCTCAACTTACGAAAAACTCGAGATACGAAAGCAAATACGAAAATTTTTGTGGCTCTACATACGAAAATTGTTCAAGATACGAAATGTTGTTGCTGTAAAGTCTGAGATTCGCCCGGACCACCAATAGCAATTTTAAAACTGGCGCACCGCCAACTGAGTAGACTTGCCACCATCCTCCCGCTCTCCCATTGGTTCCTGATACTAGTTACTGCCTTGAGATCCTTCTCTCCTATTGGTCAGCATCCCTCCCATGATGCATCTATTTAGCGGCGTGCTTCTTTGGTCAATTCACAGCATCATCGGTATCTTATGCACACGGTATTCGTTCGTTCTAACGATTTCGTTTATTAACGTAAATTCGTTAGTGATTTTGTTGTACAGTAGTATACTTTATCGTGTTGTGTGAGAACTTTACTACATACGTATACGTACTACATAACATAATTACGTACAGTATATAAGTCGTCATGGGTCCCAATAAAGTTGAAATTCACAGAAAGAAGAGGATGCTCTCTTTGGAAATGAAGATGGAGATCATTAAAAAATATGAAGCTGGTATGCAATTGAGTGTGATCGCTAAGGAATATGGCCAAAATCCGTCAACGATAGGCACCATCCTTAAGCAGAATGATGTCATCAAAGCAGCTACACCTTCCAAGGGCGTTACTATTTTGTCCAGCAAGAGGACCCATGTGCACAATGAAATGGAAAGGGCTTCTTCTTGTCTGGATAAAAGACAAAGAAATCGCTGGCGATACGTTAACAGAGACGGCAATCTGCCACAAGGCCAGCGCTATTTTCGGCGATTTGATTAACCAGGCTGAAGACAACGGAGGAGAAGGGACATCAACGCCAACCCCAGAGTTCAAGGCTTCGCATGGTTGGTTCGAGAAATTCCATAAACAGACTGGCATCCATTTGGTGGTGCGGCATGGGGAGGCGGCCAGCTCGGACACGAAAGCGGCCAAAGCCTTTATGAAGACATTCGACAAGATGACTCTCAACGAAGGCTACAGTTCTCAGAAAGTCTTCAACTGTGATGAGACTGGCCTTCTTTGGAAAAAGATGCCTCGTCAGACGTATATCACGCAGGAAGAGAAGAATCTACCCGGGCATAAGCCTATGAAAGACAGGCTTACGCTCGCACTTTGTTTGAACGCCAGTGGGGATTGCAAGGTGAAGCCCCTACTTGTGTATCATTCGGAGACTCCTCGAGCCTTCAAGGCCCACAAAGTGCTTAAGGAGAAGCTTCCAGTGATGTGGAGGGCTAATGCGAAAGCCTGGGTAATAAGACTTTTGTTCACCGAGTGGGTAAATCTGTGTTTCGGCCCGACAGTTAAGAAATTCTCGGAAGAGAAGCGCCTCCCTCTGAAATGTCAGCTGGTATTGGACAATGCCCCTGCTCACCCTCCTGGCCTTGAGGAAGATATCCTAGCGGAGTATTCCTTCATCAAGGTTCTTTTATCTTCCTCCTAACACCACCCCTCACCTCCAGCCTATGGACCAGCAAGTGATATCGAACTTCAAGAAGCTGTATACGAAACATCTTTTCAAGAGAATTTTGGTAGGAGCATTTCGATGTTGTCATATGCATCTGACTCATCGACCAAGCTTGGCAGGAGGTTTCAAGGCGAACCTTGAATTCCTTGTGGAGGAAACTCTGGCCTGATGCCATTTCCACCCGAGACTTCGAGGGATTCGACATGGGCGAAGCTGGTGCTGCAGATTCAGGAACAGTTGACGACCCTGAAACTGTTTTGCAACCAGATCTTGACGAGATCGTTGCACTCGGCAAGTCCATGGGGCTGGTCGTCAACGAGGATGACATCAATGACCTTCTCGAGGAGCACCAAGAGGAGCTTACAACGGATGACCTGAAGGAGTTGGAGGCCATGCAACATAACATCGTTCAAGAGGAGTTCTCTAGCAGTGGCGAGGAGGAGGACGATGACTCTATGACAACGGCAAAAATTAAGGATGCTCTAGCTGCTTTTCATAGGGTGCAATCATTCGTAGAAAAGAGACACCCTGAAAAGGCTTGCACAGTTCGATGACGTTTGCCTGAGTCACTTCAGGAACATTGTCAAAAGCAGGCAGAAGCAATCTTCCTTGGATAGTTATTTTTTAAAGAGGAGTAGTAAGCAAAAAGGAAGAACCAAGTGATACTATGAAAAAATAGAAAGTTGAAAGTGGTGAAGAAGTTGAAATTTTGTATAAAAAAAAACTAAGTGTAAAAAAGTAAAAAAAAAAAAAAATAAAATAAAAAAAGAAAAAAAAAAAATTATTTTAAGTTTTTTGTTAAGTTAAGCGTTACAGTTTTGTTAATGTGTTTCGTAAAGTTTAGTTTGTTTTCCTCACATTTTTTTATGTTTCATAAAGTTAAGTGTACATACGTATCTGCCGTTTGTCCTCCTCCTCTGTCACCACTTTTGGAGATAGCCTCACTTGAAAGGTAAGCTTCCACATTTTAGTACAGTATTTCTTGTATACCATGTACACTAATACACTTTATTTTCAGATACTATGTAGTACATATTAGCAGTACGTATTAAGTTAGGTATTGAATGGTCCAAATTGTTGTAGTATATCATTGTTTATAGGTCAATTTAGCTTTATTATGAAATTTACTGGGGTGTTTTTGGAGGGCTTGGAACGGATTAGCCATTTTACATGTAAAATGCGATCAAAGATACGAAAAGCTCATGATATGAAGGCTGCCTCGGAACGGATTAATTTCGTATCTCGAGGTACCACTGTAATAATTTTCAAATGTTAATATTGATAATTTATTAATAAGTTTAATTAGATTAAATTATATCACCTAATAAAAAAAATTTTTTCTCTCTCTCTCTCTCTCTCTCTCTCTCTCTCTCTCTCTCTCTCCTTCTCTCCTCGTCTCTCTCTCTCTCACTCTCTCTCTCTCTCTCTCTCTCTCTCTCTCTCGTCCCATAAGATACGTATGTCACAGTACTCTCTCCCTCTGTTTTGGCTGGAAGTGTTAGAAGTGTAAGTACGTAAAATAAATTAACACTTCTGATAGAATAGAGAGATAAACACACTATCTCTCTCATTCTGCCAAAGAATCAATAGATAGACAAATAGATACTTGTTCAGCCCTCTCTTTTTCTCTTCTCTGGAAAAGATATATGTATTTATGGGAGGGGAAGAAGTGTGGCTTATAGAAGTTCATTTCAACATTTTAATATCATGAGGAGTTATTCTCTCTCTCTCTCTCTCTCTCCCTTCCTCTTCCTCTCTCCTCTCTCTCTCTCTCTCTCTCTCTCTCTCTCTCTCTCTCTCATTGGCTGTGTATATATTTCTAATGGTAAAATGTTTAAGATGACTTTGAAATTATATTAATAATATCAACTCAATGGTATATTTGATATAGCATGATACTTTTAAGTACGTATACATTTGGTATTTGAACTTTCAAGATAAGGAGATATAAGCATTTGTAGAGGAAAGTTCAAACTATATGCAGGTTCGAGCTATTCGCCGGGTGGGGGGGGGGGGGGTCTGGTACTCATCCCTGTGAATACGAGGGGAACACTTTACATACTGTGTTTCTCATTGTTTTGATCAGTCTTGCCTTTAGTAAAGGGTCGTAAAGACCGAAAGATCTTGGCAGTTCTCGTTTTTCATATTACTATATGTATGTGTGTAATATAAATACAGACCAATAAAAAAAAGAAATCCATGAAGGAAAGAGAAACGATGGACAAGAAGTCAAAAGGCCTTGTGGAACTCCATAGTTTCTCGTTCCTTTGTGGATTTTGTCTTGATTTATATATTTATCATGTTCCATATTTTCATGGTTCAGTTATACAATATGTGTAATGTATTTACGTCTCCGTGTATGTGTTTATTAATTTATGTGAATTAATTCTGCTTAATCATACCATCAGGGACATTATTCTACGTGTGGACAGCCCTAAACAGTCTCACAAGTTCCCCATAAGAGACATTCAGCTACATAAGCGATTCATCAAGGAAGGCAAAGCAACGATATTTCTGAAAGACCTGAAGATCAATCTGATGATATCCAATGCACCACCGAATCAGTTATTGATATTTATGAAAACATTAGCCAGTAAACAAGCAATACCAGATGGCAAAGTCATCAGTGCAAGGCAGCGATTACTCTCCTGTGCTCCAAGTTCATTTGATGAAATCAGTCCTTTGACCATAAAGGTATGTTTTGTATATGTGACTTGCCTAGTAATTATATCGCTAAGAGTTTTCTACTTGATGGCAGACTAAATCCAAATTTCGTGGATAGCGCTTCGATGGCTCAGTGTAGGTATACAGTGCCCTCCCCCTACAGCAATACATACTAGGAACAACTTAGGTTATCATGTCATTCTGTTTCCTGCCGCGCTCAACGAAACATCGAGTGCTTACAGCAGCTTGTTCTTATTTTCTGGTTGTATCACCGGATTTTGGAACCACCAGAATGCATTCATAGCCTTTAAGCAGGAGGCATGTCTTTTGTTCATTTTGTTCAGACTAACATTAAGTCGGATACTTGCAGTCTCCGGGAATAATAATATTGAAGGGATCACTATTCAAGTAGATCAGAAACTTTTGCATATATCTTTTTACTTACCGGGCTTAACTTAAGTCGTCGGTTAAGTATTGCCTTCAGTAACTAATCTTAATGTTACATCATTCCTTTAGGCCAAACTTTTCTTTTTAGAATTTGTTTACCGGCCATGAGCTATTAGGAAGTATCCGCACCGGTAACAGTTACCTTAGAAGAATCCTTTTCCACTCATAATTGTTCACCGGATGTAGGCTGTTCTCAAGTTGAAGGTAATGATTACCTTAAAGTAATTCTAGAATGTTATCCATTCTTTTATCCCAAAACTTTTGCATTTACTTACCGGGATTAGGCTACATGTAAGTCGCTCGTTAATGATTCCCTCATGTAATTCTTGAATGTTGCAGGAATTTTGCATCATTCCATTAGGTGATATTTTGATTTTGGGATTTTGTTTACCAATCATAGACTAGTCACAAACCTCTGGTAAATATAATTACCTTAAAGATGATTTGTGAATGTAAGACTTTTTTTTTTTTTTTTTTTTTTTTTTTAGGCCAACACATTTCGTTTTGTTTACCTTGCCTGTAATACTCATCACTTTCCTTTGCAGAGACAAAGGTGGAAGTTGTATATGTATTAAGGAGAGAATGATGTTATTGTTTGGCTGTGGGAGGTCACAGGCGGATTGTTCCCGTTAATCAAATATTAATTAACTACCGAGGTTTTGCTTCAACAGTACTTCAGTATGTTACAGAGAGAGCTGGGATGGCTTCGGTGTACAGAAGTATTTTCCTGGTGTCATACAGTTGTGAACGTTCACATTCTGTAACCTAACCTCCAGGCTCCAACTTGCATGTCAGACTGGAGCTCAGGCCACTCAAGTCAATTAGCGGGGTACTACCGAGGCCAACGAGAGTGCATAATCGGTTATTGAATTCAATTACTTTGAATTCCTGATAATTCTATTAATGTTTTTGTTTTGAGTAATTGTTTATTTGTAAATATCCATTTTATTTTTTTATTTTAGTTGGATTTTGAGTCTAAATATGAAAACCATTGTTGATATAAATTTATCTTTTGTTCCTACACGTTATACAAACCATCGGTCCTTTACATAAGGAATTACTTTCAGCTCCAGCTGGAACTCGGTCGTAAGATTCTATAACAAGGTAGTTAGGCAGTAACTACTTGTCCGATAGTCGGGAGTCTTGCCTGACTGGACGTAAACATTCCACTTTGCTTTCAACCGCCGTCGTGTACAGACGTTCTCTCTCTGCCCGCTTCTGTTGTGAGATGGCCAATTTCTTTCTTTTGTTTTCTTTTGAATATAATTGTGATTATTTGTATTTTATGTGGTTGTATGGATATGATGCAAGCCCACAAATCAGATAAGCCTACTTGCCCCCCATCTACCCGGAGATTATGCTCTGGAGGGGGGGCCAGGAAATGTGGAGCTTTCCGCTTCAGTGATGACGTTGACCCTCACACCCTCTGTGTGAGATTCCAAGGGCGGGAATGTAATAGATCTGAGACCTGTGACACCTGTATCTCTTGGTTGGAGGAGCAGTGGGAGAGATACGAGGGTAGGAAGAAGCCACGTAAGTCTGCCAAGGCATCGTCGGAGAGCTCTCCCTCAACTCCTTTGATGACTGATACTTCGTCTTCTTTCCTTCCCCCACGTAAACTCCCCTGCCTCACTCTCTCCCCTTCGGGGGACACGTCCCTCTCCACCTCTTCACTTGATCTGTCGAGTGCAGAGGAAGGGGGGAAACATGCCGACCTGGAGTTGTACTCGCGAACTTCTGTCCGCTCAGTGGGGGATCCTTCCCCCTCTGAACGAACGGGAACTCCCCCCATTAACCCGACTTGTGCTTCTTCTTTAGGTTTGTCTGCCTCCGTGGGTGGGGATCTGCAGTAGGTATGGCAAACTTTGTATCTACAAGTATCTGAGTCGAGGACGACAACAATGCTCTCGACACCTGGGTATGCAGCACCACCACATCATGTATATACACAGCATATTACTTCAGTGACACCCTCTACCGTGGTGCAAGCACCAGTGCCGCATACTTCGCAGGTGGATTATTTTCCACCTCCTCCTCCAGGTTATGCTGTCCTCGCTCCTCCTCCAGACTTCGAGTGCCTGAAGAGCTCACCTCTAGACTTCCCTCCTGTCACCGTTGCTGTACCTTTCACCCCTGTCCCTGCCTGTAGAAGTGCTGCTGCTGTGTCAGTTCCTTCTTCCCAGGTTGTGCTGGAGCCTGCTGCTTTGGCAGCCGCTGCAGCCCAGTCCTGGTTTGGGGATCTTTCTGTTGTCCTGAGGAAGTTGGTGAAGAAGTAGTCCAAGAAGTAGAGAAAGGCGTCGTCGTCGTCGTCGTCTTCTGCCGCTGCCTCCACTTCTCCTTCCGAGGCTCCCCAGTCAAAGAAGAAGGTGGTCTCTCTCTCTCTCTCTCTCTCTCTCTCTCTCTCTCTCTCTCTCTCTCTCTCTCTCTCTCTCTCCCAAGAAGTCTCACTCAAGAGACTTCTAAGGGCCTGTCTCATCGTCTAGGTGAAACAGGTGGGCCTTCCGCTGGTACTCCCGTTCCTTCGGGAACGGGAACCGCCTCTCCTTTCTCAGGGAAGAGAAAGGCTGGGACCATAGAGGTACCAGCTGTTGCCAATACCTCTTCTCCTGGATCTTGCCAGCGAGTTTCTCCTAATGTACTGTCACCTGCTGGTGACCGTGTAGCCAGAGTGCAGGCCGCTGAGCACACTCACCGCCAGGACTCCGGCATGGGGCAGAAGGATGGTAAGAGTTGCCCGGGTGACTCTCGCCTAACCGGTGATCGTTCTCGCAACGGTCATCCAGTACCCAGGGTTGATGTGATGGTCCCATCAGACCGTGCATGAGATGAGACTGGGAGGAAGTCCCCTGGTCTCCGGGAACAGCTTCGGCTGCTTCTGGGACTGTGATGCGTCGAGAGGACAGTGCTCATTCTCACCGTGTTGGTGGACACTACCCATCACTCGACCGTTGATCGCACCAGCATGATCAGACGGTCTGGGCAGCTGGTAGCAGTTCCTCTGATGCAAGAGATCGACGCTACCGTCCTCAGACCAGCGCGTCTCCATAGGGAGACCACTGGTCTAGACCTGCAGACCGGTCATCACTGCGGGTGGGTGATCGCCTGCAGCCCTCTCTGTGCACCGGTTCTGCCGTTAGACAGAGCGGGAGCGTCAGATCTGCCTCCTGTCCCTTCAACCTCCTCGGGGTACACCAGGAGGAGAGAGGCGACTAATGGCTGACGAGGTTCTTCTTCTCAAAGAAAGTGTGTCTCGGGATGGGTTTGGCCCGGATGGACCCATTGGGCAACATGGCAGCGCTACGGAGCAGAGACCTGGGTAGTAGATGTCCTTTGGGAGTGATATCTTCTCCCCTTCGAGTTGAGACCACCCCTCACTTCCCACCCGGTCCATCATCAGACATACGTTCCCGGTTCTTCCAGGGATGTAGCACTTAGAGAAGAAGTTCAGACGATGCTGAGCAAGGGAGCTGTAGAAATCATGCGAGAACTGTCACTGGAGTTCTTGTTTGCTATTCATAAGAGGTACACATGCCTCCCTCTTATGAATTTGTCCAGAGGTCTGCCCATTGGTCTTGCGGTTGATCTCATTCCAATCATTTGGACAGAGGCAAGGTTCCCCCCTTTGCTCTTGCGACCAGGGAGGGAACTTTGGTTGGGCGAACACTAGTCTGTTCACAAGACTCAGATTCCTTCGACTAATCAGTGAGTCTTCCTTATGTAAAGGACTGATGGTTTGTATAATGTGTAGGAACAAGTCACAGTTTTTGAAAGTAAATTGTATTTATCCTAACTATACAAACCTGAGGTCCTTTACATATAGGCCTACCTCATGCCACCCCTCAATCTGTTCCTCGGCCTAAAGCAAAGTGGAATGTTTATGTCCAGTCGGGTGGGACTCTCAACTATCGGACAAGCAGTTACTGCCTAACTACCTTGTTATAGATTCTTATGACCGAGTTCCAGCTGGCGCTGAAAGTAATTCCTTATGTAAAGGACCGATGGTTTGTATAGTTAGGAAAAATACAATTTACTGTCAAAATTTGTGATATTTTAGAATGTAAATGTATTCATTTACATTAATTTTCAATACATGTCTGAAATGAAATACGTACTATTTCATATATTTGTAAATACTTATTTTAATTCTTTATCACTAGTTAGAGAATAAAAGCACAGTAATTTACAATACTAGAGTGGAATTTGTTTTGTTACATTATGAAAAAATATTTGTGTACATTTACATGATTTTAAGGAAATAAGAATGTTAAGAAATTCACGGTCTCGTGAAAACAAATTGTTAAAAAACCACAATTATATATTAAAATATATATCTGTGTAAGAATGCCTTCATTTCCCTAGATGTCAGAAATTCATATAAAGTAGTTAATAATCAATTACAGATTGCTTATTTTCTTACAGTAATAAGTAAGTAATTGAGATCACCAGAGACACCAGCGTTTCGCCCCTAGTCTCTCCGAGCATCATTTTGCGTTATTTAAATGCAAAGACTGAACATAGGAAACGCTAATGTTATTCATACATTTTTAGCATAACTTTTTGCCTAGATACCAGAATTTCATTTACAGTAGATAATGGATTATTTGCACAAAGTAACAAGTAACTTGAGATTTCCAGAGACGTTGGCATCTTGCCTCTTGTCTGTCTAGGAGCAAGAGCCCATGATGACATAAGGCCAGCTTAATCAAAACACCAGCTGTCCGAGCATCCACCCCTGGGTGTCCAGTGTTTCGGGTGCCAATAGCTGCCGAGTGCCCAGTGTTTCGGGTCCCAATAGCTGCCGAGCGCCCAGTGTTTCGGGTGCTAGTGGCTACTGAGTGCCCAGTGTTTGTGTCGACAATGACTACCAAACGCCCAATGTTTCGGGTGCCTATGCCTGCCTAACGCCCAGTGTTCGCCTCTTGCTTACAGACTTTTGCCTCCCAAAGCTGATGCCAATTCTCTCCTACTAACCCTTATATGTTAGTCATTTGTTCCCGTGCCTGGTTCTTATCGCTTCCTTTCCATGCCTTTGCCAGGATTTTATTTCGATTATCACAAATTTATCTACGTAACATTGAAGTGTTGTGCAGTGGAGGAGGTGGCTACTTGCCCCTTGATTCTAGGTCGGGGGGTTGCATACAGGTAGTCGCTCCCTCAGTCAAGCCTGTTGTTGGTCCCAGGTATCAATAGACAGCTGCTGGAAAGGCATCTAACTGAATGTGTCAGAGGAGGTGACCATCTGGCTCCTCAGATCTCCTAGACTTGAAGTCACTGTCCTGCTCCTTCTCATGGCCAAGAACAGCCTAGGAGAGGACATTGCCCTTAGGTTGAACCTGTGGCTATTCCCAGGTATCGGCAGACAGCCACTGAAAAGGCGTCTTGTGATGCGTTTATGAGTTTTGATTGAACAGTTGGATTAGTTTTAATTTTGAGCGTCCTGTACTAGCGCTTAGGCGTTCAGTCCTGTAAGTGACCTCTTTTTTTGATAGCCAGTCCTTTCCCTGGCTTTCGCACTGGGTGGTTGGACTCACTCGCCTTCTCATATATGCTCTTAAAGTTGGATCAGAGCTCTGATCCTGCTTTGGTATTTTGGATGGACACCAGGTTTGGGCGTTCGGATCTCTCTAGTATCTGGTGTTTTTTTTGTCAAGCACCAATCTCTGTCCAGGTGCTCTGCATCATCTGAGGAGCTACACTCCCATGCTCCAGCTCGCCCAGAGCTTTCCACGCCTTCCCTGGCAAAAGCTGTTGGTAGTTTAGTGCTAGCTGTTGGATGCCTGATGACAGTCTCCTTGTTTGTCTTCGTTGACACTACAGGATCTTTCGTTTGCTCCTGTCCCACCACTTGATTGGGACATCACTTGAGTCTTGCAGTAAGCTCTGTATAGTCCTCTTCACGAGGTTTTCGATCACGGAGAAGATAGATGCGTGGCGGGACATGGCAAGTTCTTGCCATCTTTTGGTGCATTCAATTCCACTCAACTATAGTGTTCCCACAATCTAACTAGCTGTAGGAAGAGAAGGCTCCGTGTGGTCTGTGAGAGCCCATACTCCCTTCTGGAAACGCTTTATTTTGCTGAGGCGAATACATTTTCTCAAGTCCGTACTTTGCTATCATCACTGCAAGTTGATGACAGCGTGCGTTATCGCCCCCTCCTGCCAGTTCCGAGAAGAGCAGGCTAGAACAGTCAATCCTCTCTCTCTCTCTCTCTCTCTCTCTCTCTCTCTCTCCCCTCTCTCTCCTCTTCTCCATCTCTCTCCCTCTCCCGCGTCTCTCTCTCCTCTCTCTCTCTCTTTTTTCCCTTTTTTTCCCACTTCCTGTGTTACACCGTGATGGATGAGGAAATAATAGGAACTCTACAGAGTGTACTCCCCAGAGTTCGTATACGAGTGCCTATGTTCCCGGTTCTATCTTAGGATATCACTGGACGTTCGTTCATTTGTTTGTGGGACAAACCAGTTCAGCATGGACTAGTTATCTTCGGTGTCCTGTAGAAACTGTCCTTTGGGATAGCATTTCGTTTGCTCTCCTCATTAGAGAATAAAGGATATCTTCCTCTAGTCAGTCTTTTTCTCTTTCGAAGCGGAGAAGAATTAGGTGGGCGTTTGATCACCAGTAGCCTACGAATATACTTGCATATTCTTGCAACAGGCGTCTGTTATCAGTTGCACCGTCTGAGTGATAGACACGCACCAGAAAGTTAGCCCGAGTGTGTGACCAAGACAAATAGTGCCTTATCGTAACCAGGGCTGTCCCTAATAACCTGAAACTTAAGGCAGCCTTTCGTGCCCCCCCAAAAGTTGTCAATTGGGACTTTGAGACGTCTAGTGTTTTTTTTTGGCAACAACACCACAGGTTTGGCATTATCACTAAACAAGAGGATTGCTGTCCATCGCGTTTTGATTAACTTGCAGTTGCTTGAGTGTATCTGGTGTGCACTCGATAGCTGTATAAGATGAACGCATGCCAAGACGAAATGTACTACCGTGCAACTCAGCCTACGGAGTCGAGTTGAGTGCCTAGCTGCTCACAGAGATCTTGTTCATCTAGTGTTTTTCCTCTGTCGACTGTTAACACTTAACTCGAATCTCTGCCCAACCATTACGACCTATGTCTCTGGTTGGCTTTAGATTCTCGCTTTATGGTTCCTGTTTTGGGCTCCTCAATTACCATTGCAAGAATCATCAGACAGAGTTATGTCTCATTAGATTCAGCATTGTCTTTCTGTTTACCCTCCATGGGCTGCTCTATGAGCAACATAATCTCAAACAACAACTGTTTACCCCACGGTACAACAGAAGTCTTGAAGTCTTCAGCTTCATTGCAATTAATGCAAAGACCACTGCGATGATTCAGAATGATTGGTCAGACAAATACAGCCGTTTTTTGTCTTATATTTTCTTTTAATTCGTAAAAGTGTTCAACTACTAGTTGTTGACCACGATTTTGAGTGAATATTAGAAATCTTCAACTACCCTGATAGTTTCCAGGGTAAACAGAAGAGTTACTCCTTGAACCAACCTTCGCAGTGACAAGAAACTGTTCGTCAAGCAGTACTTCTTTGTTTGTTTACATGGCTAAAGACTTCCAGCCTTCATTGCAACAGGAATCAGAGGACCATCCATACCCTAGGAAGTTACAGTAAGAACTCATCTCTTCCTCTGTCTAAACGTGTGGTCTTCCATTTTATATGGGCTTCATGTCTGACACACACAAAGTGTTGTGGAGGGTTTGTTGGCCTTGTTTGGAACAAAGCTAAGGATATAAGAACAGCCTCTTCCTCCTTAGTTTTCAGTCATTTGTTGCTCTTTAAGCCCATTCTGCTATTGATCTACCAGAGACATAAACGATCTTTGCTTATCATATTTGTTTTCAAAAGTCAAAATTTCACTTATATAACTTACCCGGTGGTTACATATAGCTGTCGTCTCCTGACATCATGGCAGAATTTGAAATTCGCGGTAGCGCTAATGGTTTGACAGGTGATCCCTCTACTCCCGCCCTCTACCGGGTACCGGGAACCATTCCAACAATAAAGCAGAAGTTTCCTGCCGTCGGAACCGGTAACACGGTTCCTCTGCTGGTTGGAATTTGGATTTGATCATCTTGGTTTTCTCCTTTTGGTGATGTACCTTGAGTTTACTGATCTTTTTGCTAGCGCTATAGTTATTTTGGTTTTGATATTGTTGTTCTTTTTAGGAATTATTTTGAATTCTTCACGATGTCTGACACCGGCTCTGTTCAGTATAGGGTGTGCAGTAGTGGGTGTAAGACTAGACTTCTTAAAGCTTCACTTGATCCTCATTCTACTTGTGTTAGTTGTAGGGGACATGAATGTTCTTTTGAGAATACGTGTGAAGAATGTAAGTCTCTAACATCTCAGGAGTGGAAGGCACTGGGAAAGTATATGAGAAAGTTAGAAAAAGATAGAATCAGAAAGGCTTCACAGAGATCTTCTTCTAAGTCAGTGAGTAGCCAGGATATTCCTCTGAATTCTGTTAATCCTGTTCCTATTAACCCCGTAGTGGTTGCTCCTGCCCTCGAATCTGTATCTCGATCCCGATCACGTGTCAGTATTACGAGCCGATATGGACTCGAAATTTGTCTCTTTCCTCACCACTATGCAGAAAATGGGTGAGACAGTGCAAGAAGTGGTAGTTAAGTGTGATAAATTACTTAGGGCAAGTGTAGTGGAGGAGGTGGTTGTTCGGCCCGTTCGTTCTCCTAGGTCTAGGCCCCTGTCAAACTCCCCAGATCCTGGGAGGAGGCATGCCGAAAACCGAAGGGAGGCGAGCGGGATCTGCTCCCGAGCAGCCGCCCCCTCAAGCAATCCTGTAGCCGTATCCCAGGATGCTGTCGCTCACCATTGGAAAGGTGTTGCGAGGAAGTGTTTTTCGTCAAGCAACTAGTTCAGATGTTTCCTCTTATAGAGGTTGGCGTAATAAGACTTCTAGACCGCTGAAAAGGTCTCGCGATGTTTCGCCTGCTGCGGTTCCCAAGAAGGTGGCAGCTGCCGAACCTTCTTGTAGTTTTTGGGAGGAGCCTGAAGCTTTTTCTCCGGCGGTTTCGATTTATCGCCCTTCTCTCATAGAAGTGGAGAAGCCGAACACGCACACTCCTTCGGAGCCTTCTCCAGAGCCTCCTCAAGCGATAACTCCTGCGGCTCCAGACGTGTTTGTGGATCATCCTTCTACTCCTCCCGCGCCTTCTACGTCGGTGGATCCTCAACCTTCGGTGTTTGAACAGATGAATGCCAAGTTAGGCAGTATCTTGGAGCTTTTTGGCAAGTCTCTTTCGTCCCCGAATGCGCTCCCGACCTCCTTACATCTTCCGCAGACTACTGTGCAGTCCTCTTCGCAGGCTCCTTTTCAGTCGCCTCTTCAGGCTCAGACTCTACATGTGACTCCTCTTCAGACGCCTGGTCGGACTCCTTTCCTGACTCCGTCTATGGCGCCACGTCAGGCTCTCACTCGAGCGCCACCTCAGCCGCCAACGCAGCCGCCAGCTCAGCCACCCGGATTCGTCTCAGTACAGGCTCAGACGTCTTCTCCTGCTTTCTCACACCCTCCTCGGACGCATCAGGGTGTGACTTCGCCGAACAGGATTCCTCTTCCGATGGAATGTTCGCCAGTTTCGTCGAAGGAAGCTTCGGAATTGGAGGAAGAAGGAGAAGTACTTACAGAAAAAGACAAGCATTTGTCGGGGTATAAGCTCCTTTTATGATCCTTCGTTGACAACTTTGGAGATTCTTTTGCGCCTTCCGTTCCAGTTTCTCCTAGTTTGCATGGGAAAAAGGACAGTAAGCCTGACTCCTCGTCCTCGTTCACGCGTCTCGTCCTCTCGATTTCGGCTAAGAAAGCTATCAAGAAAGTTAACGCTTGGCTTTTGGAGAAGAGGGAACAAGGGAAAAATGTTTTTTGTCTTCCCCCTTCGAGACTTTCGTCAAGGAGCCGTGTCGTGGACTCTTCCCGCAGAGCAGCCCTTAATACTGCTAAGATTTTCTTTTCAGCAAATGAACTGGAGCATCTTTGCAAGAGTGTTTTCCGTGTTTTTGAAGTTGTTAGCTTCCTGGATTGGGCCATTGCTTCGCTGGCCAGGAAAGTCAAGTCATTTGGACTTTCGGAGGAGCAGTTGAAGGATTTTGCCTCTGTACTGGATTGTATCGATAAAGGCATCTGTGATGGAGCTTCGGAGCTCGCTGCCATTTTCGCCTCTGGAGTGTTGAAGAAGAGACAGATTTGGTGCTCCTTCTTGTCGAAAGGAGTCTCATCGAACCAGAAGTCTGCCTTGCTCTTCTCTCCTTTGGACAAGAAACACCTTTTTCCGCAAGAGATTGTGAGCGAGATCGCTCAATCTTTAACACAGAAAGCGACCCAGGATCTTTTATCACAGTCAGTGAAGAAGCCCAGGAAGATAGCTCCGGTTCTTTCTGCTTGCTTCTGGAGTGCTCCCTCCACGGAAGCTCCTAAACCATTTCGAGGGAGAGCTCCCGTTCAATCTTTCTCCAGGTTTCGTGGGAGAGGTAGAGCCTCTTCTAAAACCACTCCCTCTTCCATCAAGAAGTAGGCCCGTAGTCCTCCACACAGCAGTAGGAGCCAGATTACACCTTTTCTGGCAGACCTGGTTTCATCTTGGAGCGGATCCTGAAGGAAGGATACACCATTCCGTTCATCAAGCACCCCCCTCTCACAGAATTTCCTGTGAATTTGTCAGCTTACTCGGAGAACTCCGAAAAATTTGCCGCCCTCCATCAAGAAGTTCTCGCCTTACTGGCAAAGAGGGCCATAGAGTTAGTGGACTCTCCGCAGGAACCAGGATTTTACAATCGCCTTTTCCTGGTAAAGAAGGCCACAGGGGGTTGGAGACCGGTGTTGGACGTCAGTGCCCTGAACGTCTTTGTCCTGAAGACGAAGTTTTCTATGGAAACGACCCAATCGGTATTAGCAGCGCTTCATCCTGGAGATTGGATGGTTTCCATAGACCTTCGGGACGCCTATTTTCATATTCCGATTCATTCGGAATTGAGAAGATTCCTGAGATTCGTGTTCCAGGGCTGCATTTATCAGTTCAGGGCCCTCTGCTTCGGCCTGTCGACAGCTCCACAAGTGTTCACCAGAGTTCTGTCGTCAGTAGCAAAGTGGCATCATCTGGACGGGATACGAATCTCCATGTATCTAGACGATTGGCTTCTCAGGGCAAGGTCCAGACAGAAGTGTGTGGAGGACCTACAAAAGACTTTAAGGCTGACGGAAAGCCTAGGTTTGTTAGTAAACAAAGAAAAGTCATGTCTCACTCCTTCTCAGGAGATAGTTTATTTAGGAGTGAGACTGAATTCAGTTCTTTTTCAGGCTTTTCCGTCTCTCCAAAGGATCGACTCTTGCCTGAACAAGATAGACGAATTTCTCGTCAGACAAACTTGCTCGGCGAATCAGTGGATGAGCCTTATAGGAACCTTGGCCTCAATAGAGCAATTTGTAAGTCTGGGCAGGCTCAACATGAGACCACTTCAATTTTACTTGAAGCAGAAGTGGCCAAAGGAAGAAGTTCCCAGACTCCTTCGTGTTCCCCCATCTCGGAAGGAATCAAACAGGACCTCCTTTGGTGGAAATCAGAAGAAGACTAGAGGAAGGGTTGTCTCTAAGCCAGTTGAGCCCCAACCTTACGCTTTTGTCAGACGCATCGGACAAAGGGTGGGGAGCTACTCTGGGAGAAGGAAGTGTCGGGACTTTGTTCAGAATTCTCAGAGAAGCTGGCACATAAATCTAAAAGAGTTGAAGGCGATTCATTTGGCTCTAATGCACTTCAAGACAGAGGTAAGAGGGAAAGTAGTGCTGGTTCAAGCAGACAACACCACGGCTCTCTCTTACATCAAAAACAGGGGGGACACACTCGTTCTCTCTGTGCGAGGTAGCGAGAGACCTACTCATTTGGGCAAAAAGAACAAGGTTGTCTTGAGCACAAGATTTATTCAAGGCTCGAAGAATGTAAAGGCGGACATTCTCAGCAGGAGAGGACAAGTCCTCTCCACAGGAGTGGGACGTTACATATCCTCAAATATGCAAGAAGCTTTGGGGGATTTGGGGATGTCCTCAGTTGGATCTCTTGTCGCCCACAAACAATACAGCTCGTCTACCACTATATTGCTCCCCAGTTCCAGACGAGGAGGCGTTTACAGTGGATGCCATGCTTCTGGACTGGTCAAATCTGGATCTGTATGCCTTTCCTTTCCCGCCTTTCAAAATGCTAAGATTAGTTCTGGCAAAGTTCAGAGGTCATCAGAACGTCAGGATGACTCTGATAGCCCCCTTTTTGTTGGCCGGCCTAGGGAATGGTTTGTTTCCGGATCTACTACTGCTGTTGACGGACTTTCCGAGAGAGTTACCGTTAAGGAAGGATCGTACTCAGACAGCCCCACTTTCTGAGGTTCCATCACAACTTGTCCGCTCTTCGACTAGTCCGCCGGCTTCAAGACTGTCGAGCATCTCCTCAGAAAGAGAGGATTTTCAAAGAGAGCTTCAAGGGCTATTGCTAGACCCAGAAGAGAATCCTCTGATCGAGTGTACCAAGCTAAGTGGGTCCAATTCAGAGCTTGGTGCAAAGAAGAAGGAATTTCGTCAGTTAGCTAACTTCCTTCTTTTTCTTCGTGAGAATTAGAAGCTTTCTACCCAGACGATTAGGGGTTATGAGCTATGTTGTCTTCTTGTGTTCAGACATCGAGGATTAGACATTCCTAATAATCAAGACCTCTCAGACCTGATTCGTTCCTTTGATACGACCAAGACAAAGGAGTCAAGAACAGTAGCTTGGAACCTGGATGTAGTTCTCAAATGGCTGATGTCAGATAGATTCGAACCGATCTCCTCTAGTTCTTTTAGAGATCTGACTAGGAAGACACTTTTTCTTTGTTGCTTTAGCATCAGCTAGAAGAATCAGTGAGCTGCATGCTATTGATAAGAGAGTTGGATTTGCTAAGGGCAATGCCATTTGCTCATCAATGCTGGGTTTTTTGGCTAAGAATGAAAATCCCTCACGTCCTTTGCCTCGTTCTTTCTCTATAAAGAACATTTCGGAGTTAGTGGGGCCTAATGAGCCTGAATGTCTTCTCTGTCAGTGAGAGCACAGACATTAGTGCAAAGGACCAAAGGTATAAGAGGTAAGAGTGATAACCTGTGTGTTCAGTGAAAGATCCTTCTCGTCCTTTTCTTTAAAAATAAAAAAATGCGCTCTCCTTCTTTTTAAGGAATTTGATTTCTGAGGCACACGGACAATGTCAGGACTCAGATATCAAAGTGTTTAAAGTCAAAGCTCATGAAATTAGAGCAGT
>NC_061107.1:32386815-32474315 GCF_015104395.2 Macrobrachium nipponense | reverse complement strand
CCAAGTAAACACTGCATTTCCTCACTCCCAAAGTACAGCAGCCATCTCAACCTCAATTACGGCATACCTAGTTTCCGCATCCGTTAAAAACCTGGATCCACACTGGATGAGCTTCCAAGCCTCTCCATGTTGTTGCAGCAAAACAAACCCCATACCATGCAACTTGGATGCATCAGCTTTGAAGCATAGTAGGTAAAGATGCATCAAAATGAGCTAAAACAGGAGGAGCTATGAGTGCTTCTTTAGTTTCTCGAAAGCCCAGTCATGCTGAGGGTCCAGCACCATCATTCCGAGGTTTAAGCAGGTCCCTGAGTGGCTGTGCAGCAGCTGCAATCGCAGAAGAAAAGCTCCCAAGCTGGTTGGTTAAACCCATGAATGACCTGAGATCAGTGATATTTTGTGGCTTTGGAAATTCAGCTATAGCTCTCACCTTCCGAGAATCTACACTATAACCTTCATGATTTATACTGTAACCACAAAATTCAACATTAGGTTGAGCAAATCAAATCTTGTCAGGATTTAAGGTCATTCCAAATTTGTCACGTTTTTGCACTGTGATCACATGGGCTAAGTGGTCACGGTAACTAGAATCGTACACCAAAATATCATCAACAATTTTGACAGTACGTGGAATATCTCCCAAAGCTTGATCTCCTCGACGATTGTACTCATCTCCAGATGATATAAGCCCCATTACGGCTCGTTTGAATTTGTAACGTCCCCAAGGTGTGATGAAGCAAGTAAGATCCTGATCTTCTTCAGCAATTTTGATTTGGAAGTATCCCATCTTCGCATCCAAAGTAGTGAACCACCTGGCTCCAGCATCCATTGACGATATAGCATCATGAGGGGATCGAACTGGATATGTAGGTCTGCGCACATAGCGGTTAAGTCTTGTAAGGTCCACACACAACCGCACACCACCCATCTTCTTTGCAATAGGGACCATCGGATGACACCATTCGGTGGGGTAATCAACCTCACCAATTATATCCTTAGCAAGCAAGTCATCTAGCTGAGCTTTAATATCCGATCTCCAACAATACGGAATGGTGCGTGGTGCGGTCACTGCAAAAGGACGTGCATCTGCTGACAGCTGGATCCTCATAGGACCTCCCTGCATTTCCCTTAGAGTAGCTGAAACATCGAATACATGAGGATAAGCAGAAATGATGGAAGCTGCATGTTCTGCACGCTCTGCTTCTGTAGGGTCTCTGCTGTGTGGCCATCTTGGCAATGCCACTGGTACAGACACCAAACTGCTGGTACTTGCAGACTGCACAACATCCTGTGTGTTAGAATCACTTGTGGCTCCAAAACCTTCTTGGTTCTTGATGCTATATGTGGTTGCGACACTGAACATGTAACATGCTGTATTTGCGCTGGAAAGTTTTCTGGTAATATTCCCAGTGCTACACAATCAAACCAGCTCAGAAGTGCACCTTTCACTTCCTTGACAACTGACACAACTGTTGTCGTACTACGATTCCCCAAAGTTAAAAAAGCCTCAAAAGTACCCATGTTAGTGAGAGGTTGACGATCTGCTGCAATAAGACCACCCATAATGATCGGCTCCAGTGAACTCTCATGAATTCCAAGAGATATAGCGTTCTCAAGTCCTATCACAGTTGTCTCCGCTCCAGAGTCAGGTGTCCACATAACTGAACTTGATCCTTTGGGGTGAGTGGTACTGATGCAAATCTGAGGGGTTGGACGTGATGACGCACAGTTGCTGTAAATATCTCCAATGACACGATATAGATTCTGCTTTGAAGGCTTGAACGTGCTTTTATTATTAGTTTTCTTCTTCTGAGGAGACAGTGGCTGTCCCTTTGACCTGCACACCACTGCAAAGTGACCTTTCTTACCACATTGTTTGCAGTCCCTGTTTAGAGCCTTGCATGCCCTCTTATCACGATGGCGCTCACCTCCGCACCTAAAGCACTGCTGCTTTAAATGGGCTGCCTTCTGACCTTGCTTGTATTGGGACACTCTTGAAACATTATACTTTTCACTGCCCTGAATAACAGCACGACTGGCATTTGCATTTTCCGATGCTCTGCAAATATCAATAGCCATCTGCAAAGTGAGCTTCTTTTCTTCTAACATACGTTTCAAAGCCTCTTCATCTCTGGTTCCAACGACGATCCTGTCTCGTAGTCTACTGTCCATGCAGGTTTCACAAAAATCACAGAAAGAAGCAATCTCTTTAATGCCGCACAAAAAAATCATCGAAGGTCTCGTGCAACTCCTGGACTCTTTGTATGAAAGTTTGCGTCGGTCCACGATAACATTCCTTTGGTTGCGCAAGTGCAACTCCATGGCATCCATTATAGGTCTTCAAGTCTGCTCCATCATCCAGTGAGAGACCATATCTCAAGTGCGGGTCCAATCATCGTCTAGCACGGAAATCAATGCTGACCGCTGCTCAGCAAGAGAGAGAGATGACATTCTTGTCAACACTGCATGTCCCTCATACTTGTGACGCCACGAACCAAACTCTTTAAGAGATACAGAAGACGACAAGTGTGGTGCAGGAACTGCCCTTGCCTGAGACTGATTCCTATGATGTCCTGAGGTACCAGCAAAACCCTCTAGAATCGCGGTTAAACGTTCTTCCCTTTTCGTTGCTGCTTCTTGGGCATGATGAGCCATCTCTGCTTGCCTTGCCACAAGTGCTGCCAGTTGTTTGATTTGCTTCTCCATCGTGTACGGGTACTAAAGATTTTAACACTGTACTTCTTGAACGACAGTAGACAGCATAAACAAAACCAATCACTGCGCCATGTTTGATTTTTTTCTGTTTCGTGGCAGGGCAAGAAACGAACACAGAATTCGTTGTTTTCATATATTATGCAAAACTTAACTGTATGGCAGCTTAACAGAACTAAATATACATTGTAATGATTTCAGTAAAAGGTAAACAGTAATAATTACAATACTCAACAGTTTTGAGTAAAAGGTACAATTATAATAAATACATTGTTACGTACAAATACAGTATAAGTTAGTACACAATAATTACACCAAAGTGTAGTTAGCAATCTCACATATATATATATATATATATATATATATATATATATATATATATATATATATATATATATATATATATATATATATATATCTATATATATATATATATATATATATATATATATATATATATATATATATATATATATATATATATATATATATATATATATATATATATATATATATATGTGTGTGTGTGTGTGTATATATATATGTGTGTATATATATATGTGTGTGTGTGTGTGTGTGTGTGTGTGTGTGTGTGTGTGTGTGTGTATATGGTAATATGTTTCAGATAGAAAAAGCTGTTGATGAGCTCTCTCCTAAGAAGGCAAACAGCAAATATTCATAGACAGGTTATCAGTTGCAGCCTACTCAACAAGATTGCATTGTTGAAGTCACATGTTTTCACCAACAGATACGTGTCTGTCATTTAGGATGACTCGTACTTACAGTTAAAGTTAGCTTACAGCTTCATGCTATGAGTTGCAATCTGCATTCAAAATAAACAAAAGAATAGGCGCAGCAGTCGGCAGCATGGATGGAGTAGTAGTAGTACGAGCTGCTCTCTCTGTGGGACGGCTCTTTCCTCGGAGGGGGTTTTGTAGTGGGAGATTTCTATTGGCATTTGGCTCGTGGTAGTGGTCTCACTCGCCTAGTGTTCATACCGACACCCTCCTAGAGGGTGAGCGAGTCAGTTATACTGACCTTTTTCTTTATTTTATTTATTCTCTGGTATGTGGTTAGTACATTTACCCTAGAAATAATAGATTAAAGGATATTTCGCGCAAGCGACACGAGCTGAGCCCAGAAATAGATTTTTTCCTTACGTCAAAATCCTTTTTTTTCTGACATGGATGTCATTGGAATGTTTATGTTCCTGACTGAATTCTTCATGCTGTTACCTTATGCATACAGTGTGAATCAGCTGCAATAATTTTAACTATTTCTGGCTGTTTTTCTTCTGTATGAACAAGTTTTCTGTAATTAGTTTGTTTAAGAATAAAGAGAGAAGGCTACAGAGAATGAATAATTTAAGTTTTTTGTAAAATGCCAGAACCCATTAGTTTATGTAGACAGTCAGTTAGGTCTGGTCATAAATCTCTACTCTGTTCTTTATCTTTCTTGTGTTATTCCTCTCTCACTCCTGCCTTTCCTCTGATGCTCCCTATGGGGGGTTTCAGGAGAAACAGATTGGTAAACTAAGATATGAGTTGACTTCTGTCATCAGTTAGACACTTGACCAAGTATATTATGGGTACAGACTGCGATACCCCCATAGTGATCGACCCTTTTGTTTTCTCCCCCTGAGAGGGGTGGTGTTGGAGTCTTCATCTGTCTTTAGGCTGCCCTTTTGACTGCCCTGCCTTAGTAGGTCTTCTCCTCTGCCAGGAAACCAAGGTGTGTGGCCTTTTGCCACCTCTCTCTCCATTGTCTACCATCTTGAATTCGATGCTTTCTACGACAGGTTCATTCAGTAGAGTTAATCAGTCTTATCATCTTAAAAGTTATGATGTGTGCAACCTGGTTAAGTTATCTAGGGATTATGTATAGACTTAGTACTTATTCCACCTCAGTAGTTCCTGAAACGTATTAGTACTTCAGTTGTTCAATCATTTACTTGCCCTATGTCATTTATTCCTTCCATTTCTGACATTAACCCTCCCCCTCATACTCAGTTCTCCCCGTCTATTGCCTCGTATACCTCACCTTTTTAAAACTGCACCTATTTGTACCAGCGGCTTCCTCTTCCAGTGTTGTCCAGACAGCTGCTTTAGTCATCTTGGAAGAGTCTTCTCTCAAGTCAAAGCTTTTGTGTCTTGGATTTGTTGTGTAAGTGGGAGGTGGGGGATATGTCTGCCATGGTGAAAAATCCTTATCTCATCCAGCTGTCTTCCTCCCAGCCGTGTTGCGAGTTCCCTGCTGTCCGTCAGTTATGTGACACTTCCCTTTTGCATACCATTACATCATGGCTGGCAGTCCTTAGAACCCTGATTCATATGATTCTCTTTCAGTTTTTAAGCAATTCACATTTTACATTGCTTTGTTTTACCCTCTTCTATTTGCTGGAGATGACTTTGTTGATTGGCACTCCTGGTTGTGCTTTTACCTTGGCTCCTATTAAAATGAGTTGAGTTGAAGCTATACGATTCTGTTAAGGTGCTGTTTAAAGTTATCTCAAAAGTGTATTCTTTAAAGCTGGCTCTTGGAATGCCACGCTTCAGTTACCAGTTTTTAAAGTTTCTTTGAGCTTTGTTAGAACATAGATACAATATCAGTTTTTCAGTCTTCCTCCGTTCAAGACTCAAATATTTTCAATTTGTTTGCCCCATGGAAGTGAAGAGATCTCAAATCAGTAAGTTACTCAAGTTTAACCCTTAGGAGCTGGGGTAATAAATCAAAATGCAGCACCCCAGGCCAACAAAACGTTGAGGTCGGCTAATTTAAGAAGAAAAAACATCAATAGAAAGAGGAAGGTGTGCAAATGCACATGGTATAAAAAGAAAAATTATAAAAAATTTTCTGTACCTTCCACAAGTTGAAAATGACTATTTACAACCCCTGGTGGGGCCTCTTTCACAAAACAATCGTAAATTTTACGAAGTTATGCATGATTTTTCTAATAAATAAATTTATTATATTTTGTGCAATTGTAATTACTGATTACACAATATCAAAACAGATAAGAAATAAAATTAGTAACAAATTCTGAGCATATTTATTGTGAAATATTTACGTAAATTTACTGAGGACGAAGATGCAGTAACTATTTAGGATTTATACATGTCTTTTCTAATATTTCGTAACACTTTTCTTTGCAAAATTACATTTATAACTGACACTATCATAAAAGATAAGACCTAAAACCAACAGCAACCCCTCAGTATTTTATTTCTGGGCTTGACCTGTGTCGGCCTGTGAAATGGTTCCTTTGATACTATTTCTGAAGAATAAATATTGCTATTCATCCTAGAGAAAAAAGAAACAATATAATGCCAAGATAAATGGCTCGCTCACTTATTATAGAAGTGAAGTGTCGGTATAGTAAGGAGCGAGTGGAATCACTACCTAGAGGTCCCTTGCCATTTAGCTTCTTCCTTCGACAAAACCCCGAACTACGGAGGAGCCGTGCTACAGCTCCCGTCTACTACTACCGTGAGCGCCTCCGACGCCTGAGACGTTATTCCTTTCGATAGCGCGCGTTACACCAAACGTTAAATTTTTTCGGTGCTGTGTTTCGCTCTATTTGGATTTATTTGGATTTATTTTCAAGATGTCTTCAACTTCTGCTTCTAAGTTAAGTACTGTTTGGGTTACTGATCTCATTTTATGATGATCTTCGTGTTTTATACATATTCGGAGCCTTATCGGCCGGTATGCCCTCGACCGCATGGCGGTACGGGTTATCTCTTTCGGTCTTCCATACCGTTAGAGATTTCCCTTTTTCTGAGTACTTTAGATATGGTTACTTATACATAGTCTCTATATACTTTATGCAGTTAGTTTTTTAGTTAGGCCTCCACGGGGCAACGCTCCGACCGCACGTTTCGGACCTTAGTCTAGCTACGCCTTACATTGTTAGGAGTTTTATCAGTCACGATTGAGATCATATCATCTTAATTATTCTGATGTTCTCTCTTCCTCTCTAGTTCCTGATTACCTTTAATAATATTATAGGTACTAGGTTGGCTAACATACACCATGCTTCGGTATGCGATTAGCTTCCCTGTTATAATTTATTTTTACCGTTAAGTTAGGCTTTCATACCCCAATTGTCGATTGGTGATTAGCCGCCCGCCGTTTTCTTGAACTAGAGGTTAAATTAGGCTAACATACCCCTTTCTTCGGATCGGCGATTAACCTAATTTTCTGTTTGCTTAGCTTCGTGTTCCCCGTGTTAGTCTAGCTTTAAGATATCGCTTTAATTTTATTTGATTGATTATTATAAATAATCCTATTATATCAGTGATATTGATGTTGTTCCGACGGTTCTTCCCCACCTTCGTATCTTTCACCTGGCTGGGAAGACCACCGGTTTATCACGGTGCCCCCGCCACCCGGTTACGGGGTCCCCCTCCCGTCCCCACCCCCCATTCCCCCCCTCCATACATTGCCATCCACAGTCGATGGGTGATGACTCGTTTTTCTCACAGCTAGCGTCCGAGTCTGCAATGAGAGGGGGTGACTCACGGGACTGGTGGGGATCTCCCCTCCCCTACTGGTACTCTCTTCACGGTCGTCACGTTGCTCGGGGCTGCGGGACCTCCCCCCTTCTTCTCTCCGTCCTTAACTGGCCGCTCAGGGGGAGGGCTCCTACCCCCACATTCTTCTCCTCTCTTTCCCCTCAGTTCAGTCCGGCAGGTGTCTATCCGCCGCTACCAGAACATAGAGAGGGGGGGAGGGAATCACTGGGTTTCCTATCCACTTAGGATAGTTCACACGACACTTACTGATATAAGGGGTTTTTATTTTGTTTTATTTTGTGTTTATTTAATGTTTAGAATCTTTTGCGTTACTGCTGTGGTTTTTTTTATTTCCGCCTCTCGTACTATCCCTTGCTTCGTTAGAAGTTTGACATTGCTCACTCAATATTAATTAACTCCGGGCCATACGGAGAACTCCGGGCCCTACGGAGTCTATTTTTGTTTAGTCATATGACAAGTGAGCTTAGGCGGAGGCAGAGACTTTCTTCCCCCCTCGTAATTTTTTCTACGTAATATTCATACGTAGATCTCTATCCGTCGGTCCTACTCCGGCACCCACGGATAGTTTGCATATTATTCCACCGGAGGTTGTCATTGGTAACCCTCATGTATCCTTTGACTTACAGATGTTGTGCCAGGAGATTGGGTGCAGTGCCATCCTCCAAGACCTATGCGGCCATATAGTATGCCGTTCTCATGCAGGATGTGCAGTGAAAGTGGAGGATTTTATCGTTTGGCATCATGAAGCTTGCCAAACCTGCTACTTGCTAGTAGGAGATGCCTCACTAGTAGTAAGTTTCTTAGCACTTTCTTCATTCATTCGTCACCTGGAATACTTGTTGTTATATTATACCTTTCACATATGAGACACATATTCATATAATCTCAACACAAGACATTCCTCCCCTATCCTCTCCCTAACTCTAGACCCTTTTTACAGGTTCTGATTGAAGAAAAAGAAGAAAGCTTTGTCGACTCTCAAAGCTTGGGTAGGGGGTTTTGGCCGGAATTCTAAGGGCCGCCCCTACATTCTTACCCAGGATATGGCGGACCTAATATTCCCAGGAGCCAAGAAGGATCAGTGGTGGACCCGATAGACGGCCGCCCCTTTGCTGGCCGACCTTCAAGTCATGATCTCCCTACAGGAGGGGGATTTCCCAGAGGACGTTGCAGAAGACGTTGCGGCAATGAACCTCGACGTTGAACCCATGGCTATTGACTCCATGGGTACAGGTAAGGGTGTAGTAGGGGCAGCTCCTGTGGGTTCTCAGGGCCCTTTCCTGAATTCCCTTTCTCCATCACCTTCTACTGATCCTTCTACTTCCACTTCTTTCCGGGGCTTCACTGAAGAGCAGCGGTCTGTCCGTCCTAAGGCTACTTCAGTGATCCCCAAGGCTAAGATGACCGAGGAGAAACTTAAAAAGTCTCTCCCCAAGAAATCGGTCATCCTGACAGACACTATAACTCCGGCTCACACCCACCCCGGATCAGTTAGGTCAAGGGAGGCCTCTTCCTCTGCGTCGAGGTCCCCCAAACATAGATCACGTAAGGATCGGGCTCAAGTCCCTCTTTTTGATCCCGAATCCTTTTCGGCTAACATTCTGGAGCAGGTGGGAGTGATCGTAGGGGCCTTGGTTGACAACAAGGTCGGCTCGGTGCGCTCCCCAGCTCTCCAGTTCTGTTACGTCTTCCGGCCAGTCGATCCAATCGCTGGCGGAACGGCTGGCCGCTCAGGAGAATGCCATCGCCGGGATCCAAACCTCGATTGCGGCAGGTTCCCCTCTATCTGTGCCACCTTCTCCTCTTCCAATGCCAGATTCCAGCCAACTGCCGGAATTCAAGGCGGCCAACCCTTGGAGGATCGCTTCGTATGCCCCGTTTGTCAACGGAATGTTGACAATCGAAGGCATAGGAACTCGAAGGCGTGAGGACTTCGAGTTCCACCCCAGAGACCTTCAACCACCATTCATTGGCTACGTCCGACTAACGGAAGCAGCGATGATGAGAGAGGACAAGGTTCCCAAGGAAAAGCAGTGATCCTTCCGAGGGAACAGGCACAGCAGACTCTAATGAGAAGTCTGGAAGAATGGGGGTGTGAAAACACCCGCATCACAGCCTTTAGGAGTCCTTTCACCATTTTTACTCCGGTGGAAGGGACTCCGCTACCACTGACCCTTAAGGTAGTGGAAGCAACCTTTTCAGGCCGCCCTGAAAGACGAGCCCCTGCCTCAACTACGAGAGACGGAACCCACCACCTCTCTCTTAGTCCCAGGCTCCGAGACGTACTTCGAAGGGGGCAGTTCCTACTTTCTCAGTAGGAAAACTAAGGCGGACTGTGCCACCTCCTCTCTTTAGTGAGAGACTCCCCAGGTTGTCGGACTCTCTCATCCAGATGGAGTACGACGCCCCAGACTAGGCTCGCGAGATCCCTTTCCTCCATGACTATGGCGGAGATGACGGCTCTTGTATACCAACAGAGCCGTTATTTAAAGTTTTTTGGCTAAAGGTCTGCTGCACACCATGCAGTGTGACCTTTACGACTTCCTCATAGCCAGGAGAAATTTGTAGGAAGCACGTTCTGCGGAAGCTACTATCCGCCATGAACCGAATAAACTGATTGCTTCCTCAATTTGGGGAACGGACCTCTTTCCAGCACCAGTAGTAGCAGAAGTCCTTCATGAGGCTTCTAAGGTCAACCAGTGCCTCAAAGTCAGGTGGGGACTGGTAGCAAAGCGGAGGCAGAATCTTCTGGTCCTAACCCAAGAACAAGAAGGAAACCAAGGAAGTTTCTCTCCCTTCCAGCCTTCTCAACAAACGTTGGTTCAGGCAGTTCCCAGCATCACAAGGGCAACCATCGTCGAAGGGTCAACAACAATACCTTGTTCTGACCCCTCAGTCCCAGCAATCTCAACCCTCCACTTCCTTTGCTGTCTCGCCAGCCTACCAATTCCCAACTATGAAAGCCAGAACTTTCAGGCTTTCAATAGGTTTGCGAGAGGCAGTAGAGCAAGAGGTGCCTCTCGATTCAGAGGATCCGGCAGGGCTGCTAACAGGGGAAGAGGTTTTCCGAGGAGCAAGAGGTGGCCCGCCCCTCGGCAAACCAGCAGTGAGAATCCCAAGGTAGGAGGGAGGCTGTACCTCTTCCGCCAGCGGTGGGGGTGGGCAGCCCTTGGGCTCAAAGTATAGAAATAACAAAGGGACTAGGTTGGAGTTGGCTAGAGGGCCCTCCTCCAACCAACAGATTCTATCAAGCACCAACAACGGAATTGGTAGAGTATACCGAAGACCTCCTTCTCAAAGGAGTAGTCTCAAGAGTCAACAATTTAAAATTTCAAGGACGCTTGTTCAGCGTGCCAAAGAAAGACTCGGTAAACCGAAGAATCATCTTAGACTTGTCCCATCTGAACTTATTCATTCATTGCGACAAGTTCAGGATGCTGACCGTTTCGCAGGTACGGACCTTACTCCCCGTGGGGCCGTCACAACCTCTATAGATCTTACAGATGCCTACTATCATGTTCCCATAGCCAGACACTTCCGTCCATTCCTAGGCTTCAAACTAGGCAACAGATCCTACTCCTTCAAGGTAATGCCAATTCGGGCTCAACATAGCCCCCAGGATCTTCACCAAATTGGCGGAAAGCAGTAGTGCAAGAGCTAAGGAAACAGGAATAATGTTAGTGGCTTATCTGGACGATTGGCTTATTTGGGCAAGGAACCCCAAAGAATGCAAAGAAGCAACGGTCAGAGTGATCAAATTCCTGGAACATTTAGGTTTTCAAATAAACAAAAACCAAGTCCAGACTAACACCGGAATCTCGATTCCAGTGGTTAGGCCTTCAGTGGGACTTACAATCGCACACACTATCAATTCCGTCGTTGAAAAGGAAAGAAATTGCAAGAGCTACAAAAACAATTTATCAAACGACAACAAACATCCAGGAGGTGCCAGGAGAGGATCCTGGGCTCACTCCAGTTTGCATCAGTCACAGACGTTCTGCTCAGAGCCAAACTCAAAGATATAAACAGAGTATGGCGCTCAAGAGCGAATTGCAGATCACGGGACAAACTAGCCTTTATCCCAGCAATCTTACGGAAACGTCTCCCCGCCCCTGGACGGAGACAAAGAACCTTTTCAAAAGCAATTCCTCTACAGTTTCCCCCTCCCATCATTAGTGATCCAACACAGACGCCTCACTACAGGTGGGGAGGATACTCCCAGTACGAAAAAAGTTCAAGGAACTTGGTCGTTAACATTCCGCCAGCTACATATCAATGTACTGGAGGCCATGGCAGTATTCCTCACATGAAAACTACTCCGTCCGCCCGGCCAGAACTCTCATTTCAAATTAGTTCTGGACAGTGCAGTAGTAGTACACTGCATCAACAGGGGCGATCCAAGTCAAGCCACTTGAAACCATGTCATGATAGCCATCTTTTCTCTGGGCATGCAAAAACAAATGGCACCTGTCCAGCCACTCACCTGGCAGGAGTCAAGAACGTAGTAGCAGACGCTCTATCACGCTCCGCTCCGTTGGAATCGAGTGGACACTGGACAGGAGTTCATTCAATTGGATCAGTCCTACAAACCCCGTCCCCGGACTCCCAAGTAGACCTCTTCGCCACGGAGTCAAACCACAAACTCCCTTGTTACGTGCACCCAACCTCGATCCTCTAGCATACGCTACGGATGCAATGATCCTCGATTGGAACGAATGGAAGAATATTTACCTCTTCCCTCCGGTGAACCTTCTCATGAAGTTTTAGACAAACTCAGGACATCAAAGGCCAATAGCTCTAGTAGCTCCCAACTGGCCCAAGAGCAATTGGTTCCCTCTACTCCTAGAGTTGAGACTCCGACCACTACGGATTCCCCAACCCCAAACTAACCCAGTTAGTGCAAACTCAGACTGTGTCCGCTTCCTCAAGATTCAGAAAACCCTAACTTTTATGGATTTTCTGAAATTTCGCAGCCATGAGGAATGCGAGAAATTGATCCCCAGAATATCTCATTCTTGGAATCAGATAAAAGAGAATCTACTCTCCGACAATATGATTCATCTGTCAAGAAACTAGCAGAGTTCCTTAAGTTGTCAAATTCTCAAGTCATGACAACGAACCTAGCCATAACTTTTCTTCAGATCATTGTTTTGAGAAAGGCTTACAGCAAGCTATCACTACGACCAAATCAGCTCTTAAAAGATCTTCCAATTGGTTTTAGCATAGACTTACGGATTCCGTTACTTTTACGTCCATACCAAAAGCTTGTGCTAAGATTAAGACCATCAACGAGACCTAAAATCAGTCCTCTTTGTTCTTAAATGATGTCCTCAAACTGGCCTCGGACATTAACAATGACTCTTGCAATTATATCCCCATCTGGCTGAGGAAAACCCCTATTCTTATTAAGTTTAGCCTCCGGAGCTTAGAATATCAGAACTGTCAGCTTTATCCAAGGGAACCAGGCCACATTGAGTTCCTCCCCCTCAGGGGAAGTCCTCTTATCCCAGATCGCCATTTTCTAGCCAAAAATGAAAGACCCACAGGTACAGTATGGTCCCTCGTGGGAAAATCCTACCACTACCTCAAGACATTTCCCTTTGTCCTGTCACGTCATTAAGAGCCTACCTAAGCAGAACAACTCTGAAATCTCAGCCCATTGTTCATTAGGAAGGGGGGTGGTACTTTATCCCTAAAACAAAAGGGATCAGGCAACAAAATTTTTATACTTCATTAAACAGGCCAATCCGAGTCCTTTCCTCGGGCCCACGATGGTTAGGGGCGGTGGCCACATCTATTAATTATTTCCAACACATGAATTTTGACGATCTTAAGAAGTATACAGGCTGGAAAATCTCCGACAGTTTTTCAAAACGGTGCACTACCTAAAACCCTTAGAAGCCCTCAAATTTCCAGCAGTGGCAGCTGGAAACACAGTTTCTCCTGATTCTTATTTTTACTATAACTTCTTGTAGCCTTCCCTTCTACCTGCCCCATTGCACCTTACTTAGTTTAGTAAGGCGCCTCCATGTATTGGGTTACCTTGAGTTTGCTTTTGTTCATCATTCTAATCGGATTCAGTTCCATTCTTTTGTATATATCAAACTTATCTTGTCTTTGCCTAACCTGTATTGTTATTGTTTGTTGTTAAGGCTAACTAATTTTAAGTGATAACCCTTTTGGTTTTAGGGCTTATACTTCCCTTTAAGGGTAAGACTGTAATTTTAGTTTGATTATTATACTATTAACCTTACAAGTGTTTAACTTTACCTTCTTAATTTATCTGTACTGTTCCTCTTTTCTTGGTGTTTGGCATTCTCTGGTACTATTTCACAGGCCGACACAGGTCAAGCCCAGAAAAGGGATTTTTTGACGAAGGAAAAATCTATTTCTGGGCAAACGACCTGTGTCGGCCCTGTGTAAACCCCACCCTGTAGTTAGATTATCCTCACCCAGCTTACCCCAAGCTTGGAGGCTATCTTCAGAATGACGTCTCAGCGTCGAGGCGCTCACGGTAGTAGTAGACCGGGAGCTGTAGCACGGCTCCTCCGTAGTTCGGGGTTTTGTCGAAGGAAGAAGCTAAATGGCAAGGGACCTCTGGTAGTGATTCCACTCGCTCCTTACTATACCGACACTTTCTATAAGAAGTGAGCGAGCCATTTATCTTGGCATTATATTGTTTCTTTTTTCCTCTAGATGAATAGCAATATTTATTCTTCAGAAATAGTATCCAAAGGAACCATTTCACAGGGCGACACAGGGTCGTGCCCAGAAATAGATTTTTCCTTCGTCAAAAATAACCCCTTTTTGAGTGGCAAATTGACGAGAAGTCGTGTAAGCCAGAAAGGTAGGACATCCTCCCTTGAAGTCAAGATCAAAACTAAGCCCTAAGCCACTGGGTCTTTCATCTTAGCCAGTCTAAAAGTTGCCATTAGTGAATTTATATGCTATAGAAGTAGTGACACCTCTTTCTTGCCTGATTCCCCCAAATCGATGGGGCGTAATATTGTTTCTCACCACGAGTGAATCCGTCGTCCACCCAAAACCTGCTGTTGCTATTCATGTGAGCATATCCGTCCATTAAGGGTAAATAGTGAGATGGAAGCACTTATGAAAATGAAATTGGTTTATCTTTCTTTGGCCAACTCTTTGTTTACTGTACCAGCTAAATAAAAAATAATATTGATAATACTAAATAAATTAACAAATGTCAGTATTGAAGGGGCCATGGTTCTTGAAGAGGCATTGGGGAACATTACCTGGTTAGACTTATTCCCACACTGAGGGGGAATGTCTCATGATTTATATAACTTGGTTTTAAAGTAAAGGGAACTGTTGCGTTCATATTTATCTCATAAAGTAGCTCCAGCAAATGATCAGTAGGTGCTTTGGTGCATCTCATCATTGTCTCCTTAACCTCGTAGTGTTTAATCCTTAATGGAGGGATACCATCATAAGAGTAGCGATAACAGGTTTGAGTGGTGAGCTGATTCACTCCTGACAAGCATCAATATTACAAACCATATGACAATTTGGCTAGATCAAGGGGCAGAGAGTTTTCATTACTTAGTGGGCTATAAATGACCCTTGGCAACTGAACTCTCAGCTTCCTCTAGCCAAATGGGCATCTCATAAGGTTAGTCATGTTCTGGATTTCATGGGGGAATGTCGTTCTCCTTTCTTCCGTGACGTCTTTTTATTTAGTTGCTCGTAAATACACCTAGGGATTGCTGTTGGTTGTAGTTTGTATCTTTTATGATAGTATGTTGGCTATAATTGTAATTTTGCAAAGAAATGTTAGAAAAAATATGAAAAAATAAATTAGAACAAACATGTATGTCTTCGAAAGTCCTGTAAAAATTTGTTACTGATTTTAGTTCTTATCTGCTATGATATTGTGTGAGCTGTAATTATGATTTTACAAAATAAAGTAAATGTATTAGAAAAAACATGTATAACTTGGTAAAATTTATGACTGTCTTGTAAAAGAGGGCTCGCAAGGGGTTGTAAACTTACACCATATTCATTTGCATATCTCCCACTTTTCATTGATGTGTTTTTTCTTGAATTGGCCGACCTCAAAGTTTCCCCTGCTTGGGGTGCTGCATAAGTTTCTTTTAGCCTGGCTCTTAAAGGTTAATGCCGTTGACAAAGATGTCTGAAACGAGGAGAATAGAGAATTCTTAGCACAGTTTTTTAAGGCTTCCTGCAGGTGCCTTGCACCAGCAACATTTTCCATATGGAAGTCCAGTACAGAATATCACCCAAACTGTCCCTGACTACTATTGCTTCAGTGAGCTCTTTCAAGATGGTCAAGACTTATGTTCTAAATGAGGCAAGCAACTGTAATGGTGTTTAAAATGTTCAAGGTCAAGTAAAAGTCTGTCAGCAGAGTTTCTTGAGTGTCTGGCTAAGCTTCAGAAAAGAACTTAGGGTAATGATGATTCTCAGGGAAGGATACTTTGTACCTTTTGTTCCACCTGCACCCCTGTTAATATCGTTGATATCCTTCCTTAACCTCTCTCTTTGTACAAAAAAGTTCTGAGTTTTAAAGATCATAGTTATTTTGCAAGGAGGCAATGGGAGCCAATTTTGGATTAGTCACTGAGGGTTTAGCATCAAGCAATTCCAGTCTCAAGTTCATTTGTTCAACTCCCTTTCCAATTGTCATTTAGTTTGGCTTTAGCAGCCTGCCAGAAGGGTGACTGGATATTTTTCTTGTAGATATGCAGGATGCGTACTTTCTTGTCCCATTACATCCTCAGTCAAGGGAGTCTTCCAAGCCAAAGCTCGTGGTTTGGTCTCATCATGGCACCAGCCATATTGTCCATGTTTTGGCTTCATTAAAAGAAAAAAGTCATCTCCTAAGAGCACAGGTATTCCTAAACTTGACGACTAGTTTGTTCTTGCAAACTCATTTAAATGATCTTGAGGGTGAAAGATTTTCTTCTGCATCTGGCCTTGCAGCAGGACATTCTGTTCAATTTTGACAAGTCTATGCATCTTCCAACCCAGTCAGTAGTTTTTCTGGGGATGAAGATGAACCCTCTTTTTGGGCTTTTCAGAGAGACATTTTATATCACTGATGAAAGAATCTTGACCATTAAAAACCTTGAGCCAAGACATAGCTGCCTCAGGTCAGGTTTTCCTCCAGACTCTATTCTAAATTCTCCTCAATAGTGGGGAGATGGGTCTACTTCTAGAACTCTAGAAGCCCAGACCTCATGTTGTCCTTATTCACATTGTGGTTTGGTTGGGGAGTTGTTCTAGAGAACACAAAATTGTTAGGGAGTTGGACTGTTTAGAAGAGAAAATGCATTTAATTAACCTACAGCTTTTGGTAGATTGGAAAGTCATATGCAGATCATATAATCAGGGGCAGTATGATTGCAGTCTGCTCCAACAAATAAACCTCTATATAACAAATAGAAGTACTGTATAAACCAAGGCATTTTTTTCAGCTAGCAGAGGAACTACTTCTTTGGACTGAGTCCAGGAAGATCATTCTTCTACCACAGTTTATCCCAGGGAGAAAACACGAAACGTGTTCTCGTGGACCAACTATGTATCAGAAGTTGTGGAACCTTTGGTGAGCCTCAAACATTGATCTGTTCAAAATGCAAAACTCCCAGTTTAAAGTACTTCTTGCCAGGATCTCTGGATGGACAATCAATGCCTTTGTTCTAGAGTGATTGAATATAGAACTTTATATTATTCCTTCATTTGCAGTCTTGAGGAAAGTTTTTCATAAGATGCAAGAGTCTGAGAACTCCAGCTGTTGTCAACTCTTGTTAGCCCCAAAGGGAATGGTTTTCTGAGCTACCTCTCTTGGCAGGAGAAGTTCTTTACCTTTTGCCAATGAAGAAAGATCTTTTTAGACATTTGAACTTGAGAAATTCCATCAAATCTCCACATGCTTCATCTTTACTGCATAGAAATTTCCATCTGTTTCTTGAGGGCTAGAGGCTTTTCATGAGAGGCTATGTTACCAATACTTAAGTCTAGTTAATGGATGTGGAATTCAGTTTTACCTTGCTTTGTTGGTAAGACATCAAATTTCATATGGGAATTGTAAAGCTCCTAGTCTTATTGTTAAGGAGAGGACATTTATCTCCTTTGGTTGTTTTGGGGAATCCTGGTGTAGACATTTGAGATGACTCCCCCTAAATGTGACTCCTGGTGTCACTTGAAACTAGTATTTGACTGCACTCTGCAGTCAATTGAAACTATTTTGACAGCACTCCCCATCAGGTTGAAATGATTCCCATTTTTGAATGCTCAAAATAGAAAGAATACAAGAGTACTAATTACATTTTTGTTAGAGAATGGCAGAATTAAGCAAGTTGATTTTATATGTTGTTTTTTCTGTTTTTCTTACAATCCGCTTCTCGGGCTCAGTGATGTTTCTGAGTAACTGGCCAATATTAATATTGAGAATTTCTAAAAATTATAAAAATGCTGAGGGTGATCTTTTATTTTATTAAAACAGGATCTCAGGTCCAGGTCAGGCTGGGGTCGTAATCAGTGCTGGTATTATTCCGTAGGTGTAGTTCAATTCCAGGCCGGGGTCATCTTTGTTTTACAGCTTGTGTTGATGCGGGTATAGCTTGTATCACGTGACGTTTCAATCTCCTCGCTGGTCATCTTCTAGACGAGTCAGTAGAAGGATTGTAGCAAGAGAGTGAGCGTGACAGTATTTATAGTGGCTCAGACCGTAGAGTTGAATTCTCATTGGGTCAGTCTTGGGTGAAGTCGGGGATCTCGCATCGATGTTTGCAGAGATTCTGTTGTGCGAGCGGCATAGTAGTGTGCCGGTGGGAATGGACGTCAGAAATTCTGTCTGTAGTGGGATTCCTATCATCCTGTGGGGGCTCCTGACATCTGACATTGTCGGGGGTCGTTCGCTGCTCTCCGGGTGGCAGCAGGAAAGAGAAACGTTTCCTGAGTGATGTTTAAATTAGGTTTTATGCCGCTTGTCTAGCCCCTTAAAATCTGCAATTTATGGTGCCATAGCATGCTGAGTTTCAGTTATTGGTGTCATGAGCACTGCTAAAAGAGTTATGGCATCATAACATGCCAACAGAGGCACCATTAAGGGTTATTTTGACGTAAGGAAAAATCTATTTCTGGGCGATTGGCTCGTGTCGCCAGCGAAATATCCTTTAATCTATTATTTCTAGGGTAAATGTACTAACACATACCAGAGAATAAATAAAATAAAGAAAAAGGTCAGTATAACTGACTCGCTCACCCTCCAGGAGGGTGTCGGTATGAACACTAGGCGAGTGAGACCACTACCACGAGCCAAATGCCAATAGAAATCTCCCACTACAAAAACCCTCCAAGAGGGGAGCCGACCCACAGAGTGAGCAGCTCGTACTACTACTACTCCATCCCATGCTGCCGACTGCTGCGCCTGGTGGCCATCCTGAAGTTAGCAGACAATCTTGGGCGAAGGGATGGGTAGGGTGGGATTTCGCTGGCGACACGAGCCAATCGCCCAGAAATAGATTTTTCCTTACGTCAAAATCCCTTTTCTGGGCTCAGCTCGTGTCGCTGCGCGAAATCGTACCAGAGAAATAGCACAAGATTGTAAACAAAAGTAAAAATTAAAATAAATCAGAATAGGTCTCAAATAAAAGATAAAATATATATAAAGAGAATATAATTGCTAAAAGATACATATACACAGGGTTATAAAATTATAAATATGCTTAAATTACCTTAAATCTAATCATGTTTGTTAACATAAGGTAATTTACATATATACAGGTAAAATGACTTACAAGTATCAAATGATATCTGTGTAACAGCATGTATCAAAAGTATAATAGCAATTAATATAAATAACCAACGATAATAATATATAAAGGAATGTATATGACTTAATATACAAAACCCGTAACCATTATAATATGATGTATCCCCTAGCATAAAAATAAGGGGAAACATCCATGAGATCAATGTTTATAATCATTTGTGAGTGTCCCTAGCCAGACAATAAGGGGCACCCACTACACTATCATAAAAGCAGCTAAGACACAAGGTGAATGCAAATGAACAAGGTAGGAATAGACGAACTTTTGGGTGAGGCAGGTAGAAAGGAGGACTGAATCTTCTACAACAAATTAGCTAGAGTCAGGGGAAACTATGTTACCCGCTGCTACTGCTGGGAATTTCAGAGCTTCCAAGGATTTAAGGTAGTGACGTTTGAACACTGTCGGTGATTTCCATCCAGTATACTTTTTCAACTCATCGAAGTTCATATGTTGGAAATAATTAATTGAGGTGGCTACTGCTCTGACATCATGTGCTTTCGGGAAAGAGTCAGGATTGGCTTGCTTAATAAAGTACAGGATTTGCTGCCTGATGCCTTTAATGGATAAAGTTCCACCTTTTTCCCTCTTAAAAGAGGGGACCCGATGAAGATGAGGAGGTCCTGGACAGAAAGGCTCGTAAGGTTAAACTGGGCAAAGGGATACATCTTGTGGAAGGGGCAGTACCTTCCAAGGTTCCCACCTCATCAAAGGATCTTCATTCTTTGCTAAAAAGCTACGTTCCGGAGAAAGTAGGACTTCCCCTGTGGGAAGGAATTGAATATGATCCGGGTCCCTGGATAGAGCCGACAGTTCTGAAATTCTTGCTCCTGAAGCTAAGCTTAATAAAAATAGGGTTTTTCTTAAGAGCATTATAAACGAGCATGTGTCATTATCGGTTTCGGAAGAAGCCAGTTTTAGAACATCGTTTAAGAACCATGAAACTGACGTAGGCCTTACAGAAGGCCTAAGCCTAGCACATGCCTTAGGAATAGACGAGAAGTAAGAATCCGTCAAGTCTATGTTGAATCCAAATTGAAATATCTTTTTCAAAGCTGACTTGTTTGTCGTAATCGTGCTAGCTGCTAAACCTTTTTCAAATAAGGATCTGAAAAAGGATATAGCTGAATTAACTGTCATGATTCTAATATCCGATTCTCTCAGGAAGATTGCTAACTTTTTGACAGCAGCATCATACTTGTCTCAAAGTTGAATCCCTTTTATCGGATTCCAAGAAGAGAATATTCTGAGGGTCAATATTCGCATCTCTTTTTGCCGCAAACTTCATGAAATCCATAAAGTTAGGGTTTTGAGAATCCCTGAGGAAGCGAACACAGTCTTCGTTTGTACTGACTGGGAGAGCTTGGGACTGGGGATCCGAAGAGGACGAAGGCCCAGCTCCAAAATTAGGGAGGATACCAGTTGCTCTTCGGCCAGTCTGGGGCTACTAGAGCCACTTGACCCTTGAATGTCCTGAGTTTGTTCAATACTTTCATAAGGAGATTCACTGGAGGGAAGACATAAATCTTCTCCCAGTTGTTCCAGTCTAGAGCCAGGGCGTCCGTGGCATAGGCCAGAGGGTCCAGGTTGGGGGCTACATAACACGGTAGTTTGTGGTTCGCTTGGGATGCGAAGAGATCCACCTGTAGCCCTGGGACTCTTTGAAGGATCCATTGGAACGAACTGTTGTCCAGTGACCATTCCGACTCTAGGGGTACTGATCGGGATAGGGCGTCTGCTATGACGTTTCTCACTCCAGCTATGTGAGTGGAGGAAAGATGCCAACTGAACTTGTCTGCCAGGGAGAAGATGGCTATCATGACGTGATTTAGATGACGTGACTTGGAGCCTCCTCTGTTTATACAATGTACTACCACTGCGCTGTCCAGGACTAGCTTTATGTGGGAGTAGCTTTGGTGGGCGTAACCTTTTTAGAGTCAAGAACACTGCCATTGCCTCCAGTACGTTTATATGGAACTGACGGAACTGAGGTGACCAAGTCCCTTGAACCTTTTTGACCTGGGAATACCCTCCCCAGCCGCTTAAGGACGCGTCGTGTGGATGGTGATCCCTGGTGGAGGGAACTGAAGGGGGTACTGACATTGACAAATTCTTGACTCTCGCCCCGGTCGGCCGAAGTCGATTCTTTAGAATCAGAGGCACTGAGGATAGTTTGTCCCTGGATCTGACATTTGCTCGCGCGCCAGATTCTGGTTAGGTCTTTCAGTTTTGGCTTTCATTAAGACGTTCGTCACTGATGCAAACTGGAGAGAACCCAGGATCCTTTCCTGAGCTCTCCTTGACGCTAGTTTGTGACTTAGAAATTGCTTGACTGACTTCGCTATTTCTTTCCTTTTGGTTGATGGAATCGACAGAGTGTTGGAGGATAGATTCCATTGAATGCCCAGCCACTGAAAGTCTGACTCTGGAGTGAGTCTTGATTTGGACCTGTTTATCTTGAAGCCTAGATATTCCAGGAACTGAATCACTTTCAGTGTAGCTCTGTTGCATTCCTCGACTGTTGGGGCCCAGATCAAAACCAATCGTCGAGATACGCTACTACCATAATCCCTTGTGATCTGAGTTGTTGCACTACCACTTCCGCTAGCTTCGTGAACACTCTGGGTGCCACGTTGAGTCCGAATGGAACTACCTTGAAGGAGAATGTCTGGTCTCCTATCTTGAAACCCAGATACGGACGGAAGTGTCTTGCAATAGGGATATGATAGTAGGCGTCTGTAAGATCGATAGAGGTGGTGACGGCCCCCACGGGGAAGTAAGGTCCGCACCTGTGGAGATCGTGAGCATCTTGAACTTGTCGCAGCGGATGGCTAAGTTTAAGCGGGACAAGTCTAAGATTACCCTTCTTTTTTGTGAGTTTCTTTGGCACGCTGAACAAGCGACCTTGAAATTTTAATCTCTTGACTCTCGCTACAGCTCCTTTCTGAAGGAGGTCCTCCGCGTACTCTTGTCAATTCTTTGGAAGGAAGTTGACGGAAAGGTCTGGCTGGAGGTGGGTTCGTCAACCAGCTCCAACCCAGCCTTTTGACACTATGCTCTGAGCCCATTGGCTGAAGTTCCCACCGGTGGCGAAAGTGAACAGCCTCCCTCCCCCCACCTACCTGAAGTTCTTCATTGGTTCTGGTAACCGCCTCGGCCTCCTCTGAAGTGTTTTTCCCCTATTAAAGGGGTCCTCCGATCCTCTCCACACAAGAAAGGACCGCTTACCTTCCATTTCCTTGCCTCCTTACCCGAGCGGTCATACTTCTGAGAAGCTTGACTCTCGAAGGCCTTGATTGTAAGCTGGAGAGATGGCGTAAGAGGTGGAGGGCTGAGCTAGGGGATATCACATAAATTGGCTGTGATTGACCTTTGGAAGTGGAGGGTTGGGCTGTCTGCACTAACGGTACCCTGCCGAAACTTGTTGAGATTAAAAGCGTGGTTGCTTTTTCTGGTAAGGTTGAAACGCCTGGGTTTCCTTTGTCCCTTACCTTAGCTGTCAGGTCTTTTGCCTCCTTTTAGCCGTAAGGCCCAACAGTCCTTAAGGCTCTGGTTCAACCTCGTAGCCTCTGACTGGACTTCCTTAACCATAGCTTCTGGGAAGAGATCTGCTCCCCATATGCTAGACGAGAGTAACCTATTCGGTTCATGCCGAATGGTTGCCTCTTGTAGACATGCTTCCTACAATTCGTCCCGAGCAGTGGCAAACTCAAAAACATATCTGACTGTACGTTTGATCAGGGCTTTGGTCATGAGCTTAAAATCGGTTCTGATCCATAAGCCATGGTTGCTACCTCAGACATAGCCATAGAATTGATCGATCTGGCTAGTCGCGATTTTGCGTCAAATTCAGCCTGAATAAGGCTATCTGGAGCCTGGGTAGCTTTTCACCAAACTGCTCCATAGCACAGTCCGGTTTGAGTTTGCCAGCCTGAGAATGTGTTCGGCAAGTCTTCCCACAATTCTCCAACTGAAGGGAGCAACGGAGATGTGGGATCTGCTTCCTTCAACTGCGGTATAGGTTTCCCCCTTCTGGGCCGCTGGGATGGTCGACCTCGCGATCTTGGTTAGGAACGGGAGCGGGGTAACTCTCATCCATTGTGAAAATGGTAAAGGACTCTTAAACGGTTGTATCTTGGTATTAGAACAATCCATGTCCTCTAAACACCTGAGCCATTCTCTCTGAGCCTGGTCACGTGAATAGAGGACTGTCTCCTTAGGTACCCTATCGTCCCGAACCATAGCCGAGGGTGTGAGCCTTGCGTAGCCTATGAACGGAGGCTGGAGGTCTTCCGGGTAGAACTCGAAGTCCTCTATTCTTCGAGTCCCAAATTCCGGTTATAGAGATGAGACCGTCCTGGAAGGGGGGCGTATGACGCTACTCTTCCACGGGTTGTTCATAGAGAACGGAGGTAGTGAGTCATACGGAGGAAGCTGAGTTCCACTTGTGTTGGAAAGTGGAGGAGAGGCTAGAGGAGCTTCTCTCAGCCCGGCTATAATGGAGTCCGGGTGGGAAGTAATCCTATCCTGACAGACGAGAGATCATTTGTTCCATGCTACTCTTTAGGGACCCAACCAGGTCGCCCACCTGTTGCAACAGGCCAGCATTGGAGTCCAAAGCCGGAGCTGCTGCGGAGGTGGAGGGGAGGCTCTGAATTGGAACCAATGGTAGCGGAACTGGTGACTCTGCCGGAGTGCGAGATCTCTCTCTGGAGGATTTACTCCTCGAGGACTTAGAGCCGGAGCTAGAAGCTTTAGACCTGTCTGCTCCGGGATTCCCAGCCGGAGACTTACGGGAGGAGGATGAAGCCGAAGTCGTCTTCTTAGACGACGACGACGTCTTAGTCAAGGTCATCACTTTAGCCTTGACCTTAGGTCTAACCGAAGCGTCAGGAGGAGAATATATTTCGTCACCCGTAAAGCCTTGGAAGGATGGAGAGGTTGCAGGGGTAGAAGAAACAGTCACGCCCAAGGGTGATCCTTGGGTGTACCCCCTTACCTACCTCGACCAACAGGCGGTCGTCTATACCTACCATAGGTTCAACATTAATATCGAGGGTCGCGACATCCGTAGAGATATCCTGGTCTTGATCAGTTAATGAGGCAGCCAGCTGTTGTTGGATGAAGGCGATAGTCGGAGCGCATCTACGGGTCGACGTATCCTGTCCGCCTTGCCTCCGGGGAAGATTAATAATGCCAACCGCTTCTCCAGGATGTAGGGCTGTCCCTTAGCGGCGTTTTCCCAAAACCGCCGACCCAGGCCCGCAGGGTAGCCAGTGCGGTATCCCTTACTGCCGGCGCCTGGAAGAGAGGGCGTAGTTTAGATTTAAGAGTCACTTAAAACTAAACTTAAAGTATAACTTAAATTAGATGCCTTAAGTTAAAGTAAATGATGAAAACTTAAGCACTAAAATAGAAGCGGAGCAGCTACTGGAGATGGAAATACTTACCCTTCCAAAAAGCTGGCCTTCACCAGATCGTTAACATATGGTACACGTCTCATGGTACCAAGACCTGGATGTCCCCGTGCGGAGTCGCGCATGGAGCATGGGACCGGCAAACTTCGTGTCCACATGGGTCCCTGAAGTGTGGCGGAACCATCCCGGATGCTCACAGTTGGTGGCCTGTAAGTGGGAAGACACATGAGTATCTTAAAAAACATCACTTACAGACTAAAGGACAGAAGAACTCCGTTGCATGCCGGAGCTCGGAAAAAAAAAATTTGGGCATAACCCCTCCCTGCATCGCCTGAATAGGCTATAATCCCGGAGAGATCCGGTAAAAACATGTAAGGGTGAGGGGGGGATTGGTTTTAGGTACTTAAGATAAACTTATAGATAACTTAAACCTAAAACAGCAAGCGAACCGGACTAAACGTCCAGTGCGTAGCGGAGTGTAGTAACTCAGCAATACGGTAAGGTTAGCAGAGACCCACTGTATGCTCCGGTCCACTCTACTGGGTGGACTAACATCTTTCCGCTGGATACCAGGACTCCGATCAGGAAGGAGCCCTAGTAAGGCGGGAAAGGCGAGAAAACTACAGGCGAAGTACCCGGAGCGACAAGGAAAGCGCGGAGGGGGGGAAAGGCCAGCACCCCCCACTACGTACCACCCGGCCGGACCGAGAAGCCGGAGAGGTCGAGACCAGTCTGGGTCTGTCCCGACTCCCTAGCCCCTCCGCCTGAGGGGAGAGAGGGAGGCAGGCTCGGGTATGCGGAGCGAGCATGGGCAGACCGACCCACCCCGCCCGACTACTATGGAAGAGCGGGAGGGGGGGAAGGGTGACTGGACAGGCGTCTGGCTGTCCCGTGATCACGAAGTGACCACGAGGCGGTAAGACCAAATACGACAACTAAGCCTAGGAACAACCAACTGATCAGAGAGATGCTATTCGGGAAGCAACTGAACTGAAAAGCGGTAGCATATAGGCCCACTGGGCCAAAACCAACTGATCAGAGAGATGCTATAGGGAAGCAACCGAACTGATGAGCGGTAGTATAGGCTCAATGAGCCAGGACCTAGGCTAAGCCAGACGCCTAACTAACCCAACTATAACAAAATACACAGTATAAATAAATAAAAATGAAAGAAAGAAAGCAATATAGCAGGAGAAAAAATCCAGGAGTTGTACGACTAACCCGAAGGCAAGTCTACCACTCAAAGCTAGTCAGAGGCCGATACTAAGAACCTGGACTAGGGTCTGGATAGAAGAAGCCTACATAAGGTAAAATCCATGCATGCATGATAACCTGAGTAGACCGTATAAAGCGGATAATAATATAGAGCGTACATAAATAAGGGGATGTTCTAGGTATGGGAGACCAAGAACGAACCCACCACGAGGCATAACTAATGCTGCCCATGCTTAGTCCTCGAACCCCGTGAGATCGTATTTATACCTAAAAAACGGCAAATACTGTCTCAGGGCCGGAAAAAACCAACTAACCGTAAATACTGAGTACTTAACTTAGCTGCTGCGATAGCTGCACGCTCCATGAAAGATAATCCAATGAAAGGGCACAAAAAACACAGAGAGAAAAATAACACGTGTGACTCGTGTGCGCTAACTGAAAAGGATGTACACCAGAGGCGCAGCAGTCGGCAGCATGGGATGGAGTAGTAGTAGTACGAGCTGCTCACTCTGTGGGTCGGCTCCCCTCTTGGAGGGTTTTTGTAGTGGGAGATTTCTATTGGCATTTGGCTCGTGGTAGTGGTCTCACTCGCCTAGGTGTTCATACCGACACCCTCCTGGAGGGTGAGCGAGTCAGTTATACTGACCTTTTCTTTATTTTATTTATTCTCTGTATGTGTTAGTACATTTACCCTAGAAATAATAGATTAAAGGATATTTCGCGCAGCGACACGAGCTGAGCCCAGAAAACCAGTTATCGGCATCCTAAATCACTGAGTTTTTCGGTTAATGGCTGCTTCCACTTATCAGCACCCCCCTCCCCCCCACCAAGAATGGAACCCCTGCCATTAACCGGGGACTGAGGAAGAAAAACCCACAACCCGACCCCACCAAGAACATCAAGTATATTATAAGGCCTTCATGCACTCTCAGTACAGTGAGCAGGAGAACTCGATGAGGAAGATCATCAAGGAGAACATCCTCCCTACTGAAGAAGGCAAGATGGTGGACCTTATACAGGCAGTCCCCGGTTATCGGCAGACTCGGTTAATGGTGATCAGCAATTTATGGCACCATAACGCGCAGAGTTCCGGTTATCGGTGCCATAAGGTGCCAATAAGAGAATAATGGCGCCATAACATACCTAAATGAGGTGCCATTAATCGAATATCAGTGCCATAAGCACCATAAAATACCCAGTTTCTGTTAATGGTGGTTTTAGCTTGTCAGCACCCTGCCAAGAATGGAACCCCGCCGATAATCAGGAATTGCCTATAATCCTCACTGCCAACAAGAGACCCCCTCAAGCAGATGAACATAATATATCAATTTACATGCCCCACCCAAGGATGTCCTGGGAAGTAGTACATTGGTATGACTACAATGCATCTTACAAAGAGAATCTCCTATCATACCCAAGAAGGGGCCATCAAGAATCATGCCCTCACTGTCCACCAAGACACAATCTCCCTTGACAGTATTATTTGTAATATGCACAAGAATAATAGGGAGAGCAACTGACCTTTGCCGCCTGCGCCTTCTGGAGGCGCTAATCATCCAGGAGCAGAAGCCCTCCAAACATCATATCACTGCCTGAAAACACACAATTCAAGAAAATACTACTGGAGACAACTTTAACTATCAGTAACACCAGCAGTGATATCATGCAACCATTGGCCAACCAAAATTTAGCCAGCCATGACATCACGCAGCTGAGGTGATTGGCATGACTGCAAAGCATGCACTTGGGCACTGGTTTGAGCCAATAGCTAGCAGCCAATCATAAATCAACTTCCAGTCAATAGCCAATGAAAAAGCAGCGGCATGAAGACCCCCACTGCATCACCAGTACATAAGCAGATGGACACTCCCTTCAACCTTAGTCCATCACCTACCTGCGCCTTAGAGGATGTCTGAAGTCCCAGACGAAATGTTGCAGCCCTTACCAAGGAATATTCAAAATTCATAATTCAAAATTGACAATATGCGTGAAAAACTCTACAGGTTATACCCTGAAAGTTCAACTAATCCCCCAGACACTTTGATAATAATAAAATTGACTTTCATAATTAGTACCTACTTTCAACATGCTAACCTTTGGTGCTTTGCTCACCAGTTTAAGCAATAATGAGAAAACCATAATTAGAAAATTAGAGAAGAACCTCTATAAAATTAATGCAGCTGAGGCAGCAATTACTTGCAGTAAAACATTATTACAGGCAGTCCCCGGCTTACGAGGGGGGGGTTCCATTCTCAAGACACATCATAAGTCGAATATTGTCGTAATCCGGAAAATCATAAAAAATCACAAACACTTACTTTTAATGCTTTGGGTGTATTAAAACCTATGCAAACTGCATTTTCATACATTCAACTTCCCTGTCAGATATATACTTAGCTATAGACTCCGTCGTCCCGATAGAAATTCGAATTTCGCGGCACACGCTACAGGTAGGTAGGTCAGGTGATCTACCGGCCTGCCGCTGGGTGGCAGAATAGGAACTATTACCTTCTAAGGACAGATTTTTCTCTATCGTTGGACTGTAAACATACGTTTACGGTTCCTCCTGAGTTTGATTTTTCGTGTTTCATCGCCATCGATCTTCTGGGCTGTCTTTTGCAGGGAAGTACTGGGTCTTTGGTTTGGCATACGCTTTTATTTAACTTTTAATGAATTTCGCTTCGAAATTTCGAAGAAAACAATACTAATTGAAACTACCAAAATTATCGGTAGACACTCACATAGTTTGCAATAAAGGGAATTATTAATATTTATTCATTATTACATGTAATAAAGGACAACTTTATTGAGGAAATATTAAACTTTAATTTCCTCTTTAGGAAGTCAGAAAAAGCATATAACTATATCGCTTACTTTATAAGCTTTAATAGCGTTTGTGCTAACGAGCAGTTAGAGTATTAGCAGTACTAGTAGTTGTTGCTCCTCAATCACCTTCTTACTCCACAGAAACTACAAATTTATATATGCAAATTTGAAGATAATGGATGTAGCTCAAAAGCGAGCTCTAAAAAGGTAAGAAGTGAATATAGTGTTCCCCATTGAAGTGGAGGGTGCGTCTGATCGGCTCTGTCTCGCTCCCAGACCTAGACCTCTTCCAAGCTCCCAGGCCCAGAGGAGAAGGAATGTTGACAGTCGTACGGAGGTTACGGAGAATCCCCACCGATCAGGCGTCCCTCGGCAGACTCTGTAGAACGTCCCAGACTGCCAAGTTCGCCATTGGAAAGGCGTCCTAAAATAGTGGAGGGTGCGTTCCGATCGGCTCTGTCTCGCTCCCAGACCTAGACCTCTTCCAAGCTCCCAGGCCCAGAGGAGAAGGAATGTCGACAGTCGTACGGAGGTTACGGAGAATCCCCACCGGTCAGGCGTCCCTCGGGCAGAATCTGTAGCGTCCCAGACTGCCAAGGATCGCCATTGGAAAGGCATCCTAAAAGAGTGCTTTTCGTCTTCCGATTCATCTCCTCGAAGAAGTGGATGGAATTCCGACGAACTGTCGTGTCCGATCAGAGGAGTTGGAAAGCTCCGACGTTGGACTTGAGCCCGGAACGTTTCCCGGACGATTCTCCCTACGAGAGGAAAAGAGCCAAGAGGACAATATCTCGATCTCCTACGCCTTCCAGAGCGCATTCTCCTATTCATGGCAAAGAAAAGGAAGAAACTGCGACGGACTTCCTACTTAAAATGCAGGAACAAATTTCCTCTTTAGTAGGAGTATTGAGAAAAGACCTTCCGAGGAGAAAGGACGATTTTCTTCCTGTTACGAGATCTCCGTCCTACGGGCGTTCTGGACTCCAGACTTATCTCCTCTACTCCTCGTACGATACATTAAGAGACGAATAAAGAAAGAAGGACGAAAACTCATAGGATTGGGGGACGCAACATACGGACAATGACGAAGAGTGTCCGAGTCGGACAGAACCACCCAGGCGCTCGGCGCCAGAATTGGACTACTCGGACAGGAAAAAGTGTCCTACGCGGACGGCTCCAACCAGACACCATTCGCCAGACGCGGACAGCCCGGACAGGCGTACCCACCGCCAAAGGATATTTCCTATGCGGACAACTGTGTCCAAGCGACTCGTGCCGATTGCGGACAACCTTGACAAGGCGGACAGCCTGGATTGGACAAAAACGTCGTGCGCAGGCAACTCCGTCCGGGCGACAGGCGCCAGAAGCGGACAAGGCGGACAGGCAGAGGTGTCGTACTGGAATGACACCAGCCAAGCGCCAAGTTCCATAGGTGGACAGCTCGGACAGACGACACGGTCCGAGACGGACAGATACGTCCAAGCGCATTGAACAAACCGGACTTTCGGCAACGGTTAAGCACCAAGCGCCAAGATCTTCCTCAAAAGAATCATACGGAGAAATCAACCAGGAAGCGTCTCTTTATGATTTGGACCAGGAGCGGATTTCTCTGGACAGAGATGAAAGGTGCCGCACAGGCGGCCGTCGTCCTGTTTACGATATGTCCGTTTCGGGTGGAAATCTGCCGCAAGCACAGCTGTCTCCTGAGAAGAATGCAATATGTTGCACAGGCGGCCGTCATTCTTGTCAGGAGGACTTAGATGATGATAGAGTTTTTTCTCAGGAGCGTTTGCAAATTAAACAAGAATTGTACGAGCTCTCATTCATTGATTAGAGGCTCTTCCAAATAATAGAGGCATAGAATACGGCCTTATATCCAAGAGAATAAAAATTGGAGGGATCTCTTCGATCCTAGAGTTTTTCATTGCGATCTCTTTCGACTAATACTAATTCGTGTTTATTGACGAAAAGAACGGAGAGGGCAAGATTTCCTTTTCTCTCTCTGGATCGGAGAGGAAAGAATGTAGTAGCAAGACTTGCTGTATACGACTACTGAATGACAAGTCATATACCCATACCAGAGTTGCCTTTGTGGTTCGCTACGGAATTATCTATATCCTTACAGGTTTTTTTTCCTGGAAAGGACTTCGCTTAAAAGGTTTGTTACGACAATACCTACTCAGCTTCGGTATTAACAAAGGTTGTTTGGCTTAAATTTGCATTATTAAGAGCTTCCTGAGGCTCGAGAATAATTGTATTATATTCCTTCATTGAATGAAGTAACTGGCAACTCATGATGAATGCAGTCAGGCAGCGAGCGAGACTGCCGGCTTGTCATTCTAAGGCCAATCTGAATACAGTACCATCCGGTCCTCGGTCATGATTAGTCGATTACATCTCTCTCCAACGGGATCGAACTGGTTAACCGTATATCCCCCCACAATCATGGACTTAGTCTCGAATGGAGGAGATAGTTAAGCTAACACAAATAAAGTATTTTCTGCCTTTTGCTAAGAAGCTTTCAATAAGAAAGATATTATAACCTTTCAATGCTGTTTACTGTAGGTAACATTATTAAAGGATTCTAAGCAGTAGAACATTATATTATATAATGCTCTCATGCTTACGAAAGCATGGCTTATTAGAATACATGCTTAGTGAGAAGATGGATGTAGTAGAGAATTCACTTTAAGACTAAGGTATGGTCAAGTCTTTTGAGAACGCACACAACCTTTTTAGAATCGGATATTTCTCAGAGAAGATGGATGAGTGGGATGGGAAAAAGGAAACATTCTCTTCGTGGCAGAAATGGTTTCCCTGAATGGGACTATACTTCGTAATATAAGAGTTTTTTCCTACTAAGAACGGAATTAACATGTGAAAGGAGGTCGGGTACCATAAAGGCACAGATGTTCTGACACATAACATAAAGAGAATTAGAAGAAGCGCCAGCCTGGCGCAAAGCGCTAGAAGCGCCAACCTGGCGCAATGCGCCAGAAAGCACCAGCCTGCGCAAAATTGCGCCAGAAGCGCCAGCCTAGCGCAAAATTGCGCCAGAAGCGCCAGCCTGGCGCAATGGGCCAAGAGCACCATCCAAGATATTTTCTCGTTTTAGCGAGTTATTAACCTAAGAATCCAGTAGCCTCTCGGACAGCAGGCTCCGGTAACGGCAAGAATCGTTCCTGATTTCGTTACCCTTTTTATCACTTAGGCCAATTCCACGACTCTCTCATATCGCAAAGAGCATCGAGAATCTCTTTTTTCGCTCCTGTTCGCGTTAAAAAAGAGAACCTATTTGGAAAACAGACAGGGAACGTAACGATCCTTAAGAGGTTCGATGCAAGATATTTCATGTCCGTGGAGAACCTTCTCGATCGACGATAATAACTGTTAACGTATGTCTAACATTTATTGGAAAGAGTTGTGAGAACCTGCGGAAAGTCTTCTTCATAGATCTCTTAGCAAGGTATAAGAAAGCTAAACAGGCTTCCTATAGAATGCTTCCTTTTCCTCTAACCAAGAGAGGTAGCAATATACGCCATCTTTATTTTATAGAAAGGGGAAATATACTATAGTCTTCCCCTAAATATAAATATAAATATAAATTCTTTACAGAATTTAAGATAAACGGGCGTCAAGAAAGAGAGGATAATACTTTATGCCTCATTTTGGCTTCAGAGAGGTTGGATTCACAGAGGTCACGTTCTTCTCACAGCATGTTTTTGGAAGTCTTTTCCAAGAGAGTCTGGATATTCTATCAGCATCTATTATTAAATGGACCTTAACAACCTCTCCACTCTGAGTCTGTCTGCATGCAGACTGACCAGAAGTGGACATAAATGAGAGGATTTTTCAAGGTAGATGACAATAGTCATGGCCTAGACATAGAATTGCTGCAGATCGTGCTAGAGGGAATGAGGAAACTGTCCTCTTCCGATACCTCTGTGAACCACATAGCGGTTTTTTCTTCCCTTTCAGAGGGAAGAATCACCTTTGTATATATCTCTATCAAAGAACGCAGTAAAAGGCTATAACTCTGTCTCTACAAAGGGAATTGGAGATAGCAGAGGATTAAGATCTTCGGGTCTTATACGATATATACCTTAATATGACAAGAGTAGGATATCATGTACTTCTAATGGGATCTTTTTTGTGGCCACAGATTCCATGTTCCGACAAGATGGAACTGCTCCTCATCAAAACTTCTTTGAGAAATTTTTATGAGGGAATTCTTTGTTTCTCTGGGTCCTAAACGACCAAGAAGACAAGTGAATTTTTTGAGCATTGGAATCTCGCATCAGATTCTATGGAGACTAGACAATGGGTTCTTGCCAGCATAGTATGTCTAGCAAAAGAACTGAAACCCCCTATTCCTGATTCAATGTTTTCAGATAGAGGGTTTCGTTGTCCAGGCAGAGTACTTACGTTTTCATCTACAGTAGAATGGTTCAAACGTTTGCCTACAGAGTCTTTGGTATGCGATGACGGCTCGAAATGCTTCCCAGAAGGTGTTCAGAGGGATACAATAAAGAGCTAGAAATCAGGAGTACTCCCAATTTCAGCTCGGAGTCTCCTTCGACTTCCAGGCTTCTTCCCTTCCTTCGGGCAAGGATAGGGAAGATTCTGCAACGAGACACCCCTTCAACATGTAAGAAGAGATCTCGTTATCACGGAAGTATTCAAGAAGGACCCTCCTCGGAGGAAGACTCTTATCTCTCGTACGGTTTAGATATCCTATCGTCTACTGGATGTAGCTGATTACAATCACCTCCCCTTACCGGAGAGACCAAAAGCTCAAAGTGAAAGAATTTCTTCCACCCTTCCCTCCAGGTCTCCTGATAAACGATTGTGGATGTTAAGGACTTTCGGACAATGTAGCGCCAATCAGGCGCCAAAATACCAGAATCAGGCGTAAAGACGCCAGAGGAAGACAGTCCAAATAAACACTGTCATTGTCTGATGAGGAGAAGGAGCGTGCCTCCAGCCTGGCGCAGATGCGCTAGAGGCAAATAATCGGACGGAAAAAAAAGTGTCCGATGTGGGCATCGCCAGTTTCCTCGAGACTCTTTAACAAGCTCGAAGCTCCAGCAAGTGGGGAGAAGTCAGCCAGGCGCCAGGCGCGAGGCTCCAGGCAGGCGCAAGGCGCTAGCCAGGCGCCAGGCGCCAGGCAAGCAACATGCGCCAGCCAAGCGCGAGGCGTCAGACAGGCGCGAGGCGCCAGCCAGGCACAAGCCAGGCTCTAGGCTTCATCCAGAAGAGATCAATTTCAAAGAAAGCCCTGGTCTTCTTTGGAACAGTGTGATCTCTAAAGCACTTCTTAAAGTAACTTGATGATTCCTTCAAACAGCTGAGAATTAAAAAGCGCTTGAAGTGCGAGCTTTTTAACAATTCTTGTTCTTTCCATAACAATATGTCGTGAGAGACATATTAGCTGTAATTTACGGGAGATGCAACTCTGTGTTGTCTTCTCTTTGCACGAAGGAGGTCAAGTTGACCTATGAGAGATCCTTCTCTCTTGGTTACTGGTGGTTACGGATACGTTGCTGGGATAGGGAGCCGACACTGATCCTTAACTAGTGAGTTAAAAAAATTTTATTTTAACATAAGCTATACTATTTTCTTGGGTTCTTTGAAATGAGTTTGGGGATAGCTCTTTTCAAATTAAGCACAAACCCTCGTGTTAGGATTCAGGTGATCGGGATCGGTGTTGTGCTCCTTAATTATGCCAGTAGGCATAGGTGTTTTGTCATGTAAGTGGATAGGACCCCTTTGACAAATAACCATTAGATTCTGTCAAGTAAGTGGATAAGACCCCCATGACAGATCTACAAGAACTCTTAGCCATAGGTCACATCCTCGCTGAGGCTCTTGAGACGAAGCAGACTCCTAGCAATAGCTAGGAGTCAACCCTTCGTCTAAACACATAGGAACCAAGGCTTTATTTATTTATTACCTACAACGTATGTTGTTTACCTGTAATAATCAGTAATTAGCTGTCTCTTACCACCGCCAAAGTGCCAATCAGCTAAGTATATATCTGACAGGGAAGTTGAATGTATGAAAATGATATTGTTATTGTACAATAAAGTTTCATACATACTTACTGGCAGATATACGATTGAATGGCCCACCCAGCCTCCCCTCAGGAGACAGTTTGGTGGAAGAGAAAAATCTGTCCTTAGAAGGTAATAGTTCCTATTCCTGCCACCCGCAGCGGCAGGCCGGTAGATCACCTGACCTACCTACTTGTAGCGTGTGCCGCGCCAAAATTCGAATTTCTATCGGGGACGACGGAGTCTATAGCTAAGTATATATCTGCCAGGTAAGTATGTATGAAACTTTATTGTACAATAACAATATCATTTTAATTGCATTTTCATTAAAAAAAAACTTCAAATATTGATTATTTTGCATTTTTGGGGTCATATTTCTTCTGTCAGATCTGCATCATAAGTGTCCTAACCCTGGAACATGCATTGTAAACCTGGAAATAATTTCTGATGAATATAATTGAAAAACGTCGTAAGCCGAATCCAGCGTAAGCTGGGAACTGCCTGTATCTGGAACAAGCCCTACAGGGGCCAATGACTTGAAATTTAAGCAACAAAGAATATAGTGCTCATTAGGAAATAAGAGAGGGTAAATGGGAATAGAAAAACAAAAGCAGTAAAACAAAAAGGTATAATAATTGCAAACACCAACAGCTTTAACACATAAAGTTTTGTATGCTTGCATGCATTTGTTTAGCATTGCTGATCATACTGGTCTCTCATTTCAGGATGGTTCACCTGTAACATCTAAAGTACCTCGACTTTTAAACCACAAAGTCCTGACTGCAGAGCAGAAGCAAGTCCTCCAGGCAGTACAAGCAGGACATAATGTATTTTTCACAGGTAATGTCATGACATCCAATCATTTAATGTTTGCATAATCTTTCTCACTAACAATCTTACCTATTAGGTTTATGAGGTTGAGGCTCAATCTAATCTCAGATTTTTTTTTTTTATAGATTTTTAACTGTGTATAAAAGTGTTTTAGTCATTGTGAAAACACCCCAGTTATGGATTATTTTATTTAGTGACTTTGTTTATATAAGCCAATCACTACTTTTTACATAGATCTATGTATTGTTGCAACCACATAGAGAAGAGGACTTTGAAAGCTAGCTAACTTTTAGAGACTTTTAGGGTGGTTGTCCTTTGAGATACCTGTCATTTGATATAAAATGACATATAGTAAGCAATGTTTTACAATAAAATAGTGATTCTTTGCAGTCTGTGCAATATAGTTGGAACATGATCTAGGTTGTGCACCCCTAAAAAAGGTACACAGCTTGAGCTAGAATGAATGACATAGCCATGTCTGTTAGTGTCATTTGCTTGTGTTTTCCCTACATAACAAAAATTTTGTAGTTCTCTTGTAGCTTCACTACTGTAGTATAATGGCAATGCTCAAAGCAGGTTCATGTTTGTTTTCCTTAGCCTTCTTATACTTTAGTCTAGGAGAAGTCTAGGTGCCATATTTTTATAACTTTTTATGGTTGATTTGGTATATGCCAAATCACCCATAAAAGGCTAAAAAAAAAATTGCACCCAAAATTCTCCTAGACTAAAGAATAAGAAGGCTAAAGAAAACAAACGTGAGCCTAACATACGAGAGAGAGAGAGAGAGAGAGAGAGAGAGAGAGAGAGAGAGAGAGAGAGAGAGAGTTCATGTACGTACATACACACACATGCACACTATATTTTTGTATTAAGTACAATACGTACTGGACTTCTCTGATGATTATATGTCAATAAATAATGATATTGAATATGAGATGGGGAAAGGGGGGCACAGCAAGTTTACCTTAATGCAATGAACGTTTGTAGTTCCGAGGTAGAGCAAATATGATATTAAAGGACATATGTAGCTTAATGCAAACAGTAATACAGTGGTACAGTACGGACCCCAATTATGCAAGAATTTGGTCGATCCACGGCCTCGCACAATTGGAAATTCAGATTTCGAAACATACCTTATGGGAATAATTCCATTAGGGCCAAGGCAAACAGCAACTTACCTAGTCAAATTGTTCTTATGGGTAAATAAAAAATTAAAAAACATTATGGGTAAATAAAAGATTAAAAAGGTTTTAATAACTTGAAAAAGTTTAAAATTTCACACAGGATGGTGAAAACTCCCACACATAAACAATGCCACCATTAGGTGCAAGTGTACTGTATGATACAGTCATTTCCTTTAAAAAAGCCTTTTGGATGGAATTTCTTCTACCTAGCCTCTGCCAAAAAACCTTCAAACTCCTCTATCTCATCCTCCGTGAAGAGTTCTTCTGCTGAAGGAAGGCTTTGTGAACCATTTGAGGTTTCGGGGACTGGCGGATCTATGCGTGTCTTCACTCCCGTTAGGCCTAACAAACTTGGTTGGGAGCGCCTGTCTGTTTCTTTGTCCGGCATGTTCACTATGTAATCGTTTTCATATAAATTTATTCTACGATATAAAAGAACTTATGAAAATTCAAAATTAAATGCTAGTTTCTTGAAAAGTTTAGATCAAAAGATTCTCTCTCTCTCTCTCTCTCTCTCTCTCTCTCTCTCTCTCTCTCTCTCTCTCTCTCTCAAACACATCTGCTTCTCTGTTAATCACTTTTACTAGTCATTTTCATCAAAACCTATTTAAAAAGAAAAAAATGAATGATCAAATGCCAAAAGTTTGTCAAAACAGGTTAACCTAGAAAAAAATTCTGACTTAATGTTCAGCAATGACTGCTGCCGAAATAGAAGTTGCTCCTTCCTTCATCTCTAACTTGTGGGCAAGCTTTTTAGTTTCAAGAAAATAGGTCTTCTTCTTCAACCTTTAGGCAGATACATACATGATGCGGATGATCAGAATACACTTCACAGATCTGAATAATACGTATGGGGATGATGATGATACCAATCATTCATACACACTGTGCTATGATGTCACAAATGCGTGAGGTAGAGCCTTCCGTCTTAGCCAATGGCTGAGCAGAAGCCTTCAGAATACACTTCGTAGATCAATAATAACTATGGCGATGATGACGATAACAATCATTCAGAATAAACTTCGCAGATCTGAATAATACGTATGACAATGGTGATGTCACAAATGCGTGAGGCAGAGCCTTCCGTCTTAGCTAATGGCTATGCAGGAAATCTTTCTCCCGCATTCCCCCTTGGAGGAATAAGTTTTTTCTTCCAAGCATTTCCCCCCACACCCAATCTCTCAGATACCGTAACCCCCCCCCCCCCCCCCCCCCCCCCACCACCTAAAATACTTGAAAAAAGACAATAGATTTGATGCGTTTTGCGGCGCGTGACTCGCAGACTTTGAATGGCTTTGCAGAAACTTGTATTCGACAGCCTACTAGGTCTTACAAATTAAACTATTAATTTTTTTTCATTTACAATATATAGTGTAAAGATAACCATATTCAACAAAATAAATAAAAGTATAAAACATTTAATATAACATTTTACTTTCAGTAGAACATTTAGCATAAAAGATGTATAAAATCGTAAGTAATCGCGGTAAAGTCACGCCCAGCTGACTTGAGACTGAACGAGGGACCGTTGATATTTTGAGGAGAGAAAGAGAGAGTTAAAATATTACTGTATCTATGTAAAAGCAATAACAATTTACTTAAAAAAAGGGAATTTCCTAATAAATTTAACATAATGATAAAATATGAAAAGAAATGCAATACAGAAAAAAAGAAAAAAAAGTCTTAATTGAGCCAGTGTTCGGTGCGCCAAGTGAGATGGTCTAGTTGAATAATATTAACAAAATAGTAAATGAAAGAACAAAGTTTTTCTCAATAAAATTTAGCATAAATGATTAACAAAATCATTCTTCATTATGGTGATACACAGCTAACTTGAGGTAGAGGGAGGGAGCATTTATATTTTTGAGGAATAATGAATGAATGTTTTTAAGTGATCGTGCATCGTGGTATTGTTTAGGAGAGAAGAGAGTAAAATCTTTACTATAATATGCACGTAAAAGCAGTGCCAATTAACATACAAATAAAATGTTACTTCACAATAAATACTATAATATAATGATTAAACATGAAAACAGTTAAGTGCAATACGTACAGTATTTAAAAAAAAAACTTGCTCGAGTCAGTGTTCAGTGCACTGAGAGAGAGAGAGAGAGAGAGAGAGAGAGAGAGAGAGAGAGAGAGAGAGAGAGAGAGAGAGAGAGAGAGAGAGAGAGAGAGAGAGAGAGGGCTCTGCTTCCCACTAACTTATTAGCTGGGCTGGGATGATTATTCGCCAATTTCTTTCACTTACACTTGATTTGCCCAAATTACTTTTATTTTTGTTACGGTAAAATACCAATCTAGTGACAATTGCTTTTTACAATTTTTTACTACTGTAAAAGTAACTCTGCTCTGTAATAAACACATGGCGCTGCTTTCAGCTTCTGCATGCCTTTGATTGTTTGTTTAAGCGTCTTCCTTGTGAAAAGTTATTTTATCTCTTTCCTTTTCTTGCATTCTTGACTTATTACTTATTTGTTTGTAAAATCCTCATGTTTGTTTTAAAAGTCTGCCGTTTGCCAACAGTAAATTGACGTATTGTGGCATAATTAATTTATTTCGTGCACTTAAGAACCAAGTGTAAACACGCTGATTTCTCTCTCTCTCTCTCTCTCTCTCTCTCTCTCTCTCAGACACACACACTCACACTATCAATTCCTTTGATTATGTTTGTACCCAGTATGTGAATAAAATTGATTTTGTTATCAACCTTTGCATACTGCAACCAATTCTGTTTGCTCAAAGGGTTCCCACATCTCCTCCCTCCATCCCACAGCCAGCCGGGGCCATTTTTACCAAACAGTTCATAAATTCATAAATCGTACACAGAAAAAATAAAATTTTCTAAAATTTTACTTCATATAACATACTGTCTCATTAGTTTACACTCATAATTTAACTTTTGAACACATTAATAATAGAAAAAATGTGAAAAGGGGGACTTTTTGGGTTGGCTGGAACGAATTATCCTGATTCCCTTTATTTCTTATGGGGATATTTGTTTCATATTTTGAACAAATCGTACTTAGAACAGCCTTCTGGAACGGATTAAGTTCGAAGTACGAGGTAATACTGTATATGAATACCAGTGATGTGATAAGACTCCTGTGTTTACATATACACGGGTGGGAAACTATGTCCATGTAACACAACGTTGGTATTTTATGAACAATATTGTACTGAATGAAATAGATATAAATAAAAGTTCTGTCCCAAAGAGAGGTAGAGAGATTGGGTCTTCAGTATGTGCATAGTGTTGTGTTTGTGATGCTCATGTATGTATGTACGTATGCACATTAACACAGACTCAAAAGTATTTATAAACAGGACAAAATCTTACCTTGAAGAGGACAATATAAGACTCAAAAGTATTTATAAACAGGACAAAATCTTACCTTGAAGAGGACAATATAAAACAACTGTATATGTCGATCTAAGCACCAAACCGTATTGGTTAATGTTAAGTCAATTTTTTTTTATAATCTTAATGGAAGGCGGTGACTGAAGCGTAGTGAGGTCCCAGTGGGGTTTTGGTGACGTTTTAGTCTGAGTCAGAATTGCTGAATTCATTTTGTAATAATTAAGTAGACAGCAATGTTGCCAACTCATGAGGTACGGAGTGGTAGGCTTTTAAAAACAGGTCTTAGCACATGCAATAAAAAAGTGAAGCAGGGTGCAATCTCTTAAAAGCAAATTCATGTGAAAAACTTTTTAAACCTTGAGTATACAACAATTTTGTATTCTGTAGTACACATTGGAGTGCAATTGCACTTCTTTTAACCACAGATCAAGAAATTTGGAGCACAGCTCACACAGTGAAACAAAGAAGCAAGGCCTGATCATTTAAAAAAGAATTTATGCAAGAAAATATTTACTCTTTTGATTGAACATTGGTTTATGGCACTAACCTTTCCAAAATGAAAATTTTTTTATATTAAATTCAATATTTGTATTTTTACCTACTGTTGAACTTAGCTTATACTGTATCTTTGAGCTGTTAGGTGCTATTAAAAAAAAAAAAAAGATGCAAGGCTGACCTGGTTGGACTGGCTATAACCTGTTATCACTACCAGGTGGTATTAGAATGTTTTTTCTTATCAGAATTCTTCCTGACCACCCACACAGATGTTGGGAGGCTGGGCAGATTTCCAATTTAACTGTAGGTAAGTATCCAAATAATTTATTCATAAAAATTCTCATTATTTGGAATGAATCTTACCTACTGTTAAAGTTAGCTGACTACCACATTGTAAAAGGATGGTGGGTTAGTTCAGCCAGAAAAACACTTGGTCAGCTCAGCCAACTTAAGCTTTATTTAAAAGAGAAAAACTTCTAAACATTCTTACCCTCTTGTGTGGTCCTGGTAAGTTCTGCCCCCAGACGGTGGATCCACAGCAGGGTGTAAGGCCCTTGTAGCGAGACTTGTCAGATGATGCTTACAGGGAAAAATGACCCTATTTCGTAGAGTACCAGTGACTCCTGTGCTAGAGTCAGAAGCCCACAGTGACAGTCCAAACTAAAGATGGCAACTATCTTTTGGTATGAAGGTATGCTCCTGTACACAAATGTTAACCTTTGTGCTCCCCAACTCAACACCAGGATTTCCAAACAACTAATGATGAGAGAGAAAGGAAGATACTTTCTTATTTGGTTTAGTAGAAAATTGTCCCTGTGACAATGATAGACTAAAGGCTTTACAATTCTCATATGAAATCTCAATGTCTTGCAAATAATACTAGGCAAATACTGAGTTACACCTCTACTCAACAGCATTGGCAATCTTATCTAGTGAAAGTTTTTTAAGGAAATTAAACCACGTGCTCACAGCACGGAGATCATGAGGTAAAAAGTCATGATCCAACTCTGCATGCACTGACATAATTAAGCAACATTCTGGGATGTAGGAGTATTAGGGCTCATAACACTAAAGGATAAATTCTTCATTCTGCCCACGTAAATCCTTAGAACTCTTTAAGTGGACACAGCAGAGCCTCCTCTTCATTGCCTACTAGGGTAGTTAAGTTAAACACAGACACAAGTCTGTTAAGACTTTTGCTCTGAAATCATTTTTAGCCCATAACAAAAGGAAAGAGAGGCAGGCATCCCCTTGAATGAAGGCCACATTACAAGAAAGGACTTGTTATTAATGAGATATCAACTAGTTGGCATAAGTGGTTTGCCCTCAGTCCTTAGTCCTATGCCCTTATTCATTGTCTCATAGTATAGAAATGACCTGGACTGGGGCTGATAGTAAAAGCAGTAAGTTTGCCATGACAAAAAGGTTACTGGTGCTGAAAACTGATACCAGCACTAAAAGTTACAAGAAGACTTGGGGAAATTAAGGGAATAGGTAGTAAAATGGTAAATTTCATTCAGCATAGGCAAATGCAATTATGCAAATACAGTCTCTTGGCTTTGTGAGATAATAAAACAAGCCTATGACCCCTGTCCAGAGGAATTTGGCCTCCTTTGCTGCTTTAGTGTCCATGAAGTCAGGGGCACAGGCCCTTACCTCACATTTTGATAGAAATCAATACATGAGGTAGTGATGGCAGAAGTCTGGCGTAGGCACCCTACCTGTATCTCTTCCACCTGAAGGATGTTGCCCACAAGTTCATGGATACGTTCTCCTGAGGACCTGTGGTGGCTAGTTAACAAATTGTGTAGTCGCTTGAGCTCTGCCAAGTATAGCTGAGGAATGTAAATGCTGAGTGACTGGACTCTCCTGTCCTTTCCAAGTCCACACCATAATGGGATGAGATACAGGTGAGTATACAATGAGCAACCAGCTCTGGTTTGGTCCTGGTATGGGTCACCCTCTGTCCTTTCCCTTTAACAAGGGGGAGAAAGGAGAACGTAATCTGAACCATTACTTGATAATAGCTCATATAACTTGCCAGTCGAAGTTATGGTTCTCTGAACTCCTCACAGGTATGAGGTTTAGTAGCCAAGTCATCCATGATTGCAAATGCAACTGGGAGCATGACAGTTCCAGGTGGGATCCAACTCCAGTCAGTTGCAGGGACATTTAAAATTTACAATAAAATAAAAAAATCATGAGAGAGAGAGAGAGAGAGAGAGAGAGAGAGAGATGGAGAGAGAGAGAGAGGGGGTAGAGGAGCGAGAGAGAGAGAGAGAGGAGAGAGAGAGAGAGAGAGAGAGAGAGAGAGAGAGAGAGAGAGAGAGAGAGAGAGCATACAATTGCTTGTATAAAGTTCATTGAACATGTTATGGAGAAGTGAAGTGAGAATATGTGTGTATGGAAGTATCTTATTTGCACTTCAGTATTTACGTGGAAAGGCAATGATAGACAGAAAGACATTCAGTACAGTTGCTTACAAAGGCAAAATTTCACATGGAATGGTACTTATAAACAGAATGATATTATGTACAATTTACTGATATACACTACAGTAATAATGATAGTTTAAGAAGCTGTGTTACATTTTTTAAAAGCTTAATATATTGATGCAAAAAAAGCAATATGAGAGAAATAATGCTGACATTGTAATTGCTTATTTGTTAATATTGAAATGTTATGGACAAATAAACTATGAAATTTTTCTATTTATTTTACACTACAGTAGCACTAACATTTTATTAAGTTATTACCTCTGTTAAAATACCATAAAGCACCACCTCCTCCTCTCTCTCTCTCGAACGCACAGACACACGCACATGCTGTCTTTTCAGCCCTAATGTTGTTCGTGTAGCAACATGTAAACATGAACTTGAGGTAAGCATATACGTAGTATAAATACAACTTATGGAAGTTTGTGATTTTCAGCAATTACAAAATTACATGAAAATTGCCATTAAAATTTTTTCTTGGTAGATCAGTTATGCTAGCTATCAATGCAAAAAAGATATAGTGCAGAAAAGTAGTTTTCATACATTCAAACTTACCTGTCAGATATATACATAGCTATCGACTCCGTCGTCCCCGACAGAAATTCAAATTTCGCGGCACTCGCTACAGGTAGGTCAGGTGATCTACCGCCCTGCTTCTGGGTGGCAGGACTAGGAACCATTCCCGTTTTCTAATCAGAATTCTCTCTGTCGCTGGTATTGTATCAACCTTGTTGTTACTTCCTCCTGACTGGAATTCTTTTTTTCACAATGCTTTTGATCATCTTTCGACTGATTTTTGGTGACATACTTGGATCGTTGTTTGGCATTCGCTATCGTGGACTGTTTTTGGACTTCGCTTTGGATTTTCGTGAATATGTCTGATTCTAGTGTCAGCTTCAGAGTGTGTGTGAATGAGGGCTGTAAGGTGAGGATTCCGAAAGCTTCGGTAGATCCTCACACTACATGCAGTGGTTGTAGGAAGGGTTGAATGCTCAATTGAGAATACGTGTAACGAGTGTGAGAGATTGAGTGCGCAAGAATGGAAGAATCTGACTTCTTACTTGAAGAAGTTAGAGAAAGATAGAGAGAGGAAGGCGGCTTACAAAACGCGGAAAATGTCTAGTAGTTCTGTAGCTTCTTCTTCTTCTCATAATTATGCCCATTCTATTTCAGCCCGTTCACAAGTTAATCCCTCTGATTCCGCCTCAGAAATAGCGGAACTCAGAGCTTCCCTTCTTCAAGAAAAAATGCAAGAAAAATGGAAGCATTGGAAGGTAATGAGAAGTGAATGTGGTTTCTCGAGTGATGTTTTAGTGTCCCCAGTGTAGTGGAGGGGGCGTCTGGTCGTCTCTGCGACGCTCCCAGGCCTAGACCTCTTCCAAGCTCCCTGGCCCAGAGGAGAAGGAAAGTCGAAAGCCTTACGGGGGTCGTGGAGAATCCCAACGATCAGGCGTCCCTTCGGCAGAATCTTATACATCTCAGACTGCTAGGGACAGCTATAGAAAACGCGGTCCTTCGTGAGTGCTTTTCATCCTCTAGTTCGCCTTCTCCGAGAAGAGGATGGAAGGAATCGAAGCTTTCACGTCCGCTGAAAAGGAATTTGGAAAGAACCTGAGCTCAATTCTAGCCCGAGCGCTTCTCTGAAGAGGATGCGCCTTCGGTAATCAAGAAAGCTAGAAAGGAGTTAGATCCGTTGGAATGGAAAAGACTCTCGAGCGCCTTCCAGATCTCCTTCTCCTGATTCGAATGAGCCTTCGACCAGGAAAATTTTGATGATGTACAGGAGCAAATAGCGTCTTTGGTAGGAGTACTTTCTAAAGAGCCTACTCGTAAAAATAAGGATGACAGGCTTCCGATTTTAAGAGATCCCAAATACCGATCTCCTGTCGGGTGGCCGATGAAACCCTTCATGGGAGTTGTCGCACAACGGCCATCTCTGGGGGGAGCGGTGCGTTAGGCAGGCGAGACGTGGGAAAGGAAGTAACTCCTGCCAAGCGTCAGGCGCCAACTAGGAAGCCAGGCGCCAAGTAGGCGCAAAGAGCCTGACTTTACTGTAGATCGTTCTAGGCCCAGATCTTCATCCAAGCAACAAGAGCCAACTGGAGAAGAGAGAACTCCTGATAGGAGTATAGCGCCCGCTAAGCGCAATATACTTGCCATTCGAAAGGCGCATTCCATGAGCGATACTCCTACCAAGCCACAGGAGTATTCGGAACTAGATGCGCCTTCCATAGGTCAGGAGTATTCGGGAAGAGATACTCCTGCCAGGCGCCTTGAGTACTCTGACCTCGATACTCCTCCCAGGCGCCAGGAGTATTCTAGACTTTTTACTCCTACCAGGCGCCAGGAGTATTCGAAGCGCGATGCGCCTATAACCAAGCGCCAGGAGTATTCTGAGCTTAATACTCCTAACAGGCGCCAGGAGTATTTGGAGCGAGATGCGCCTTCCAGACGGCAGGAGTATTCGAAGAGTGTTAACGACTGTCAGGCGCCAGGAGTATTCCAAACAGGATACTCCTACCAGGCCTCAGGAGTATTCTCAGCGAGATACTCCTGCTAAACGCCAGGCGCATTCTCCTCATGAAGAGCTTGACATCCGACAGGAGTCTAACAGGCGTAAAAGCATGATACATGACTCGCCTAATGATAAACGGTAAAAAAAAAAAGGAGAGAGTTACTCCTAGCCCCTCTCCTAATAGAAGTGCTTCTTCTTCGGAAAGGAAGAAATCAAGAGAGGAGACAGAGGAGGGAAGGGAGCCTTCTCCTTCCGAATCCTATTAATTTAAATGACGTCTCGGAGGACGAAGGTTACATAAACAGAGAAGGGCTTCGAATTACAAAAGTTCTTTCTGCTCTCTCTTAGAAGGAATATGGAGATGCATTGACTCCAGCCGCTCCTCCTTCTCCTCGCTCTCTATTTTCAAGTACGAAGGCACCCCACAAGTCTTCGTCTTTCCTGAAAATGAAGCCGGCCATATCCATGAAAAGGGCCTTACAATCTCTTGACTCCTGGATCAAGACTAAGAAGGAGTTAGGAAGGACGATCTTTGCATGCCTCCCGCTAAACTAAGGGCAGGAGAGGCATATGGTACGAAACGCGGGAGAAAATATGGGATTTCGTCCCTCTGCCAGTTTCAGCTGAATCGGACTTCTCCAGTCTCGTAGACTCGTCGAGGAGACATGCCTTAAATTCAGCGAAAGCAACATGGGGTCTTTCGGAAATGGGACCATCTCCTCAAGGGACTTTTTCATACCTTAGAAGTATTTAACTTCCTAGATTGGTCCCTTGGGGTTATTGCTAAGAAGTCCCATGAAAAAGAACAACCTAAGCCCTGAAAACCTTGCATAGCATCCTTACATGCATCGATAAGGCGGTTCAAGATGGATCGGCGGAAGTGTGCTCCCTCTTCGGTGCGGGAATACTAAAGAAGAGAGCGGTTCATAGTGCCTTTCTCACTAAGGCCGTCTTCTCGCCTTCGCAGAGATCGCTTTGCTGTATGCGCCTCTCTCTGAACATTTATTTCCTTCGCAGTTGGTGAGAGACATTGCCCATTCGCTAAACTGAGAAAGCCACTCAAGATCTTTTAAGGCAATCCTCAAGGAAGAATAGGCCTGTGGCTTAGTCGAGGAAAAGAAAGCCTCTAGGCCAGCTCAACAACAGCAGCCCTTTCGAGGAGGCCCTCAGGCTAGATCCATCGTCAGAAGAAAATCAACGGAAAAAAGGGGAAGATCTGCCTTCCGTCCCTTTAAGAAGGGAAAAATGAGAAATCTTTCCTCCAGACACCTGTAGGGGAGCCAGGTTACAATTCTTTGCGGGAGCATGGGAAGACATAGGATCCGATCCTTGGTCAATGTCAATAATCAAGAAGGGTTATTATATCCCATTCAAGGACAGGCCCCCTTGACAACATCACCGAGGGAACTGTCAGCCAGATACAGGGACCCTGTTCTGATGGATACTCTTCGTCAAATGGTGGAACAGATGTGGGACAAAAGAGCAATAGAGCTGGTACTGGATCAAAGCTCCCCGGGGTTTTACAATCGCTTGTTTCTCGTAGCGAAAGCCTCAGGGGGATGGAGACCGGTACTGGATGTAAGTTCACTGAACAAATTCGTACAACAACAGAAGTTCAGCATGGAAACGTCTTGCCTCTAGTACTTGCAGCTTCTTAGTCAAGGAGATTGGATGGCGTCCCTAGATCTTCAAGACGCATATTTCCACGTCCCGATTCACCATTCGTCGAGGAAGTACCTTTGTTTCATGTTCGAGGGAAGGATCTATCAGTTCAGAGCCCTGTGTTTCGGCCTGTCTACGGCTCCCCAAGTCTTCACAGACTTGATGAAAAATGTGTCAAAACACCTTCACATGAAAGGGATAAACGTCACCCTATACCTGGACGACTGGCTCATCAGGGCCAGGTCTCAAAAGCAGTGTCTGGAGGACCTTTCAACAATCCTGGAATTGACAAAGACATTATGATTAATCGTGAACCTCGAGAAATCTCAGATGGTCCCCAGCCAGAACGTAGTCTATCTGGGGATTCAGATGGATTCTCGGGGTTTTCGAGTATTTCCCTCTCAAGAGAGAGTAAGGAAAGGCTGTGCCACAGTATTGAACTTCTTAGAGAAAGAGCGTACTTCAGCGAGGGAATGGTTGAGCCTTCTGGGGACCCTTTCCTCGCTCGAACAGTTCTTTCCTCTAGGAAGACTACATCTCCGTCCGCTTCAGTTCTTCCTGAGAAGCAGTTGGAGTTGGAAGACAGGACAGCTCTCGGACACGTTTCCAATCTCATTAGAAGTAAAGCAACAATTAAGGTGGTGGTTGACCCCCTTAGAAGAAAACAAAGGAGTATCCTTAGAAGTTCGGAACCCAAACCTGACATTGTTCTCAGACGCGTCGGAGACAGGTGGGGGTGCGACTTTATTTGGGTCCGAAGAAGTGTCAGGCACCTGGTCGGAAGAGCAGGTGTCATGGCACATAAATTGCAAGGAGCTCTTTGCGATTCACCTCGCGCTAAGGAGCTTCGAGCAGATAGTCAAAGACAAAGTAATACAGATAAACTCCGACAATACGACCGCTCTGGCTTATGTCAAGAAACAAGGAGGAACTCACTCTCTCGCCCTATATGAACTGGCAAGAGATCTGCTGATTTGGGCAAACCAAAGGAACGTGGTTCTTCTAACGAGATTTGTTCAAGGGGAGAGGAACGTGAGAGCGGACAGACTGAGCAGGAGGTTCCAGGTCCTTCCTACAGAATGGACCCTCCACTTGGAAGTCTGTCAGACCCTTTGGTATCTTTGGGGAAACCGCAGATAGATCTATTTGCCACGTTTCTCTCCAAAAGGATAGATACATTTTGCGCCCTGGTAGAGGATCCCAGGGCTTATGCAATAGACGCCTTTCTCCTGGAACTGGTCATGGCTAGACGTGTACGCTTTTCCCCCATTCAAGATTCTGGGGGAAGTGTTTTTTTTTAGTCAGAAAGTTTGTGCCTCGAAGGGAACCAGAATGACTCTGATAGCCCCATATTGGGCCATCCCGAATTTGGTTCACGGAGGTGATGGAGTGGACAGTGGACTTCCCCAGATCTCTTTCAAACAGGATAGATCTGCTCAAACACCCCACTTCGAGAGGTACCATCAAAATTCTACCCGCTTCTTTGCTCTGACTGCCTTTCGACTATCGAAAGACTTGTCAGAGCGAGAGGGTTTTCTCGCAAGGCGGCAAGCGCAATTGCTAGAGCACCGCAGATCATCTACTAGGGCGAGTGTACCAATCGAAGTGGGAAGTTTTCAGAAACTGGTGCAGGTCGAAGAAGCTGTCCTCTTCCAATACCTCTGTAACCGAAATTGCGGATTTCCTTCTTTTCCTGAGGGAAAAGTCACATCTCTCTGTACAACAATTAAAGGATACAGAAGTATGCTTTTCGTCAGTCTTTAGAACAGGGGCTTAGACTTGACGAATAATAAAGATTTGCACGATCTCATCCGCTCCTTTGAAACGTCCAAGTCAGTAGAGCCTAGGATTCCGAGCTGGAACTTAGATGTGGTTCTGAAATTTTTTGTCCTCGGAAAAGTTCGAACCACCTCATACGGCTTCATTCTGGGCTATCACTAGAAAGTGTATATTTCTTCTATCTCTGGCTACGGCTAAAAGGGTCAGTGAGTTGCACGCCCTTGAGTCACGAGTTGGCTTCAAAGAAGATTCTGCGATTTGTTCATTCCAGACTTTTTCTTGCCAAAAACGAGAACCCTTCGAATCCTGGCCTAGGAGTTTTCGAGGTAAAAGGACTTACTAGGCCTAGTAGGCAGAGAAATAGAAAGATCACTTTGTCCAGTTAGAGCACTGAAATTCTATCTGGACAGAAAGAAGCGTTGGGAGGCTCACAACATGGTCTATGGTGCTCGGTGAAAGACCCCAAGAGACCTATGTCTAAAAATGCTTTGGCCTTCTTTGTTAGAAGTGTAATTACCGAGGCTCATAAGAACTGCCCAGCTGAACTCTTTTAATCTCTTAAGAGTAAGAGCTCATGAGGTAAGGGCAATCGCGACATCAATTGCGTTCCAGAGAAATATGTCACTTAAAAATATTTTGGACGCAACCTATTGGAGATGCAACTCAGTATTTGCATCTCATTATTTAAAAGATGTGCGAGTAACGTATGAGAAATGTTTTTCTCTAGGTCCGTTTGTGTCAGCACAGACGGTTCTGGGTAAAGGAGAGAGGCACCGATCCTTAAATATGTGTACGTAACCCTCTTGTCGGATGTGTTCTTGTGTTTCCTGGTGCATGGGAGTGTCAGATGTCGCACTGGCGGCCTTCACTTCTCTTCATTAGGAAATCGAGTGACAGCTGACTATTAGAGGGGTACAAAATTTTTGTTTGATTTTGTATGTATGATTTTCGAGTTTGTGGTTGTTTGCTAAGAGTTTGGGATGACTCTTAACAATCTTAGAACTAACACGGGTTAGGATCGGGTGATCGGGATCGGTTTGTGTGCTCCTTAAAGAAGGCGTGTTGTCATATAAGCGGATTAGCACCCCTTGACAAACGCCAGTTAGCTACTGGCTCTGCCGAGTAAGTGGATAAGACCCCATCGACAGACCAGCAAGAACTCTTGGCCACAGATCACTATCTCGCTAAGGCTCTTGAGATGAAGCAGACTCCTGGGCAGTAGCCACGAAGTCTTCCATCTAATAAGGTAGGAACCAAGGTTTATTTATACCTACAACATATGTTGTTTACCTGTCTAGTCAGTAAGTTAGCTGTCTCTTGCCCTCCACCAAAGGGTGTCAATCAGCTATGTATATATCTGACAGGTAAGTTGAATGTATGAAAATGATATTGTTATGATACATAAAGTTTCATACATACTTACCTGGCAGATAATATACGATTTAAGACCCACCCAGCCTCCCCGCAGGAGACAGGTGGAAGAGAGAATCTGATTAGAAAACGGGAATGGTTCCTAGTCCTGCCACCCAGAGCAGGGCGGTAGATCACCTGACCTACCTGTAGCGAGTGCCTGCGAAATTTGAATTTCTGTCGGGGACGACGGAGTCGATAGCTATGTATATATCTGCCAGGTAAGTATGTATGAAACTTTATTGTATCATAACAATATCATATTTTTCCAATATGAGAGAGTGGAAAACCAATTTAACATAATTATTTAATGGATGCCCCTCATGTTTCAGTATCTGTGTGTAGAGAATGCAATATTGTACATTTAAGTCTAGAATATATGGAGTTGGACTCTCCAAGTTTCAACAAAGATAGAATTTAGTCTTGGAGACAAACCCTTTAAAATAATTCTGTAAGCGTTTTCTACATATTTAGTCTGTCAAATGAAAATTCAAAAAGAAGTCCTTTTTAAACTGCATATTTTTTTATAATAACCTCACATATCATTCTGTTTGAAGTCAGAATTTTAACTGTCTTCTGGCCCAAGTATTATAAATAGATGTAACTAGAACATATAAATGAGATATTTCTACATTACAGGAAGTGCTGGAACTGGTAAAAGCTTCTTGTTGCGGAGAATAGTCGGGGCTCTTGCTCCTGACGTGACTTTCATTACTGCCAGCACGGGAGTTGCTGCCTGTCAGATAGGTGGGACAACACTTCATGCATTTGCTGGTAGGTTTTATCAAATAGTGTGTTGCCATGAGAATCCAAAATTGACAACATGTTACTGAAAACTAATTTAGTATATGTATACAGTTCTGTTTTGACTCACAATAAACATGAAAAATTAGGAATATGGTTTGGTGCACATTTCTATTGACAAACTGATTTGCTAATGCTATTGGATCAATGTAATTTTGTGAGATTGAGCAAAATTTGGTTGTTATTCATGTAGTACTCAGATATATGTAGTTGCAAATTTTCTGATGTTTCTCTGTGAAATTTTCCTCCTTTTATTATGTACTTAGTTTGGCAATGAGTTTGTCATTTTTCCAGTCAGTGAATTTTTGTGCAGTGATTCACGTCTGTGTTGACGTGTTTATGTAAACTGATAGGGGATGCTCTCCCGTAAGATTTATTGAGTCGTTATTCAGGCTTCATTGCACCTTTTAGGTATTGGCAGAGGTGGGACTAGTATTGAAAATTGTATAAATCTTGCCTCTAGAAAAGTTGTTGCACAGCAGTGGAGAAAATGCAAGCATTTAATAGTTGATGAAATCTCAATGGTGGATGGTGATTTCTTTCAGGTATGTTTGTTTGTGTGTTTGTTTTCAATGGTGCAAAAGTGTACAGTATTTTCCTTGAAATAAAACATTGACTCACATTTTGAACTTATGGGAATACTTTCATAAATGATTCAGAATTTTTAATAAGAACAAAGTTTGTAACAAATTTTGTTCTACTCTCCTTTGTGAATCTTCCTTTTTTTTTTACTAATATATTAGAAATTCAAGTTACTTCAGACTTGTTGCACATAAAGATCACATAGTTCAAGTACTAAATCTGGTTCTTAATGATTAGATGGCAAAAGTTTTGGTAGATGTCATTAGTATAAACAACATGAATTATCAATAATTAAATAGACTAGGTATTTAAGGTCATGAGAAATATTTCTGATTTAAATATCTTTCTAAATTATTACAAATATCTGAAAATACTCCTTTGAGGATGAGCAGCAGCTAAATAATAAGGAAATTTTTATATAGAAAAACCTGCTTTTGGTAACTGCTGTAAATCCTCCAACCCACCCACTTTTCCGTGAGAATCTTTGGTGGATGTTCTGTTTACCTACTGAGTGGTTGCTGCCGTGATTCCATTGACTCTTCATCACTGTACTTTACTGACAACTGCCCACTTCTTTACTGAACAACTGTGAGAGAACTCTTGATATCACTGAGTGCCAGTGGGGACTGTAGAGTGAGGTGAGGGAATACTAACCTATTAGTAGAAAAAGTTGTATAAAAATTCCATTTCATACCCAAGAGAGTGCACACTGTGCCCAGAACAAACTGCACAACATGACCCACCTATTGTATACAGTAGGGCCCCCGTATTCACGTGCTCACACATTTGAGGATTTCTCTCTGGAACATTTCCCCCCAGTATTCACTGGAAATTCGCCTATTTGCGATATTTTTCTATGAGAATTATCCATAAATTCCTGTTTTTTTTTATCAATTTCATCATAAGATGGACTTTTTGTGAAAAAACTATTAAAAAACCAGGTATAAAAATTTTTAGTAGGATTTTCATGCATTTTAACTAACAAAATAGGCCGTTTTAAGCGTTTTTATAGGGGTTCCAATATTCGCGGTGTTGGGGGGACGGTTCTGGTATCCATCCCCCACAAATACGGGGGAACCACTGAACTGATAAATCCTCAACTCAGAGAATAAGTAATTTTTGCACTTTAAAAATTTTTGTGACCTTTGTCGGCGGTGTTCTCCTAACGTTGGGAAACACAGGGGTTGGGGGAAACCCCCCAAAACCAAATTTCCTGCTATTAGCATAATGACACGGATGATAAGGCTTCCAAGAAGGCAGTAGGCTAGAACAGAAAGACTTAATGACATTAGACATTTGAATAGGTAAAGTTGAAACCACCTAATAAAAATTTCCTGTTTTTTAGCATAATGACACTGATATTGCATCATAATTCACTAAATATCACCTTCAACTTCACACAAAAACACTGTTCCACTTTTTGTTATGTATTTAAAAAACATTCAAGATATTCAAAATTTGCCAACACATTGGTGTTGGCATTAGATGTTCCCTGACACATTGGCGGTCAGTACTCCCCCGCACCACTTTTTCACAACAGTGCCATGGCAGCCACTTCAAAACCACAACTTCATTTCACTGGATAACATGTCAATATGGCTAAATATCGTAATAAAACTTAACTAAAAACAATCTCGCCATATTCGCGGAAGTGAGACACACTATGAGAAGCGTGAAAAATTACAACAGACATCCAAAAAATCAACTTTATTACCTGATAAACACAGACATGTGATGGCTTAAACCTGTTGCTTTTTATGTTGTTCAATGAGATGGTTGCTGTGTTGGTGGGGAGTTTCGGCGCGAAATTTGAAAGTTTTCTTACCAGAGCACTCGGTTGGTGTTCCCCCTGTCAGTGTTCACCCACATCACTAAGATTAACTCCTTTGTTGTCTCATAACAGCTACCAAAAATAGGTTTATCCTCTCAGCAGTTTATTGTACAGTTTTTCCAACATCCAAATCTTATTTAGCCTGACCTATAATTTATTTTTTTAGTTTTATGAAAATCCAACTCAAGAGAACCTGTACTGAACTTACTGCACCTCAATATTTGAAAGATTCAACCTCATTAACCCTTTCTCTATCTGGTGTTATTTTATCATTACTGTGTTTTTTTAGCTTCATCTTGAGTCTCATCTCTCCAGATTAATGATACATTAAGTAAGCTTTGCAATTCTTGTGGTATTTTCTTATTGACACAACAGTACTTGCACATTCCAAGTATGTCAAGTTTTTATTAATCCTCTCCTCCACTCCAACCAATTCTTTCAATATAAAATCATAAAATCAAAGAGAAGTCAAACAGGAGAGGTGATTTCTTTTTAGTACCCCAGTACTATTTACTGCATTTTCACTTGATGACTCCATAAGCATTGCCTTGTTTATGGATAGATTCAGTTAATTCTACACATTTACCAGGAATACTACTGTGTCAGACCTTTCATAACATTATTCTGTGGTTACTGTCATATGCACTCCCTTAATTAACAGAAGCCATCAGGAGAATTTTAAATTCATTCACTGCTGCTCAGTGTCTTAACACATATTTGATCAGAGCCTTTTTGAAGTCACATGGCTTCACCATAGAATATTCTTTGTTAAAGGTTTGTGGTATGTGAAAGGGCTCTTAGTCAGGTGGAATATTTTTTCCCCTTGTTTCAGATCTAAGCATCTTTCAGAATTGCTCCTTCTCATTGTTACTTTGATGTCATTCATATATGATCACCCTTTTCCCAGCTTAAAAGCTGAATATGGAGACTCGTTTAGAGCGAGAACATGCAGAGTGCAATGTAGATCATTCACCTGGAGTACCTGAAATATAAAGATCAAGAGACTGCTATCAATAAAACTAATAGTAAAGAGCAAATAAGTACAAATAAGTACAGGGTATGCCTGAAAGCTCTTCATGATGACTAAAAGTTTACCAGTCTTATTGAAGTCCAAAGGAAGGGCCAAGCCTGAAGTTATCACATCTGTCAACATTCTAAATAGGAATTAGCAGCAAATTGCCCTCTTCCCTTTGATTAACTTAGCGAGTTTAACATTCTTTCATTTGTTCACACACACAATAAATCTTCAGCCTTAACAATAAGATAAATCTATTGGTGTCAGCTGGAAACCAGTTAAAAACAATCAAAGATTGTAAAGGGGGGTCCCTAAGTCATGCAGCTCTCCCTTCCCTTTATCCTTACAGATAAATATGATTCTTTTTCCTCTCTCAGGATAGAAGATACGTATCTTCTTTCCCTGAGGGGGAAGGCACATTATTGTTTCCTTTCAGGCTCTACAGTTGTGAACCCTACTTCTCGCCTTGAAGTTAGGCGGCAGCGGCATTCCACTCAAACATTGAGAACCCCTCTGCTTCAGTTCCCTCTGACAGAGTTGCCACTTCACTGATTTTGGTATATTCATTGGTGCTGTGAAGAGAATTTGGAACCCAGTCAGTCTTGTCGCCGGTGTGTTCCTTTATATGTATCCTCGGAGCCCCTTCTTTGTGCTGGCCTGCGAGGCTGCGTTGTCATGCGGGGGTACCAACCTTACAGACGGTTTTTCCGATGTGGCTCGTGTCTCCCTCTGATGTTTCGTCATCCATTGATGTTTGATTTGGTATTCCTTTTGTCATATGGAATAAAATTGCAGTTCAATCTTGCTTGAATATGTTTTTCCACTCTTGCACACATCGTTTCTCTCTCTCTGTAAGAGGAGTCTGCCTTAACCATCTTCCTGGCTTAAGTAATCGAGTTCTCAGTCTAGCTTAGCATAGCCAGTTAGTTTGAACCTTCCTTTCCATCTTAGCTTAGCCTAAGTGGTTGAATTTCTTCTGCATGAAGAGCGTTGCACACTGAACATTGGACATGTTTTCCTAGGGTCCAGTGGTGGCTGTTCAACAAGTGTGACTCGTCCAGTCCCCCAGGCGGGACAGTTTGTATCATGTCTAAGATGATTTGTGTGGAGTAGGGAACGAGGGTGTTGACTGGCCTCTTTTCTTTCCCCTTTCTTTTCTTTCTTCATTCCTGCAGGCAGTTTGATAAGACACATCATACGCTGGGACTGGCTTGATGAAGATAAGTGTTGCAGCCATACTGTTACAGCACTTTCATGTTCCTTGCAACATGCAAATCTGCTTCTCAGTAGCTGAAACTCCTCTCTCCGGCAATTAAGGGGAGTGAGGGGTGGTGGCAAACCCTTTTCTTGTGGCTGACATGATTTGATGCCTGAGCAGGTAGAGTTCTTTTGAACTTCCATGAATGCAGTGAATCTGGTCATGTTTCACTGTATTTGAACCCAGTGGACTGAGCGTTAGATATAAAAATAACTAACATCTCATAGGCTTAGGTTTCTTTAGCAATCTCATTTCAAAGAAGAATGATCGGGTGTGCCGAACCCCCTGTCAGTTCAGGATTCTCATACCTCCCTCCAAGTATAAATCTATCCTATTGGTAAAACCAAAGGTTTGTTCCCCATATGAACAAATACTTTGCCTCGGTGGCGTGGTTGGTTTGGTGTTTGCTTCTCACCTTGGTGGTTGTGGGTTCGATTCTCAGCCATTCCATTGAGGAGTGTGAGATGTGTATTTCTGGTGATAGAAGTTCACTCTCGACGTGATTCGGAAGTCACATAAAGCCGTTGGTCCTGTTGCTGAATAACCACTGGTTCCATGAAACGTAAAAGCACCATACAAACAAACAAACATATGAACAAATGACGACTTTTCAATCAATTAGTATTTCCCATAGCTTACAAACCTGAGGCCCACCTCTAGCCGCCCCTCTTACATTTTATCCTGGGTTGGAAGAAGACTGGTGCATCACTGGATTCAAATGCACTTTCTTGCCTTGCTTCCACCTAATCTACGCATCGGATGCCAGATGCCACAGATTCCTTGCATTTTACAGTCTTTGATTGTTCTTAACTGGTTTACAGCTAGTGCCAGAAGATTTATCCTATTGTTAAGACCTCATGTTTGTTAGCTATGAATAATACAATTGATTAAAAATTTGTAATTGTTTGTTTTCATTTTTATTGTACTTCTTAATTCATTTTGTTTTTAAGGCTAGTGTGTGTTTTCTCATACAGAGAAAATACAAAAGCAGTGTAGATATGAGAGTTGGCCAACTAAGTGGCTGCTTCATGTCTGTTGCATTTGTAGACCCACATAAATTCTGTTCTTATTACTGAGGCAAGGCCTGTGTCTGTTCTTCCGTGTGGGAGAGTGTACTAATGGGCTTCTTCTGAGGCAAAGGTTTGGCTAGAGGAAAAGGAAGGAGGCATTTGCCAATTCCACCGTAGACAAACTCGGATCTTGTTGGGACCTTTTTCTATCATCTTATACTCCTTTAATATCTTCAAGAAGTGCTTCTCTCTCTCTCTCATCAAGCATTCCACAAAGGTTGTTATAAAAAGTGAACTTCAACTGGTAATTGACCAAATTGTTAACTGGGCTGATACAAATTATTTTAAATTCTCAGTCTGTTTGCTTGTAGAGGAAGTTTGGTTCTTAGGGTTGACTTTTGACTATGAGATTGGTTCCTCACTGGGGGACATCAAAAGTCTTATGTTTGAAAGCTTTGAACTTTTAAAAAGCACTAGTCCACACAAGATGAGTTGCTGACCATAAAGCACTTTTTAAAGTAAACAAAGTTCTAGTTTGATCTTAACAGAGGTATGTTTGTGAAATATATTCATCAGACACTCTTGGCCAATTGAAGATTTTAGATGCTGTGCACCAGTGGGGAATGAGGATGAATCATACTGCAGCTTACCAGTTGAAAATTAGATTAAAGTGATTGACATATGTATTTGCTACTGTAGTATATGTTTTTCAAAGGTATCCTAGGGATTGCCTAGTCAGTTTTTGAGGCCCTCTGCTGACATGGAACTCAATAAAAAAAGATTGGTTTTTATTATTGCTGATATGGGTGAATGATTTATAAAACAATTTTTAATAGTATATGAAGGAAATAATTTGAAGAGCTCTAAATAAATGTTACTACAAGCTGTAAGAACTTAATATTGTTCAGTGTCGGCAATTATTTTTCTCATTGCTTTGTATTTCACTTCCAATGCACTGTATTTCTTTGTTGTCACTTTGAAGAGAAATTGATATCAGCTTAATGTATTTATTATTTATATTAAGTCTTTCTATTCTGATGCAGAAACTGGAAGCTGTTGCTCGTGCAATCAGAGGAAACGATAAGCCATTTGGTGGAATACAACTTATACTGTGTGGTGATTTCTTGCAACTTCCACCGGTTACAAAACCTGGAGAGAAAAGAGTGTTTTGTTTCCAGACATCTGCCTGGGAAAGATGTATAGACCTCAATATGGAGCTTACTGATGTGCGAAGACAAAATGACCAGGAGTTCATTAACATATTGCAGTCTATTAGAATTGGAAGGTATGGATAGGACTCCCTAAGATGTTATGTACAGGTAAAGTAGGTTTAAGAAATTTGATCATATATTTACCAATTTTCGTAAGTGCAGCACTTTACTTCCACGAATGCTATAACCTTTTTATTTTCTTAGTCTATCAGCCATATTCTGTTAGAAATCACTCGTGTGAAACAAGTATCTTAAACTAATATGTTTTATATCAAAGAAATGCTTAACTAGGAGTCATTCAGAATATGATGGTGTGTTCTTGTAAAATGTAAACTCCCAAAATTAAAATAAACCTGTTTATCTTGATCATTATTACATCTTGTCACTAACATTTGCACATCTTATTGTTTCATCACAACCCCAATTAATTGTATACTTTATATGTCAACATTGTCTTCATGAAATGTCCTCTGACTCAACAATCATTTATGTAACCAACGGAAAAATCATCTTAGACTAACGATGCATGTTCCTCCTGGACTGTACTCAGTTCCTCCTGAATTTAAGTGAGTCAGCAGCACTTTCTAGAGCTCTGCATAGAATTCCAAAGTTTACGTCCTCATTGCGGAATCACTATTTTTCAATCTAAACCATTATCTCATGATTTTTTGTTAAAACTTCCGTTTCCTTTCAGTGATTAATCAACTGTAGTTTCTGCACCTCAACAGGTACTTTTTAATCACCAGTGTTTTCCTAGGGTGCTGACATATTGTGGCTAACTGAATCGTTGCACTTAATTCTTGCAGTAGATTTTTTAGCTTTTTCAGTGTTTTTTGCATGCAAGTTGTAGTAAATAAACAAGTGAAATAAAAGCTGGAGTAAGCAGTAATGAGGATGCCTGGGTGGATTTTGACACTATTGTTGCAGAAGAGGCTGGACAGTAAAGAAACTAGGAAAAATGCTGAGGTGGTTATGTTTACCTCTTAAATCCAGCACGCTGTAAAGATTTTGGGAACTGAAGCTAGATCCATAAAAGACATAAGCAAAGTTATCTCACAATGAAAACAGTCTGTGAAACTCAAAAATATGTTGCATACAAAAGAACCATAGTTTATGTATATAATCGTGTATCATCCAAACTCATGTCTCATGTGGTCTTAAAATTTTGTTAAAACATAAGATTTCATTATATACTTCTTGTAGTGTGAGATGTATTTTCAGTATTATACACTAGGCTAGGCTTTTTATGTCTCAGTTTTGGTAGATACCACTGATATGCATATTATAGCTGAGTTAGCTTTTAACTAAGAAAATAGGCCTAGAAGCACAGGTTCGTTGGGTTGAAAGCAGATGTTCACACATTACAGCAGTCTTACCATCCTTGTGACTTGTTTAAGAATTCATTACTATTTTCTATAATTAACAACCACTTACTACTGCATGCAATATACTTGGCATAAACAACTGTAAGCACTGACATAAACAGTCAAATCAAGACACAGCCATTTGCCAAAGTCAGTTACCATAACTAACACACATTTGAGGGGCGCGCCAACGCCATAAGGCCCCATTATAAAGTAAATGCTAACTTCCTTATGCTTGATGGGATTTGCTTCAAATTTGTACCACTTATTCATTAACTTATACTGAAATTTTTCTCAGAATTAGGTGAAATAGAAATTCAAGTTTTTTTTTTTTTTTTTTTTTTTTTTTTTTTTAAATATGCAAAAAAAAAACATCACTAAAAAATCAGTTTAGTTCTTTGCAAATCAAGATATATAGTTATACTACTACACTCTGTAAAAGTTTTTAATGCATTTGGTTCAGTTCTTCTTGGAGTTATAAGAATTTATTTTTGTAAAATACTAAGTTTTGAGAAAATGGAAAAAGAAAAAAATTACATATGCTTCTTTTGTAATAACTATTTATTTCTGCTCAGCCGTGTCGCTCCGTGAAATGTGTCCTCTTTAGCACTATTTTCTAGTAAAATATTGCTATGATACCAGAGAACTGCTAAAATTGGACATGTCAGAAGTCCTCTGACTCGCTCACCTAAATAAAAGGTGTCGGTATAGAACTGGGGCGAGTGTTAAAAACACTACCACAGCAACCCCTCCAATTAGCCTTTTCCTCATCAAAAGACCCTGAAAACGGGGAGCTGACCTATAGGTCACACCCAGCTACCCTGTTGAAGGGGACTGCGGCGTCATTCTTATCGATAGCCTCCCAGCGTTGCACGCTTTTTTATAGCTATCTGTTCTTTTTATTGGTTTCTTTATTCTTTTTCGTTATGGATCGTCAATCTGCCTCTTCACCCAAGTTAAGTACTGGTTCGCCCTTTTTCTGTATTTAGGGAGTGATTTTGCCTTTCGTTTTGCCTTATTTAGGATTTTGTAGGCGTCTCCTCCCGTAGCGAGCGTGGTAGCGAGCCGCCATTAACGTCGTTCCCTTGTTTTGTATACCAATTTCGAGCGGGCTTCTTTCAGTACCTATATATTTATATTTATATACTCGTAACTTATGATATTTCAGTATATATTTTCAGTATATATTTTATTATGTCTTGGGTGGCAGTTGCTTTGTCGATCTTGTTTGATCTACGTTTATTATTTTCATGATTTCCTGTTTTTCAAGGGGGTCGGCGTTCGTGCACGTTTCTTTGTTTCGTGCTTCGATGTTTATCTACCGTTCCCCCCTCCCCCCTTTTATTTTAGTTTGGTATTTTCCATTCAAGAATTCCCCCTTTTTCTTTTCGTCAGCTTACCGTTTGTTTTCGTTTTGTCGGTAAGCAAGTAATTTTTCCTTGTTGCGCCCACTCTCATCGAGTGGCCTCCATTGCGTTTTATATTTTTCGCCCCTTATTTTCATTACCCTGTTAAAGCATGTTTTTCCTTAGCTTTAAGTAATTGATTTTATTTTGTGTATGTATATTTGGGTGTTCGGTCGGCAGCTAGCCTTCATAGGCTTTGCCTGCGTTTTCCTCGTGATCCTTTACTCGCGGGGAATCGCTGGTCACGTGATCGTCCCCCCTTCAGCCCTCCCTCCCTCCCCCCTCTCGTGGGACTCCCCGTAGTTGGGTGCCGCTCTCGTTGTTTGTGTCGCTGACGGCTGGTCCCACCAGCGGAGGGGAGGTGTAGTGGGTCTCCCAGGACCTTGGGCTGGGGAGTGCGCTTCTTAGCCGACCGCCTCCGGAGTTGTTAGTCGCACTGCGTTTCAGCCTCGGCTTCCGTGGATTGTTTGCGCTCTGCTTCTTTCACTTCCGGAGCTTACATCCACCCGCCTAAAACACATTCCCTCTGCATGCAAAGGCGGGTTTAGATTCCGGCCTCTCCCCGGAGTCATTGAGGGTTATGTTTACGGAAGTTACTCCTTCCGTAGGCGGAGATAGTATATTTGTTATTTTAGTTTTTATTATTATTATTATTTTTATCTTTATTTTTATTTTTATTTTCTTGCCACGGAACTTGCGAGTTCATGTGGCCGTCCCGGGTTACTTCGTGTACCCCCCTCTCTGGGTCATACAGCTCCGGGTATACTAACTCCGGGTGGTTTTTTTCCTTACACAGTCCCCGGGACGTTAACAATATGAATATATATACCCTTCTTTTCTTTATAGCCCGGAATGCTCCGGCACACAAAGAAAAGAAATATATTCCATTATCCTATTAAGTGTGTGCAATTGTTCTTATATATTATTGCACTTACAGGCCTCTCAGTGTCTGGTTGCCGGCTGTAGTGCTGCTCTGCAAGATCCGTGCGGCCATGACGTTTGTCGGGGCCATGCCCCCTGTGCAGTGCTGCTTCTCTGATTCCGTGGTTCTGGCATCATGAAATTGTTTTGCCTGCTACGACTTGGTACATCAGGCTACCTCTTCGGTAAGTTACCGCACTGCTGGTTCTATGTTTTATTGTAAAAAAAAAAAAAAAAAAAAACAAATATTGAAATGAGATGAAAATAAATGATCAATTAAATTAATTTAAATAAATTATACATTGATTAATCAATAATATAGAATAATGTTCAAGGAATTTACTTAGTATTGACACATTCCTTGCATTACAGGCTGAGCAGTCTATTAAGGATGCTGCACTCTCCGCCCTCAAGATCTGGGTTGGAGGGTTTGGACGGAACGTAGGGAAGGCTAAGCCGTATATTCTGTCCCGAGATATGGCGACTTTGCTCTTCCCAGCCGGAAAATCTGCCGGACTACGTCGATCCAAAAGTAGCGGCACCGATTATCAAATCAATCCAAGACTCAGTTATTGAACAGCAAGAGGCGGAATTGCCGGACCTTGGACTAGAGGAAGTCTCACTTGAAGTGGTTGAGGATTTGCCCGTTACACTAGGCACGGGTACAGGTAACAGTGTTAATGAGGCTAGCTTAGTTAGTCACCGGGATCTTTCCTTGAGTGACTCTGATTCTTCCTCTCCTTCTACTTCCAATTCCTTCATGGGTTTCACAGGAGGTTTGCCCCCTCCCAGTTGCATCCTTCTCTGTGATTCCTAAACTAAAGACCAAAAAAACCTGCGGGTAAAACCTTGCTTAAAGGCAGATCAGAGACAATGCCAAGGCCTGGGCAGTCACCAGAGGTCATACACATATTAAAACTAAAATAAAGTCGCTTTCAAACCTTCAATCCCAAGGTCTCAAGGAGGGAATTCTCCTATTGCCCTACCAGTCCCATTCCATTAACTTCTAGGGACCGGATACCTCATAAGGTACCGCAAGAGGGACAGGATGATTCTCCTTCCGTTGACCAAGACCAGTTCAACACAAATATTCTAATCAGGTCAGTAGCCTTGGTAGCTTACTCAGCTCAGTTGCAGCAAGGTTTGAAGAAGTGTTTAGCAGGTTAGGTGCTCAGGACTCCCTGATTGCAGGTCTCAGACAGGAGTCGGCAGTTTCGGCCCCTTCTAGTAGCTTGATGCAAGCTCAGAGCATGCCTGACGGGTCCAACGCTCCTCCTTTCCACCCCGGTAATCCCTGGAGGGTGGCTAACTTCGCTCCGTTTGTCAATGGGATGTTGACTATAGAAGGTTGCGGCACACGTAGGCTCGAGGATTTCGAGTTTTTCCCCGAAGGTTTACAGCCTCCATTTATAGGCTATGTTAGAGCTTACGGAGGCAGCTCTGGTTAGAGAGGATAAGGTCCCCAAGGAGACTGTTATCCTTTCTAGAGATCAGGCTCAGCAAACATGGATACGGAGCCTAGAAGAGTGGGACTGCTCAAATACTAGAGTAACAGCTTTTAAAAGTCCTTTTGTTTCACCATGTTTACAACTGATGTCGGGAACCCCTTACCTTTTACATCAAAGGTAGCAGAACTTACACTCCAGGCAGTGACTCGAGAAGAGCCCATGCCCCAGCGTTAGGGAGACAGATCCCACATCTTTACTACTCCCAGGTATGGAGGATTTGTGGGAGGATTTGCCAGCTACGTTCTCGGTAGGCAAGCTGAAGCCAGATTGTGCAATCACCTTGTTTAGTGAACGCCTTCCTAGGCTGTCAGACGCATTGATCCAAGCCGAATTTGACGCTAAGACACGTCTCGCAAGGTCTCTTAACTCCCTATGATGACAGAGACGGCGGCTCGGGAGTACGCTCAGGAGCTGCTGTTTAACGGTCATTGCGAAGTCGTTACTTTTAAGCATGGCAATGTGACTTGTACGACTTTGCGATTGCTAGGAGAAATTGCAGGACGCATGTCTGTCTGAGGCTACGATCAGGCACGAACCCAACAAGCTTCTAGCTTCCTCAATCTGGGGTGCAGATCTCTTCCCAGCTTCAGCAGTAGAAACGAGGTTCAGAGCGAGGCATCACGTCTTAACCAAAGCAATCAGGTTGCGTTGGGGAATCCCTTTCAAAAGGAATCAGAGTCTTCTTCCTCCAGTTTTTAGGGCTAGGAAGAGGCAAAGGAAGTTCCTACCTTTCCAAGTCCCGCAACAGCATCCTGTGCTACAAGCTGTTCCAATTCAACAGGTATCCCAGCCTTCGATTCTAAGGCTCAGCCTCAGCAACAGCATCAATTTGTCTTCCTTTCGCCGCCGTCTAACCAACAGGCCTCCTCACAGTATTCAGTGTCGCCCGCTTTTAAACCCGGTCTAGAGAGTCGGGCATTTCACCCCTTTACCAGAGTGCTAAGGGTGGCAGGGCTAGAGGATCCTTTCGCCAGCGCGGAGGAGCCAGAGCCCAAGGGTCGAACTGGAGGTGCAAGGTCAGGCAGAGGATCCCGGCCTTTTCATCATCTCAATGCAAGTTTCTCAGGTAGGAGGCAGGCTGTACCTCTTTCGTCATCGTTGGGGTTCAGCAGTTGGGCAAAAAGCATAGTATCCAGAGGCCTAGGGCTGGAGTTGGATCAAAGGTCCTCCTCCACCCATCACCTTCTATCAGGAAACAACGCAGGAATTGATGGATTACTCCAAGGACCTTCTCCAGAAGTGAGCAATCTCCAGGACGAAGAACTTGAAATTTCAGGGTCGTCTATTCAGCGTCCCCAAAGAAAGGGACCGACAAAAGAAGGGTGATCTTAGACTTGTCCCGTCTAAACTTGTACATTCGTTGCGACAAGTCAAAATGCTGACCATCTCTCAGGTGCGGACCTTACTTCCCCGTGGGGGGCCGTCACCACCTCTATAGATCTTACAGACGCCTACTATCATGTCCGATAGCTCGGCACTTCCGACCATTTCCTCGGCTTCAAACTAGGGAAAGAAGCCTACTCCTTCAAAGTAATGCCCTTCGGGCTAAATATAGCACCAAGGGTTTTCACGAAACTGGCGGAGGCAGTGGTGCAGGAGCTAAGATCCCAGGTATATTGGTGGTGGGCATACCTAGACGATTGGCTAATCTGGGAGATGGACAAAGGCAAATGTATGAAAGCCACGGACAAGGTCATGTCTTTCCTGGAATATTTTAGGGTTCAAGATCAACAGGACCAAGTCCCGGTTGACTATCCGGAGTCCAAGTTCCAGTGGCTAGGGATTCATTGGGACTTGGATTCTCACACTCTTTCCATTCCAGCAGGAAGAGAAAGGAGATTGCCAAGGCAACAAGACAATTCTTAAAGTGCAAAGAGACTTCGAGAAGGAATCAGGAGAGGATCCTAGGCTCGCTCCAGTTTGCCTCTGTCACGGACGTTCTGTTGAAAGCCAAGCTCAAGGACATCAATCGAGTTTGGCGTTCGAAGGCAAAGCCAAGTGTCGGGACAAGTTCGCCCGGATACCTCTGATTCTCAGAAAACGCCTGCGCCCATGGACAAAGGCCGCCAACCTAGCCAAGGAGTTACCGTTGCAGTTCCTCCCCCGTCCCTAGTGGTGCATACGGACGCATGCTTGACAGGTTGGGGAGGTTATTCACAGCACGAGAAGGTTCAGGGAACTTGGTCACCTCACTTCCAAACACTTCACATCAAACATTCTGGAAGCTATGGCAGTGTTTCTGACTTAAAAAAGCTCCGTCCTCCAAAGAAGACTCATATCAGGTTGGTCCTCGACAGTGCAGTAGTAGTACACTGTATAAACAGAGGTGGTTCAAAGTCAAGTCATGTGAACCACGTGATGATAGCAGTCTTTTCTCTAGCAGCCAAGAACTCCTGGCATCTGTCGGCTACTCACCTGGCAGGAGTCCACAATGTAGTGGCAGACGCCCTGTCTCGGTCGGTCCCTCTGGAATCAGAATGGTCACTGGACCAAGAATCCTTCGAGAGGGTTTGCCAAAGAGTACCAGGTCTAGAAGTAGATCTGTTGCCACAGAGGCAAACCACAAGCTGCCTTGTTACGTAGCCCCCAATAACTGGACCCTCTGGCATACGCTACGGACGCCCTGAGCATAGATTGGAACCAGTGGACGAAGATCTATTTATTCCCTCCAGTGAACCTTCTCCTGAAGGTGCTGCACAAGTTGAGATCCTTCGAAGGTCAGGTGGCTCTCATAGCCCTCACTGGCCCAAGAGCAACTGGTTTCCCCTTCTCTGGAACTAGGTCTTCGCCCTCACCCTCTCCCGGACTTGAGACTATCGCAACAAGTTCAAACGAGGACTGTGTTCGATTCCTCAGGTCTTCACAAAACCCTAACTTTAATGGATTTCATGAAGTTGCAGGTAAGAGAGTAGGCGACATTGATCCACAGAACATGTTGTTCTTGGAGTCAGACAAGAGAGAGTCTACGCTTCGCCAGTATGACTCAGCAGTTAAGAAATTGTCTTCGTTCCTCAGAGAATCAAATATCAAAGTAATGACATTGAACGTAGCCATAACCTTTTCTTAGGTCTTTGTTTGAACAAGGCTGGCAGCTGCAACAATAACAACCACTAAGTCAGCTCTGAAAAAGATTTTTCTTCTCGGGTTTGGTATCAATCTAACCGAGTCTTATTTCACCTCTATCCCAAGGGCATGTGCACGTCTACAGCCCGTTCACAGACCGTCGTCAGTGTCATGGTTTCTTAATGATGTTCTTAGGTTAGCCTCGGAAACAGACAACTTCAAATGTGATTACCAAACCATTTTGCGTAAAACTCTGTTCTTATTGAGTCTAGCTTCAGGTGCCGAATATCAAAGCTGTCATCTTTATCTAGAGATGAAGTGCATATTGAGTTCCTTTCCTCGGGGGACGTGTTGCTTTCGCCAAATAAGCAATTTCTAGCTAAGAATGAAGACCCCTTGATGAGGTGGTCTCCATGGAAGATTGTCCCGCTTCCGCAGGATCCATCGTTATGTCCTGTTAAAACTATTTATCTAGGACGTCTACTATTCCGAAGGCCCCCTTTTCATTAGAAAAGATGGTGGTACACTATCTCTAAAAGGCATTAGGCAGCAGATTTTTATATTTTATCAAGAAAGCCAGCCCAGGGTCATTCCCCAAGGTGCATGACATTCGGGCAATAGCAACTTCTGTTAACTTCTTCAAATATATGGACTTTGATGATCTGAAGAAGTATACTGTTGGAAGTCACCCTTGGTTTTCAAAAAGCACTACCTTAAGTCTTTAGAGGATCTTAAATATCGTGCAATAGCTGCAGGAAGGCCAGTGTCTCCTACTGCTACATCATTATAGTACCGTCCTTGTGTCATATGAATCTTTTCAATTATGCCAGCCTCATTAACATTTTACCTACCTCAGCAAATGCTTAGCTATTAGAATAAGTGTATAATCGTGTATAGTTTTTACGTACATACAAATTATCTGTAATTATTTTATTATGTATGTGACTTGTTGCAAATGTTGACACATGTTTTTTGGCTATATAGTATATTTTGTAAATAAATTGTATTTTTTCCAATTCTAAACTATATTTTATTATTTCCTTTGATTTCATTAATATGATTTTTCCTTTCAGGATAGTATAGCTTGGTGTTTCTCTGGTACAATTTCACGGAGCGACACGGCTGAGCCCAGAAAGGGATTTTTGACGTAGGAAAAATCTATTTATTTCTGGGCGAGGAAGCCGTGTCCACCCAGTGAAATCCCCCCGCCCCCCTTTTTTCCTTTTTTTTTTTTCCCCCCCCTTGCTGTGCACCAAGCTTCTTTGCTATCGATAGTATGACGCCGCAGTCCCCTTCAACAGGGTAGCTGGGTGTGACCTATAGGTCAGCTCCCCGTTTTCAGGGTCTTTTGATGAGGAAAAGGCTAATTGGAGGGTTGCTGTGGTAGTTGTTTTAACACTCGCCCCAGTTCTATACCGACACCTTTTATTTAGGTGAGCGAGTCAGAGACTTCTGACATGTCCAATTTAGCAGTTCTCTGGTATCATAGCAATATTTTACTAGAAATAGTGCTAAAGAGGACACATTTCACTGGGCGACACGGCTTCCTCGCCCAGAAATAGATTTTTCCTACGTCAAAATCCTTAACTATGCAAGTTGGGCTGATTTTTGCACTAAAACTATTTTGTCATAAAAGAAATATGTCCTAAAATTTACAATGAAATCAAGTGAATAGAAAATGTGATTTTTTACACAATGCCCTGAAATTTACAATATAATGGAATGAACAGAAATTTCAATTTCTAGACTTCTACACTTACCTAAAATTTGCATCTACGTTCTCATGCAAAATTTGTAGATGAACCCATCAACAATGATGGTGATAACACCCAAACCATCATAGTGATGAATGTGCATGGGTTTAGTTATAAGTAACTCAAAAAGAAAAATAGAGATCTTAGAAGAACAAACCCAAACTAAAAAAAAAAAAAAAAAAAAAAAAAAAGATATAATGAATGAAGTGAAACCTGGTATTCCCAAGAGGCTGGTAATGATGATCAGATACAAGGGTTCCAAACTTTTAGATCAGATAGAAAAAATAGGAATCAAGGGGGAACTACAAATTATGGGAGGGACGTAAAACAAGGAAAATATATGAGAAATATAGTAACTCAGAATGGTGGAATTGATAGCGGTAAAAATTAATCTGAAAAATTAATGAATATCATATATATAGATCCCCTAATATTAAAGAGTTTGACACATAACAGAAAAATTGGATGATATAGTAGAAATCACAACGATGGACTATTCTCCTATCTGGAGACTTTATTTCCTTTCGTAGATTGGAAAAGACGAATAGGAAGATTGTGGTTGTATTTATACATATAAAAAAAGAGAGGTAATAGTAGTGCAGAAGATAAGAGGCAATTCAAAAACTATTAGAATATGCTACTAGAAAACACATTCAACAAATCAAATCACCTGCCTACAAGAAAGGACAATACTTTAGACCTTAGTTTTTGTGAATGAGTGAATTATGTTTAAAGAAATAATAGTTTATAATGCGATTATTTCAGACCATAATATCATAGAATTAACAGTCCATTCCAAAGCAAGTGAAAAGAGAGATAAGCAAGAGATGAAAAAGTGGGAAGGATATGGAAAATACAATTTCTATTGTAAGAATATAAAATGGTTAGAAATAAATGAAGAATTAAACAAAGATTTGGATAACATAGTCGTAAGTGTTGATATACAGGTAAATACGGATATATTATATAAAATATTAGAGAAAATAGTTGATAAATATATACCGAAGAAGAAAAGTAAACATTAGTCATGCATACCAAGAGACAGAAGTATCTTGTTCCAGAAAATCAGAAAGTGGAAAAAAGGTCTTGCAAAAGAAAAGAATGCATGGAAAATGATGGAACTTGAGTATATCTTCGTTTTACCAGACCACTGAGCTGATTAACAGCTCTCATAGGGCTGGCCTGAAGGATTAGATGTTTTTATGTGACTAGGAACCAATTGGTTACATAGCAATGTGACTTACAGCTTATTGTGGGATCTGAACCACATTATATCGAGAAATGAATTTCTATCACCAGAAATAAATTTCTCTGGTTCCGCATTGGCCGAGGCGAGAATCGAACTTCGGATCACTGGGTTAGTAGCTGAGCGCGAAATCCACTCGCCCAACGTGGAACACCCTTGATGGAACTAAAAAAGTAAGATAGAAAATGCAGAAGAAATTACTATACAATCAGAAGAAAATGAAAAATGAGACTTGGAAGAAAAAACCCTAGTAAATATCGAGCAAAACCCCAAACTTTTGTACTCATATGTGAAAAAGATGAATAAAAGAAGAATAGAAATAGGCCCTCTAAGAAATGAAGGGAGATTAACAAATGAAAAAAGGAAGTATACAACATATTAGCAGAAAGATATAAGAGAGAATTTATCCCTAGAATTGATAATGAAGATAATGATACAGAAATAAGGGATGAAAATAGTGAATATTTATTTCACAGATATTACTGAAGCCGATATTGTGCAGGCTATTAATGAAATTAAAAATGGATCAGCAGCTGGGCCAGATGGTGTCCCTGCCATATTGTTAAAGAAAGTAGTTCATTCTATCGCAAAGCTGCTTGCAATATTATTAAGGCAAAGTGTACTAGATACAGGCAAGATTTATATAATGAGCATAAATTAGCATATATTACCCCTACTTTCAAAAGTGGATCAAGACTAGAGGCAAATAATTATAGGCCTGTGAGTCTAACATCACATATTATGAAAGTGTATGAAAGGGTAATGAAGAAAAATATTATGAAACATTTAATAAAAAGTAATTAGTTTAATATAGGACAACATGGTTTTGTACCTGGAAAAAGTATACAAACCCAACTGTTAGTCCACCATGAGAACATATATAAAAATATGATAAATGGAAAAGAAACAGATGTGGTTTATATATATTAGCAAAGAAAATTAGAAAACATAATGTAGTGGTCAAAGTAGGAAGATGGATAAAAGAATTTATACACAACAGAAAACTGATAGTTATTGCACATGATGAGAAACCGGATGAAGCTAAGGTAATATCCAGTGTGCCACAAGGTACAGCGTTAGCTGCATTGCTGTTTGTTATTATGATTGCAGACATAGACAGTAATGTTAAGGACTCAGTAGTGAGTAGTTTCGCTGATGAGACAAGAATAAGTACAGAAATTACTTTTGATGAAGAGGTATTTATCTCTGATAAATTTGAATCAATAAATTATTCACTAATAAGGAAGTGCTGCTGTGGTAGTGTTTTTCACTCGCCCCAGATTTATACCGACACCCTTTTAGAAAGGGTGAGCGAGTCAGAATATTCTGGCATGTCCAATTTAGCAGTTCTCTGGTATTTTAGCAATATTTTACCTTAGAAATAAGAAATAGCGCTATTTCATTGGGCAACACGGCTTCCTCACCCAGAAATAGATTTTTCCTACGTCAAAATCCCTTTTTTAGCCTGGCTCTTAAGGGTTAAACATAATTTTCTATACAATTTTAACATCAGTAAAATTAAAGTTCCTATGGATAATTTTATTCAATCCTCAGCGTTGGTGATATCGTGTTCAAAATTGTCTTCGTTGTTGTCAATTCCATTCATTAAAAGAATCTGTTGACATCCTCATATGCAAGCATTTGGCAGAAACAGATAGACCAATATATATATATATATATATATATATATACAGGGGGTCCTCGAGTTACGACGTTGATCCGTTCTTACGATGCATCGTAACACGATTTTCAGCGTAAGTCGGAACATTGAAAAATACCACATGATTTAATGTAAATAACCTATCAATAACAACGAGAGAACAATTCCTTACCTTTATTAGTTTGATTGGCTTGCACACTGGAGAGGAAGCTGCGGTGCTGGAGAGACTGGGGGAGGTTAGTGAAGAGAAAAAGAACCTCCAGAAGTTGCTGGAGATGCACCAATAACCTTTCCATTTCAATTATTAGACCACTACGCTGCTTAGTTATCACTGTCGCTTTCATAGGAGCAGATCCTTTTCACATGTTCAACGATGCGCTCTTTATCTTTGATAATGGTAGCAACGGTCGAACGGCTAAGGCCAAGCGAGCGGCCAATGTTTGTTGGCGTTTCTCCTTCTCAGATCGCTTTTATAATGTCCACTTTAATTTCCATGGTGATGGCCTTTCTTTTCTTCGATGCACTACCATCAGAAGAGTCCGCCTTGCGCTTGGGAGCCATAACAAAGAGCAAAAAAGTTACAAAACCGATACAACACGAGGGAGAGAGAGGCAGTGTAAACAACCAAAATGGCGTATGGGTCGAGGAATGATGTGCGTACGAAGCGACGCCGTCCTCTCCCCACAAAGCGTATTTTCCTTTCCGCCGTGTGCCTGGAACTAGTTTCGCGTTTGTTTACGTTGCTTACTGACGCTCCAAACCGCGTAAGACGGAACGACGCAAAATATTATTTTTTTGGTTTTATATTTTTATGGGGGCGTTCGTAACCACGAAAAACATCGTAAGTCGAGACCAGCGTAACCCGAGGACTTACTGTATATATATATATATATATATATATATTATATATATGTGTGTGTGTGGTGTGTGTGTGTGTGTATAGTGTATATATATATATATATATATATTATAATATATATATATATATATATATATATATACATATATATATATATATAATTATCTTATATATATATATCCTATATACTATATATATATTATATATATATATATATATATATATAATATATTATTTTAAAGCATAGCCACTGCTTGCCCTCTGAAGAGTTACTCTTATGGCTCCCATTAGGGGACTCCATAAGACAGATCAACCAATATAAACAAAATTCTCTTATGGTAGTTGGTCTTGGCCAGAATAGCGTCTGACAAGGTATGAATGGACCCAAGGCAGAAGGGTTCAATCCCTGTCTACAGTGATTAGTACCTCAGTCTTTCCACTGACCCTTATCACATGGAGGTGGCAACAGTACGAGTCAGCTGTGTTCACCTTTACTTTTAGATCTGCCCTTTAGCCTTGACTTCCTTTTTTTTAATCACATTAGAAATATTGTTACTTAAAATCATGAGTCAATTATTGAAATTTAGTTGATGGTGTAAGAATATGTTACAGACTAACATTCTGCCCCAGTAAGGAAGCTACAACCTTGATTTTGTAAGAGGTGATGAACCTCTTGGCTTAGTTTTAAACAAAGTGCCCCTTTTGTTCTTTTTTATTTCTATTTCAACATTTAAAGTTTTGTATTAGAACAAGCCTGTGAAACTTTGAGGTCAGCCAATCAGAAAAAAAAGTACTATGCACGTTTTAGAAGAAAAAAATTGTAAAAATTTTCCCTACTTGCTATGAGAAGTTGAAAATTACTATTTACTTACAACCCCTTGTGGTCCTCTTTTATGAGACAATTGTAAATTTTACCAAGTTACACATGTTTTTTAATAAATTATTTTATTTTGTAAAATTATAATTACAGCTCATACAATATCAAAACGGATAAGAACTAAAATCAGTAACAAATTCTTAGCATATTTGTTGTAAAATATTTACTTAAATTTACTGAGATCAAAGATGTAGTAACTTTTTGGGATTATAAATGTTTTCTAATATTTATTCGAACTTTTTGCAAAATTACAATTATAACTTAAAAATTACAATTATAACTGACTATCATAAAAGATAACAACTAAAACCAACAGCAACCCCTAGGTAAATTTATGAGCTAATTTATAAAAAGGCATAGAGAGAGAGAGAGAGAGAGAGAGAGAGAGAGGCGGGTTGGGAGTACATGCTCCCTTGAAGTCAAGATCACAACTAACTCATGAACCACCTGCCTCCTTCATGTTGGCCAGTCTAAAAGTTGCCATTAGTGAATTTGTGGGTTATAGAAGTATTGGAACCCCTTTCCTGCCCGATTCCTTCAAATCATTGGCGCCTAATATCGATGCTCACCATGAGTGAATCCATCCACCACCCAAAACCTGTTATTGCTACTCATATGAGGGTATCCAACCATTAAGGGTTAAAAAATATAATATATGAGCAATAAATGATCACAGAAAGAAATGTGTAAACTGGTGGTTTAACCTAAACCATAACACAAGTGCATATAAAATTTCTCCATGTATTCAGCAACAGTGAAAATATTTTTTTACATATATTACTGTGTGTAGGTTTGTAGTCCTGCATTATTAAATATTTCTCCAGATTTTACATTATACATGTAATTATTATAGATGTTCTACTCTTTGAACATTGTGCTTTGTGTTACCATTATTACCAAATAGCTTTTAAAATGATTCTCTGATTATTTCACATTTTCAGGTGTACAGAGGATATGACAGATCAACTACGGTTAACGGAGCAAAATATTGTAGAAAAGGATGGTATCAAAGCAACGAGGCTGTGCACGCACTGTGAAGATGTTGATAACATTAATAGTGGGCACTTGAATAAGCTATCAGGTTTGTTTATATATTTTATCATCTCTGAGTTTGACAAAATCTTTTGCAAGATTTAAGGGGACGCTGGTATATTTTTGATTGACATTTGACAGACCACCTCAATCAAAAGTATAGCAATTCACAGTAACTGATTTCAGAGTTGAGATGAGACTGTTATTTCTGAGGTGTAACGGGTTTTATAAAAGACATAAGCAATACTTAAGCAACTTTGAACTTAAAATATATCAACATTACCTTTCGACCTTGGTGAAAAATTGGAATTCTAGAGTTTCATAGCATTTTGGTTATCAACTTCAATTTTTACATCAATGTTATTCAAATTAAAAAAATCACCAAGTAATTCTGTAAAAAAAATTGAACCTCCTGAATAAGCATAAGTGAGAGAAATATATTCAGCCGCCTTACAAGTTGATAAAGTTACTGATTTGCCATTTCTTGCTGCTCGAAGATATCCTGAGACCTGAATTGTGTAACTTACAGCAGTACCAAGAGATACTTTTATGATCCTCTGAAGCACCCCAGTCTGAATCATAGAAATAGCCTCATCAACCTGAGTAAATTTCAGACCATGATTGATAGTACCTTTCAAGTATTCCTGTAAAAAAAAAAAATTTGGCATTATTAAAATAGTATTGGGTAGATTGTGACTTGAGCTGAGAAATCTCAGTAACAACACAGCTTATACCCAGGGGGCCAAGAGGGGCCCGGGTGCAGGTCTTGCTTTAAAAGGTTGGTAGTCATTATTCATGTCTCGGGACCCTATGAATGATTTCCGAGTGGACAACCTCTTGGAAAAGTCCACATAGCACCTTTTATTCATTGTTTTTTTTTTTTAGCAAAAATTGGCGTGAATCACTTGTTTTTTTGTATGCAGATCTTTCCCAGAGATGACTAAACACAAATAATTCACAATTTTTTTTATATTTCAGAGCGTTATGAGTTCAATTTTATCGTTCATTTTGTGATCGGATGTACAAAATGAGCTATTACTGCTTCATGCCTTATAAATTTTTCATGCGATATGATGGTTGACATTTCTGTGGTGTTCAGGATCAAATGACTGCCCTTGCTTGCTTGTTTTCATGGAAAGTATGTAGGAAAGGCTGATAAGAAAGCAAAAGTTGCTTGGTGGATTATCAGGAAAGCAACGTCTCCTTTAACTAACCTTTGCCTTCTCAATTTTTTATAATTGCCAAATCCATCCTGACTGCCCTCCCCCAGTTGTTGCGACATCTTTCAGGTCTATCTTTTACCTTGCGTGGTGCCCCGCTCCACCTCATTGACCAGTTGCTTCCAGCACTTTTATTCATCCTTTTAATGAAAGTGTTGTAAATAATGTCAATTCCTCAAAGGGATAATGATATAGCATAGCTTCAAAGCTGAATCAGTGTACTGAAGTGAATACCGACCCCACTATTCACAAACTCACAATTTGCGGACTCACCTATTCACGGATTTTTCTGTGGACCTCGTATATCCATTATTTGCAGAAAATCTGCCTTTGTGGTTTTTTCACTAAGAAACATTCACAAATTACTGTCTTTTCATATCTTTTTCATGACTAAATTAACTTTTTGTGATAAAACTTAAAATACTAAGATACTATAAGCATTTTAGTTTTTTTGTCTTTTAACTATCAAAATAAGCAGTTCTAAGCATTTTTAGAAGGGTTTTAAGTATTTGTAGATTATAGGTATTCCATAGGGGCTGTGGTACCCATCCCTTGCGAATACGGAATCTACTGTACTATACCGCAGGCTGATTGAAAACCTTATTATATAACTACATGAGCAATCTCCAACTGAATTTACTGTACAGTTTATGTTTGCTCTCATTTTTTTTTCTATTGATGCAGGCACGGCAGAGGTCTTTCAATCGGTCGACAGTGATCCAGGCTTGTCCAAGATATTAGACTCTCAAACCCCAGTAGTTTCCAAGCTCATTTTGAAAGTTGGTGCTCAAGTCATGCTTATGAAGAACTTGGATGTGAATAAGGGCTTAGTTAATGGTGCCCGAGGAGTTGTAACAGGATTCAAATCTGTAGGGGGAGGTGAGATATTTCCATCTAATATATGTAGTACTGTACCCAATAGCTAATCGTCAGATTCTTTCATTAATAAATTTCTTCCTTTGGCTTCAGAATTCAGGATCTTATACTACTTAACGCAATACTATTTTAAGAAAATTTTGTCGAGCCTTGTTAAAATTTTGCCCATCACAAACCCATTATTATTACACTAGCCTTTTGTGCTGCACTGATGAAATCAGATAATGAACTGGAATAACAAAAGGAAGAATTGCTCCTCCAGGTTGGCAAATTGGGTCTCCATGTCCTCATTGGTCATATGCTTCACTTTGTGTCCGCAAAACAGTTCACAGCCTTTTTCATCATTCTTTGGTTTTCTTCATATCTTGCTTTGTTTTTCATAGGACTATATAATCGCATTTTTCTTAATTTTGGTGCTGGGAGGACTAACTAGACATTGTCTTTACTAATCACTGTAGCTGTTATTGTTGTGTCAATAACCAGTTGTTCTGCATTTTTATTTTTGGTTTCTGTTTTCTTTTTTATATTTGGTTTCTAGGGTATCAATAATTCTAGATTTAAATTGTAGAGTAAGGTTTATGTTACACTTACGTGCAATTGAAAATAACTCTAGTTCAGTTTCCCTCACTCATTGTATTTGTCTCCAATGATGTTTATTTTTGAGTTCCTTCCCAGTCTGTGTTTGTATCCTACTTCAGTAGGATACATACACATGGTCTTGGGTGTGTATTCCCTTGCGTTGAAGGCACACTCAATCATTTTTCCTCTTTTTTGAATTGAGGACAGGATGATGGTTTTTGAAGTGAGAAGGACAGGATGATGATAGAGCAAAAGTTGCTTGGTGGGTTATGAGGAAGCACCGTCATTACCAAATCTTTTCCTTCTGAGCTTTTTATTTCTAGATCCATCCTGACTGCCCTCCCCCAGTAGTTGTGGCAAACCTGGCAGGTTTCTTATTTGCTGCTGACCAGCTGCTTCTGGCACTTTTTGTTTATTTTAAGACATATTATCAGCTGTATTCATCCTTTCATGAAATTTCTGTAAATAACGTAGACACTGTTGATTGATGTTAGTGTTTGTTATTACGTATGTTGATTTTTACTGTGTTGCTGTTGTTACGAGTCTATCAGTTTTGCTTCTAATTTTATGTTCTTAATTTTAATTCTTTTGGGAGACATTGAAGCTGAACCCAGGGCCTGGTACTCATTACTGTAATAAAAATTGCAGTGTACTTTGCTCAAATATTCAAGGCTTAAGGTCAAATTTTCTTGATCTCCAGAGTTGTGCCTATAATAATGAATAATGATTTGATGCTTTTTTCTGAGACACTCGTGAGTAGTAACAAGTCAAGGTTGAGTTTTTAATTCCAGAGTTTGATGGCCCAGACTTAATTGTTGTAAACATCTCACGTGCAAGATATGGATGGATGGATGTGATATTTAGGGCTAAAGCCCAGGCACTGGGGCCAAGAAGGCCATTAAGCGCTGTAATGAAGGTTAAATAAGTTGAATTATGGTAAATGAATGAATGAATTAGTGAAAGAAATGATTCATAAAATTAGATGTGACTAATAAATAGAATAAAAATATAAAGTTTAATGAATGGAGTAATATATATTAAAAATAGTTTAATGTCTTTAAAAATCTGTATATGATATATAAATAATTATCTAAATATTATTAAAAAATTTTATACACTTTAAAAAGGAGATGAGAGCAGAAATATCTGCTTCATCTCTCAAGATATTTGAGAGGGATTTACCCTGGAAATATCTTTCCCTTTGGTTAAAATATCTGGGGCAAACCATCAGAATCTGCTCCACTGTTAGTATCGTGTCGCAGTAAGCACACACTGGTGGGCTGCTTCCTTCTAAAATAAACTGATGGGTTAAATAAGAGTGCCCAATCCTTAATCTCGTTAAAATAACCTCTGTTCGTCTGTCAAGCTGAAATGACAAAGGCCACAGCAGTATATTTTTCCTAATATTTCTATACTTACTATTATTGGCAAGAAGATAAGTCCATCTTTCTTGCCATTTACTTAATACATAAGACCTAATAAGACCTTTTAGGTCTGTATGAGGCACTTTCCTGAAGGTTGTTTCTGGCAAAGCGCTAGCAGCTTTAACTTCCCTGTCTGCAGTCTCGTTTCCGTGAATCCCCACTTGAGAAGGGACCCAACAGAAAGAGACTGACTTACGCAGACAATATATACAAAAAAGTGACTCCTGAACTTTTTGGATTAACGGATGAAAGCTATTAAATTTTTTGATAGCTTCTAAAGTGCTTTTAGAACCCGAGTATATGACAAAATTAGTGTCACTACTATGAAGAACTAAATCTAGGGCAGAGACTACGGCTGTTAATTCGGCAGTAAATATTGATGCAAAGTCAGGTAATTTAGCTGTATATGCTGTATCAACAAGGATAACAGCACACCCAACACCACTATCTGACTTTGATCCATCTGTATAAATCTTCACATAATTGGCATGGGTAAAGTCATGCTCTAAGAATTTTCCCCTAATCTCTTCTTCAGTACAGTCCTTCTTCTTAAATGATTTCTTGCATACTAATGCTTCAGGAATAAGCCATGGAGGATTCATAGGATGTTTTACTTCCAGGACGTTCTGGGACTTGAGATGGTTATCCCTAACATCCTCGTTTAGTCGAATTTGGAATGGTTTAGGAGCTCTTGTACCAGAGAAATTCCGCGAGTCTGTTTCCTTAAGTACTTGAAAGGAGGGATTTTTGGGAGCACTTTTCATTCTAGCTATGTGTCACAACTCTAGCTCTTGCCTTCTTTAGATTAAGGGGAAGATGATCTGTGTCGACATATATGCTTTCAACAGGAGAAGTTCTAAAGCCCCTGAGGGGGGGCATATTCTCAACCCATGTTCTGTACCAACATCCAATTCCTTTATAGCTTTGGTTTTACAAGCTGAGGAATAGATCTGACAAACCATAGTCTAGGTTGGAGCGACCACAGCGGAGCATAATAGCCCTCAAAAGGATTATTTTTTATCAGCCCTCCAACTAAACCAGAAACAACATTTAAAATATTCAGATTTTTTTACATTAATCTTTAGGGCATTTATGTGGCTGGCCCATGTTAATTTGTGGTCAATAATCATCCCCAGAAATTTTACTTCACTTTCATCAGGAATGATAGATCCTTTTCAGCTAAGTGTGGGAACTTCTTCCACACGCCGGCATCTGGTAAATCTTCCTGCAACTGTTTTGGAAGGGGAGAATTTAACCATTCTCATCAGCCCACTTAGTAATTGCATTAATAGACCTTTGCAGATGTTTACATACTGACAATGAATCATATCCTGCGCAGTACAGTCATACCCCTACATATGAAAGTCCCTACGTATGAAAAATTCAGGTTACGAAGGCAAAGACAAAGATTTTTTTGCTTCTGTGTACGAAAATAATTCAGGTTGCAAAAGGGTGTATGTACTGTAAAGTCCGAGATTTGCCTGGGCCACCAAGAACAATTTCAAAACTTGCGCGCTGCAAACTCAGTAGACTCGCCACCATCCTCCCGCTCTCCTATTGGTCAGCATCTGTTCCATCATGCCTCTATATAAAGGCATTCCTTGACCATTTTTTGCAGCAGCATTATTGTAAACACCTGGAATTCGTTCGTTCACATAGATTTCGTTTGTTAACGTAAATTCGTGTTAATGATTTTGCTTTCGTTGTACTGTAAGTTACTTTATCGTGTTGTGTGTGAACTTAATTACTTAGGTTATTAGCCATGGGTCCCAAGAGTGTTGCTGAAGTTCACGGAAAGAAGAGGATGCTATGGGGACGAAGATTGAGATAATCAAGAAGTGTTAATGTTTTCTGCCATTTGTTAATGTGTTTTAAAGTTTAATGTTAATGTTTTCTGCCATTTTTTAATGTGTTTTCTAAAGTTGTGTTCATGTTTTCTGCCATTTGTCATCCTCCTCTGACGCCACTTTCGGACATCACCTCACTTGAAAGGTAAGGTTCTGCATTTTACTACATACATACGTACATGTACATACAGTATTTCTTGTACCCTATACACTTTATTTACAGGTACAGTCACAGTTAGGTTAGGTATTGAATGGTCCAAATTGTTGTATTTCATTGTTTATTGGTCAATGTAGCTTTATTATAACATTTACGGTGGTGTTTTTGTAGGGCTTGGAACAAATTAAGCAATTTACATGTAAAACCTGGTTCTAGATACGAAAAAATCAGGTTACAAAGGCTGCTTCGGAACGGATTAATTTTGTAACCTGAGGCACTACTGTATATTGCAAGGTCATCAACAAAAAGTGAGCATTTAACTGGAGGCAAGATTTTTTCAACCACACTATTTATTGCCACTAAAAAAAGTGTTACACTTAAAACGCTTACTTGGGGAACTCCTTCCTCCTGCACAAAAGGTTGGGAGAAAGAGTTTCCCACGTTTATCTTTAAAAATCTGTCCTTTAAAAAGGAATATATAAATCTGATCATTCTTCCACATATGCCCATCTTGTGCAATTGTTTCATGATGCCAATTCTCCAGGCAGTGTCATACACTTTTTCGAGGTTAAAAAATACTCCGATGGTCTGACATTGTTTGGCGAATCCTTGCTGGATTTGGTTGGTCAGCCTCAGCAACGGATCAAGGGTGGAGCGGTTTTTCCTGAAACCAAATTGAAATGATGATAATCCTTTAGTTTCTAAGTGCCAAACTAGTCTAGTATTTATCATTTTCTTCATCAGCTTACACACACACAACTGGTAAGAGCTATTGGTCTGTAGCAGGTGGGTATAGGTAAGCATCTTTATTAGGCTTTTTAATAGGAACAACTATGGATATTTTCCAGTCGTTGGGTAAAATTCCAGTTTCCCATATTTTGTTTATAATCTTCAGTAAATATTTTTTGGCATCGTCTGGGAGGTGTTTAAGCATTTCATATATGATTGTATCCTCACCTGGCATTGTGGATTCACTTGAGGAGAGTGCCTCCTGTAATTCTCTCAAAGAAAACCTGTAGTTGTATGGTTCAGATTTTCCTGAATTGAATTCCAGAATCATTTCAGAATTCCTAATTTTTTTAAATTCTCGAGAATAAATGTTGACGCTGGAAACTTCAGAAAAGTGTTTTCCCTGCTCATTGGCAGCTTCAGTGGGGTCTGTGATCATTGTCATTTATTTTTAATGAGGGTCATGGTGATGCAACAAATTTTCCACTCAGTTTCCTTATTTTGCGCCACACCACTTTCAGTGGAGTCTGAGTTTATTCCATTAATATAGTAAAGCCAACTCTCTCTTTTGGCTCAAATATAAAAGCGCCGTTGCTTGGCTAAAGCACGTTTGTAGATTGATTTAGACTGAGGAGAGCCACTAGTTTTTACACCAGCCCGAGAAGAGTCTACTAGAGACTCAGAGGTCTGGAAAAACTAACCCCTATTAATAATAACTAGTTTTGTAACGTTTGTAGCCCTTCCTAGTAACTTTCCTCAGAATACCACAAGTCTTATTCCACCAGGGAACTGCAGATCTAAGAGGTTTGCCTTTTGTTTTGGGAATAGAGCCTTCGGCACTCTTCAGAGTAGATTCAATAAAGTAATCATAAGCATCTAGATGAGAATGAAATGACCCAAACTCCCTATCTAGTATGATGCCCTTACTGAATTTATGCCTCCTCTACCTTCCACTTCAGTAAAACTTCAGATGGACCATTCACGGCATATTTCAAATGGATCGGGTAATGATCACTCCCATTTAAATTTTCGTTAACAGACCAACTAAAATCAAGGTGGATACTTGTTGAAGAGATACAAGGTCCAGTGCAGAGAAATGATGATCATGAATGCTGTGGAAAGTCATTGACCCATTATTATATAGGATAACATCATTCCTATCAATAACGTCTTCAATTAATTTCCCTTTACTGTCTAGAAACCGACTTCCCCATAGGGGGTTGTGGGCATTAAAATCTCCTAAGAGAAGTAAAGGAGCTGGAAGTTGGTGAATTAAAGGACTGAATATCTTCACTGTTAAAAGCAAGATCTGGTGGAAGGTATAAGGAGCAGACTGTTATCCTCTTTTCCAAGATGACTGAAATAGCAACAGCCTGTAGAGTTGTATTTAATTGTATTATGGAGTGCTGCAGAGATTTATTAACAATAATTGCAGCACCTCCATGGGCCCGACCACCACTTGGGGGAGAGGAGTTAAATATTGAATAATACAGTCCAGGATTATAAGGAGAGTTACTTAACATTGTCTCCTGCAGGCATATAATCCCTGGATTGGATTCAAGAATTAAGACTTTAATGTCTTTTGTACGGGCTCTGAGACCTTTACAGTTCCGCTGAGGGATATCGAACATGAATGTTAAGGTGGTAAAAAGTGCTACTTCCTACTCCTTAGTGTGGAGAGGAAAGTTCTTCTTTATAAGTGACTGTTTCTTTAATCCCTTTTTATTTGAATTGGAATTTAGTGTTTTTGGCTGATCATATTTCTGGTTATGATTCTGAGCAGAATTTCTACTCTGATTCTGAATCACAAGGTTCATTTGTCTTAGGGCGGCAAGACTGATCAGAACCTCTCATGTTTTTGGGCTGAAACTACTTTTGGAACCACCTTTCTAGGTGGAGAGATCTCTTCCAAAACACTGAACCCATTTGAGGTTTTTATTTTAAAGCAGTCATTATTTGGGGATGTATTCCTTGTGCGCTTCTTGGTGATTGTAATTATAGTTTTGTTTTCATTTTTGTTTGTGGCTGTGACAATTGATGGCTCTGAAGTAGCTCTGTCTAATTGGGCTTGGTCCCTTGGCTTATTCTTGTTGGAAGTGTTTTTGTAAATCTTCCCGAATTAATAATTGATTTTGGCTCCCTTTTTTTTGGGAGGTGAGCCTGCAACTATCATATTAGTCACCTTTGTATTGACTTTGGGAGGTGAGTTTTCTGTACTTCTTGAAGTACAACTTTTGGTGTTGGACTCCAAGGCACTAGCAGATGAAAATTTCTTGACAGATTGGGGATTTTCATTATTTACAGTACATGGAGTAGCAGGTGTGTGATGCTTATTATCAGATGCAGTTATTAGTTGCCTTACATTGCTGGAATTTTTCATAAGTTTTATTACTGAAGCATAGGTAGAGTTGGCACTTTTGTTTGCCCCCATTATCACAAGCTTTGCTTCGCTAATGCTGATATGTTCATTGTCAGCCACTGCTAATACATCTTCAAATCTGTATCTGAGGCAAGCCCTAGAATTTGGAGAGTGATCACCCTTACATTGAAAAAAGTATTGAGCTGCTACACAATCGTCAAAATTATCATGCTCCGCAGAGCACACAGAACATCTTTTGTTGTTTTCACACAAGTTTTGAATGTGGCCATATTCAAAACATTTGTGACAGTTTAGGATTTCTTTTATATCTTTTAACCTGCATCCTCTCATGGCCAACAATGATAGTATCAGATAGGTAACTGGAGAAGGTTAAAAGGATAGCTGCATCCCCTCCTAGTTTTTTATGTGAGATACACAAGGACATCGATGGAGAATCTCCTCCTCTTCAAAAACATGCAGGTCTTTTGAGTATACTAACCCTTTCAGTGTGTTAAAGAATCTATGTGATGCAATACAGTCGATATTTCCACTTTCAGGAGGTTTAAAATTCGGTAGTAAAATTGCTTTGGTTTCATTGCCAGCTTTTATTAGCAAGCTCTTTCCATAACGTTTCAAATTTCCAATGGGAATGGAACCTACCTTGCTCTCAATACATTCAGCAGCCTTCATAAGATTTTTGCCTCCCTCCCTGTAGCTAGCAACATGTCATATAGGGGTAGGAAGCGCTCTGGTACATGGGACTGGTCCATGTTCTTCATTCTTAGGGATAAAATCAAATGGCTCATCATTTAAATTTTTCACTGAAAACACTTTCGTGCTAAGAACCGCATCATTGAGCAGAAAATGACTGCTTGTCTTTTTCTAGAAGTAATTTCATTCTTTCCACTTTACCAAATTGTTTCATTACACTACAAACGCTCATAATCTAATGACAAGTTTATATTAGTGCAATGAAGGACTCTACTATTAGGATCAAATCCACCAGATTTACTAACACCCTGGTGTCTCAGTGTTTGGTTCTGTCCAATAGCCGAGCTCATATCCATCTTCATGCCAGAAGTCGCTGCCAGTGCCAGTAAGTCGTCGGATCCAGGGGAGGGAAAACTATTGTCCAAATCCATAGAATTATGCCAGTTCACATTCAGAAGTCCAAAAGGTGCACACCCAACACCTAAGAGCCCTGCTTGAGACCCCAACAGCACATCAGAAAGGGAAACCCAGGCAGCTTCTAATGTCCAGTCTCACCACCCCAACAAACTGTCAACACCCCACAAAGCGATCCCAGGATAATAAGCACGCACACACCAGACCACCTCACACAAACCGGCTTGACTACACACCCAAAACTGTTTGGTTTTATCAAGAAAGTATCGTGGATCAGTCAGGTATATTTGCATTCTCCACCAATGGCACAAGTGAGAATTGACTCCCAATAGTCCACCCCATACCCTACCCTTTTGGGATGGCATCAATATGCTTGCAGTGGCCCAGGTATAAGCCAATCCACCTGCTGAGAGTTCTGCCCCCACTAATGGGGACTGACTCCCCACTCCAAACGTATTGGTGGGCTTCCGGACAGAAGCCAGGAGTCCCATCACCAAACACCCGTCCCCCCTAGATTCCGATGGGCTGATCCTGGAGATGGTTCCACCCTCAAGATGGCAATAGGAAAATCCCATCACTATCTCTTAGGTCCAAACCATATCGGGTGGCGACTCAACCACCACAACTCCCACAATTAGCTTTGAATGCAAACCCCTTCCAAGCACGATCCCTTCTCAGACTCACCTAAGCAGTAAAATTTATCAAAAAGTGAAAAATTCCACTAAATTACTCCAAAAAATTTTTAATATTTTTAATACATGAGACTCTTAGACTCAAACCCAGGAAATAATTCCAGGGGTTCAATAGCCCCCTCACCACATCAAGGTGGTCTCACTTTGAGGGGGTGTGCAAGGTATGGCTGTATACACTAAGTTTGGATGACTCATTTATCATAAGAAAAGCTTGGAATGTAGTTGCCATGGTCTTATTTGCTTTCCCCGAATCCAATTATATTGACAGTTCCATATATGACTGCCTCCTGGAGTGGATTGATATGGCTTAGTCACAGATTCAAAAGCTTCATTTATTATTTGCAGACTAACGCAAAGTACAGCTAGTGGCTTAATGTAAATTCCACAGGTAAACATGGCTGGGCTGCTCGAGTTCTGTCAATATTCTGATTTTGTACAGCTACTTGAGGAACCCATGGAGGAACCCATGCATATTTCTGGTAACAGGTTAGACTTCATATTCACAGATGTTTCAGCTATTGTTAGGTCCAAGGTCTGCCAGTAATAGGCACTTTCAACAATTGTGCCATTGAAATGGACACATCTGTGACAACAGTATACGTATTCCTAATATAGTCAACCCCCTGTATTTGCATTCTCGAGATTTGTGGACTCACTTATTCATGGATTTTTCCTTTATCCATATCAACTCTGTTTTAATAGGGTAGTCATATCTTCATTGTCATTCGTGGGACTGCATAGCTAATTCCTCATCATCACCTTTGATCAACATTCATCTGTATGATTAAAAAATCTTGATAGTTTAAAACTATTTTTAATATGCATATGTATTTTTGTTCTCTCTCTCTTGAATTACATTCATAACATTGTTTCCACTGTAAATAAAACTGGATGGCTTGAATAGTAACTGAAGGAAAGAAAATAAGCATGCCTGAATATGTAGGGGGAACTGGATTAGTATACGTATATACGTATAGTATTCACACGTAGCTGTAAACCATACAGTACATATGTGTATATTTTTTAGGGGAATGTTTAAGATGACTGAAATATTAATAATATCATTCCAAAGATTAATACAGTATTAGGATAATAGTTTAAAGTATATTTGATGTAGGATAACAGTTTAAGGTATACAAATGTTGTTTGTTTGAGCTTTCCAAATAGTTATAAGCATTTTTAGAGGAGGGGGGTTCCAAGTATTTGCAGAATTTAGCTCTTCTTGGGTGGTTTTGGTTACTATCCCCCGCAAATAAGGGGTCGACTGTGTTAGCAGTTATGACTTCGACCATTGATGGATGGTCTCTTGTTTGTCACTTTTTCATGAGTTTTATTTTAATAGAGATCTTTCATATTCACAACTGATCCCCTTTCCTGCTGAGAGCACCAGATTTGCTGAACAGGAGCACCAATATGCTGTAAAACAATGTGCCCTGCTGTTGAACTTCTCAGTTCCAGAGGTCCTTTATGCTCTCTCCATTGGAGAGGGGCCAGAGGTCCTTTATGCTCTCTCCATTGGAGAGGGGAACAGTCTCCCTGAGGAAGTTGTCCAGTTGGAACGGCAAAAGTTCAAGCAAAGATGTAATGCATTACATACTACCCTAATGCTATTCTCCTGTTATTTCAACATTTTTTTTCTTTTATTTATTAATTTATTTGTTCTGTTTAATAAGTGAGATTTCTCTCTGCATTCCCCTGTACCTTCCCTTACTTCCTAATGAGTAGCATATTCTTTGGAAGCTTTGAAGTCAATAGCCCCTGCGAGCGTGTTCATAAGAATAGGGTTCATCTTCTGAATAATAAAATATAAGAGTGAAAAACAAGACTCCTTGGAATCAAAGAATATATTTGGTAAATCATTTAAATTTGGGTAAGTCTATTTGGCTTCCTAGTAACACTTCCTAGAACTACCAAAATTAATTTGCAGTTTAGTATTTACTACTCAAAAAAGAAAAGTTCCCAGGCATTGCCCCCTAAAGCAGACCTGCTATCTTCTACCATTAGTAGCTTGGTATCATCTCGGATAATGTCTTTGCTTGAACTTTTGGAAGACTACCAAGACCGATTTTTCAGAAGCACCTATCACAGAAAAGTTGCCTCAGGTGTGGACAGAGTAGACGCATCTGTAACAGGCACTTTCTTCTTGACCTTGTGTTGTTACATGTCAGTCAAACCCACGTGACTGCTTCAGCTATTTGCATGTGAATGGGTGATCCTAGTGAGGCAGTATGAAAATAGACCTTACCTTGAAGATCTGCATATGTTCTCTGTAGCATAGCAAGAAAATGGAAAAGTAGTGCAGACTAAAACAATACATACTAAAAAGATTGCTCAAGGCATAAATGGGTACAGATATAAACAGTATGGTGTAACAAATATCTCTAAGACTAGTACATGGAGAGCTAAATCATTTGAAAAGCACTGAACACTTGAAACTTTACACCAAAACTTGATAAAAACTTATAATAGTACACACAAAACCTTGAAAAACACACTGAAAAATCACCAATTGAAGCAGTGAAGTGTAATTTTTGAGATACTAAAAGAATAAATATGTAACCAATCAGTCAATGGTACTGCGAAGCTGGCGATACAAGAGAGCATCAGCAATTGAAAAGCGCTTGCTAAGGTGTAGTGATATTATTGTCACTTATGGAAAGTAAAGAACTGGAAAAGGACAATGAATGTTAGAGAAAATAATTTTATATAATAAATAATGCTGAAAATGTCAGTTGCGCATTGAAGGAAACAAGATAGGGAATCCTCTGTGGAGTTTTAACAGTAC
>NC_061107.1:32300756-32386315 GCF_015104395.2 Macrobrachium nipponense | reverse complement strand
TATTGGCCATACGCGTTTAACTCATGGCTTTCTGATTGGATGGGGAGAATGAGCCCTTCTGTGATGATTGCTTAGTTCACTAACCGTTAGGCATTTGCTGGTTGAGTGTCCCAGTCTGGTGGAACTTAGGAATCGTTTTTTAGGTTATAGTAGTGGAGCAGGGGGTATTATAGCATGGCAAAACTGTTGTTGAGAAAGCGCATGTATTAATAACATTATCTCTTTATCAAAGAAGCTGGTCTTCTCAAATATATCTGACAGCTGTGCTGTCTTAGTATATACATTTTTTTTTATTTTTTAATAGTTTTACGGTTGTGATCAATCACAATTCTTTTTATCGGAATATTATTTATTTATTTTTATCAGAAATTTAATTTATTTTTTTTTTAAATCAAATTTATATATCTCTCATAAAGATAAAGTTATTTTGAATGTTGTATAATATATTATAAAAATTAAAAGATCACATTTTAGTATTCGGCGTCGGTGACCCTGGTAGTTGTGACGCCAGATAACTCACAATCAATCAATCAATCAATCAGCATCAGGTCACGTCCTAGCTGTAGCTCTCCAGGCAATGCAGACTCAGAGACAGTATCTATGAAGTCTTCATCCTGAAAAGGTGAGAACCAAGGTTTTTATATCCTACAACATTAGTTGTTTCCCGTCTTACCTGTATTATTTAGCTGTTCTCTTATTACCCTCCACCAAGGGTGCCAATCAGCTAAGTATATATCTGTCAGGGAAGTTCATGTACAAAAATGAATTATTGAAACTACATTAAAGTTTTGTACATACTTACCTGGCAGATATATACGATTAATGGCCCACCCAGCCTCCCCTCAGGAGACAGGTGGAAGAGAAAAATCTGACAAGCTAACGGGAGTGGTTCGTACATCCGCCACCCAGCGGCGGGTAAGGTAGACCACCTGACCTACCTGTCACCTACCTGTGTCCGCGAGATTTGAAATTCTGTCGGGAACGTCGGAGACTATAGCTAAGTATATATCTGCCAGGTAAGTATGTACAAAACTTTATTGTAGTTTAACAATATCATTTTAATGCTTTGGGTGCATTGAAAACTATGTAAACTGCATTCTTATGGCATTTTTCATCAAAAAAAAACTTCAAATATTGCTTATTTTGCATTTTTGGTGTCATATTTCATCTCCCAGATGAGCGTTGTAGGCGTCGTAACCCTGGAAATAACGTCTATTGACAAGTGTTGTAACCTCGGAACGTCGTAAGCCGACACCGTCGTAACCCGGAGACTGCCTGTACTAGGCAAATACTGAGTTACACCTCCACTCAACAGCATTGGCAATCTTATGAAACCACGTACTCACAGCACGGAGATCATGAGGTAAAAAGTCATGATCCAACTCTGCTTGCACTGACTTAATTAAGCAACATAGAAACAAAGACAGCATTCTGGGATGTAGGAGTATTAGGGCTCATAACACTAAAGGATAAATTCTTCATTCTGCCCACGTAAATCCTTAGAACTCTTTAAGTGGACATAGCAGAGCCTCCTCTTCATTGCAGTTAAATTAAACACAGACACAAGTCTGTTAAGGCTTTTGCTCTGACATAATTTTTAGCCCATAACAAAAGGAAAGAGAGGCAGGCATCCCCTTGAATGAAGGCCACATTACAAGAAAGGACTTGTTATTAATGAGATATCAACTAGTTGGCATAAGTGGTTTGCCCTCAGTCCTTAGTCCTATGCCCTTCATTGTCTCTAGTATAGAAATGACCTGGACTTGGGGCTGACTAGTAAAAGCAGTAAGTTTGCCGATGCAAAAAGTGTTACTAGTGCTGAAATGATACAACACTAAAAGTTACAAGAAGACTTGGGGAAATTAGGGGAATAGGTAGTAAAATGGTCAATTTCATTCAGCATAGGCAAATGCAATTATGCAAATACAGTCTCTTGGCTTTGTGAGATAATAAAACAAGCCTATGACCCCTGTCCAGAGGAATTTGGCCTCCTTTCCTGCTTTAGTGTCCATGAAGTCAGGGGCACAGGCCCTTACCTCACATTTTGGTAGAAATCAATACATGAGGTAGTGATGGCAGAAGTCTGGCGTAGGCACCCTACCTGTATCTCTTCCACCTGAAGGATGTTGCCCACAAGTTCATGGATACGTTCTCCTCCTGAGGACCTGTGGTGGCTACTTAACAAATTGTGTAGTCACCTGAACTCTGCCAAGTATAGCTGAGGAATGTAAATGCTGAGTGACTGGACTCTCCTGTCCTTTCCAAGTCCACACCATAATGGGATGAGATACAGGTGAGTATACAATGAGCAACCAGCTCTGGTTTGGTCCTGGGATGGGTCACCCTCTGTCCTTTCCCTTTAACAAGGGGGAGAAAGGAGAACGTAATCTGAACCATTACTTGATAATAGCTCATATAACTTGCCAGTCGAAGTTATGGTTCTCTGAACTCCTCACAGGTATGAGGTTTAGTAGCCAAGTCATCCATGATTGCAAATGCAACTGGGAGCATGACAGTTCCAGGTGGGATCCAACTCCAGTCAGTTGCAGGGACATTTAAAATTTACAGACTTCTGCCATCACTACCTCATGGGTCACCCTCTGTCCTTTCCCTTTAACAAGGGGGAGAAAGGAGAACGTAAATCTGAACCATTAACCTTGATAATAGCTCATATAACTTGCCAGCGAAGTTATGGTTCTCTGAACTCCACAGGTATGAGGTTTAGTAGCCCAGTCATCCATGATTGCAAATGCCACTGGGAGCATGACAGTTCCAGGTGGGATCCAACTCCCAGTCAGTTGCAGGGACATTTAAAATTTACAATAAAATAAAAAAAATCAGAGAGAGAGAGAGAGAGAGAGAGAGAGAGAGAGAGAGAGAGAGAGAGAGAGAGAGAGAGAGAGAGAGGCATACAATTGCTTGTATAAAGTTCATTGAAACATGTTATGGAGAAGTGAGGTAAGAATATGTGTGTATGGAAGTATCTTATTTGCACTTCAGTATTTACGTGGAAAAGGCAATGATAGACAGAAAGACATTCAGTACAGTTGCTTACAAAGGCAAAAATTCACATGGAATGGTACTTATAAAACGGAATGATTTTCTGGGCTCAGCTCGTGTCGGCCTATGAAAGATCCTTAATATCATTCTTTCTAGGTAAAATTAGCCTAAAATTACCAGAGAAAAACAAAATTAAGAAAATGTCAGTAAAACTGACTCGCTCACTCTTAAAAAGAAGTGTCGGTATGATAATAGGGGCGAGTGTGGAACACTACCACGAGACAAACACCAATTAGAACTTCCTATCAGAATCCCCCCAAGAGAGAGCTGATACCAACGGGCGATGCAGCCTCTAACTAATACTACTAGAGGACGCCACGGACAGCAGCGCCCCTAGCGGCATCCTTAAATTTTAGCGCTAGCGTCAGACGCAAACCATTTCCTTGTGCTGTGCTATTTCGGGATTTATCCTTATAATCTACAATGGAACGCTCTGCAATTGCCACGGCTAAGTTAAGTAACTCATAAGTAATATTTTACCACATTTTTATCTTCCGGGTACCAGTATTTTCCTCTTAATAGGTCATATAACTGGTTCCCCGGTTGTCTCGTGGCGGCCATGCTGCCTCGTAAGAATTCCGGTCCTCCTCCATATGGGACTTCTTATACTTATGGGCTTACTTTATCACGTTCATTGTTTTACGGATCGGTTTTAGCTAGTTTAGCCCTCCCCTACTCCATTCTCTTAGTTCGGTATTTTTAGGGCTATTATTATTTTATTCCGGCCCAGCATCCCGGCTCTTGCTCTTCATCGGCTATCGCTGGCTCCGAGTAGGCTTCTGTTTCTTGGAACAGTCTGCCTCCTCCTGGGCTTCTTTCTCTTTTACTAAAAGTGTCTCTTCCATCTTTTCGATGTATATATTTATTTTATTTAGGGTGTTAGGCTAGCCTAGGTGCTTGTTCCTTGTATTGGTACAGCTTGGTTCACGTGGCCCTCTCACGGTTTGTGTTGCTCGCGGCCTAGGCCACTTGCGGTCACGTGTTCCATCGCACCTTACCCTTGGCCCTGCCCTCCCTTTCTGGTATAGGGAGGAGCTGGGGGACCCCTTGGTTGTCTTGGCAACCTCAGTCGCCTTCTCTCACTCCTACTCGAAGGTGGCATGGGGTTCCTCCCGAGCGGGGGGTATAGGGCGACCACTCATGAGGTACAGGGTCTCCATGCGGGTAGCCGGTGAGGCGGGGAGGAGTAGGCCATCCCTCCACCTCTCAGCTCCCGCCGTGTTACGCCGAGACTCCTTCCTCCCCCCTCCCCAGTTGCTCAGCACCTACCCTCGCTATACGAAAGGAGCCTCCGTCGCAGCCGCCGGGGCACCTTTGGTTATAGGTTACTGGCTCCGCTAGCGGGCGGGGTGGGCACTACTAGTGGTCGGTTGCTTGCCTGCTATATCCTTATATCTCTCCCCCGCTACCGGAAGGGAGCTTACTTCTTACCTACGCACTCTTCTAGTAGACGGGCGCGGAGAGGAGTGTTTTATTATTATTATTAATTTAAGGATATACCCTAATTGTACAATATTTTACAATGAATTGTGTAATATTAATTTTATTATCTACATCCCCGCTATTTTCCGTCGTGGTTTCCAATTACCACCACTCCTGGTTGGTTTCCTTTTGTGTCTCCGCCATCAGCGGAGCCATAGCCTAGGATACCAAACCCCTGGTTACCACACGTATTTTGGCGGGGCTCTGGTTTAATCTAACTTTATCGCTCCGGCACCAGCGGAGCATCTGTTAGACTGTAAGTGTTTACTTGGTACTCATGTACTTTTCCACTTTTCTTACAGGCTACCAACTGCCAGGTCCCAGCGTTGTAACGCGACGCTGTTCGACCCCTGTGGACATGATGAGTGTAGGTCTCACGCCCCCTGTGGGGGCCACGTCCTACAACGAGACGATCGTCTGGCACCCTGAAGCCTGCGCCATCTGCTACGACCTGGTCGTCAGCTGGGAGATGGGGTAAGTCCGTTATAGGCTTACTTATCATTTTACTAACACTTTTAGTCGTAAGTTTGTTAACCCCGTTCCGGTTCCACCATTGGCAGCTAATCTCGCCTTTCTTTCAGGCTACCGGTGTGAGGGAAGTCGCCCTCTCCACCCTGAAAGCGTGGGTGGGCGGCTTCGGGAAGAACGCTGCCAAAGGCCAGCCCTACATTCTGATAAGAAGCCTGGCCGTCCAGATCTTCCCGCGGGCAAGTCGACGGTTACGTGACCCCTTGTCCGCTGCCCCGCTGATAGCCTCCATCCAGCAAGACCTCCAGCAATCCTTTGGGTCGTAGCCTCCCAGGAGTCGGTCCCCGGGGACGTCGCTGCCCTGGACCTTAACATCGAACCTATGGCGGTAGGGGTGGAGGATTTGTTGGTTGAGGTAGGTGTGTCGGGCGCCCAAGGTCTTTCCTTGGGTGCTTCTGGATCTTCTCCTGTCCCCTCTTCTAGTGCTTCATTCCAAGGCTTTGTGGGATCTGAGATCCCTACCCGCTCTCCGCTCTCTCTGTACCCCCAAAGGCGAAGGGACAGAGAGAACCGAAGACAATCTAGCTAAAGACGACTTCTAAGAAGTCGTCTTCGTCTTCTTCGGCTAAGAAGTCGTCGACTTCCTACGCCGATGCGGTGAAAGCAAGGCCGAGCTCTTCTCACCCAAAGAGCTCCAGAAGCAAGGCTTCGAAGGAGAAGGCTCGCGCTCCCGCCGAGTCACTGCCTTCTCCCGCCTCCACCGCTTCCACTCCGGCTACGCCGGTAGGGGTAGCAGGTACTAGCACCTTTGATCCCTCTGCTTTTTCAGCAGGGGTGATGGAACAGGTGGGCGTGCTGGTGGGCTCGCAAATCTCCGCACTGGGGTCACGGTTCGAGCAGATGTTTGCACAGTTGTCAAACACTCTGTCTCAATCTGGCCAATCAATCCAAGATCTCTCTAACAGAATGAGAGAAAATGAGGACCGAGTAGCTGGGCTATCTTCAGGTTCCTCCCCCAGTCTCCCCAGCGTCAAGCACTGGGATTCTTCAACTCCCGCCATATGAATCTTTGCCAGCTTTCTCTATGGAGAACCCATGGAGAGTAGCTGCCTACGCTCCATTCAAAGATGGAATGATCTCTATCTCGGAGTGTGGAACTCGAAGGATTGAGGACTTCGAGTTTTCCACCTCCGGGTCTGACGCAGCCTTTCATCGGTTATGCTAGGCTGACGCCAACTGGCTCTGACGAGGGAAGACAAGATCTCTAAGGAGTCGGTCCTGTATAGTAGAGATCACGCTCAGCGGGAATGGGTTCATGCCTTGAGGACTGGGGAGTGTACGAACACCAAACTCCAGGCCTACAAGAGTCCCTTCACTATTTTCGCGACGGAAGAGGAGGTTTCTCTTCCGTTCGCCACGAAAATTAGTGGAGAAGTCCCTTCAGGCAGTCCTCAAGGATGAGCCCATCCCACAGTTGAGGGAGGCGGAGTCTACTTCTCCGCTCTTCCCGGCCTTTGGAGAATTGTGGGAGAACTTGCCAGCTACGTTCACGCTTGGTAAGCTCAAACCGGACTGCGCCATGGACCAGTTCGGTGAGAAACTACCAAGGCTGCCGGATTCCCTAATCCAGGCAGAGTTTGATGCGCGAACCAGGTTTGGCAGGTCCCTCAATTCCCTTATAATCACGGAAAATGGCTGCCCTCTCTTATGCTACGGAACCGCTGTTCAAGATTCTGGCGAAATCTCAGTTCCAGACGGTTCTACGACGCTTTTCGACTTCTTCCAGGCTAGGAGGAACTGCCGGAAGCATGTCCTACAAGAGTGTACCATTAGGCATGAGCCTAATAGACTCTTGGCCGCTAGCATGTGGGGAGCGGATCTCTTCCCAGAGTCCGCGGTTAACGAGGTACACCATGAAGCTGCTAGGCTCAACCAGAGCCTTAGAGCTAGGTGGGGTATTTCCTCAAAGAGGAAACAGGAATCCGTTCCCACTGCTGGCAAGAAAACCGAAGAAGGCTGGTAAGAGGTTCCAGCCATATAAAAAACTCCAGCAACAGCAGCAATTTGTGCAGGCGGTCCCGGTTACCCAACAGGGACAACCTGCCAGTTCAAAGCAGAACCAGCCTATCCTCCTGTTGCCCCGCAATTCTCAGCCATCCACTTCCTACGCTATCTCGCCGGCCTTCAACCTGCATATGAGGCTCAAGGCTACACTCAGCCGAGAGGTAGGGCGGAGAGGTTACTTTCGTCAACGTGGCCGCAGGAAGGGGTACGAGGAGCAGAACAGTTCAGGGGAGGGCGTGGTGGCCACCCGCCCATCAACAATGAGGCTCCCCAGGTAGGAGGGAGGCTGTTCCTCTTCCGCCACAGGTGGGGGTTCAGCAATTGGGCACAGAGCATAGTGTCCAAAGGATTGGGGCTGGAGTTGGATCAAAGATCCTCCTCCAATCAAATCATTCCATCAGATACCGTCAAAGGAATTGACAGATTACGCGGAAGAACTCCTTCAGAAAGGAGCTATTGCGAGAGTCAAAACATCTAAAATTTCAAGGTCGCTTATTCAGCGTGCCAAAGAAAGGCTCAACAAAAAGAAGGGTAAATCTTAGACTGTCAAAGCTAAACTCTTTCATTCGTTGCGACAAGTTCAAGATGCTTACCCTCTCGCAAGTAAGGACCTTACTTCGCGTGGAGCCGTCACATGCGCCATCGATCTTACAGACGCATACTATCATATCCCTATAGCCCAGGCACTTCCGCCATTCCTAGGATTCAGGCTAGGAAATCAAACATTCTCATTCAAAGTGATGCCCTTCGGTCTGAATGTAGCCCCCAGGGATTCACAAAAATAGCAGAAGTGGTTGTTCAACAATTGAGAGCTCAGGGAATCATGGTAGCAGCATACCTCGAACGATTGGTTGATCTGGGCACCAACAGTCGAGGAATGTCTCAAAGCCACCAAAAAGGTAGTTCACTTTCTGGAACATCTGGGGTTTCAGATAAACAAAACGAAATCCAGACTTACTCCGGAATCTCTTTTCAGTGGCTAGGAATCCAATGGGATTTGTCTTCTCACAATCTGTCAATTCCAGTGGCCAAACGGAAGGAAATAGCAAAATCTGTCAGACAATTTCTCAACAAATGCAAGCAAACGTTCAAGAAGAAACCAGGAGAGAATCCTAGGGTCTCTTCAGTTTGCTTCGGTAACGGATATCCTTCTGAAGAGCAAGGCTGAAAGATATAAATCGAATTTGGCGGTCAAGAGCAAACTCCAAATATCGAGACAAGTTGTCAGTAATCCCACAGATCCTCCGCATCCAACTACGGCCTTGGTCAAAAGTAAAGAACTTAGCCAAGAAAGTACCCCTTCAATATCCCTCCCAGTGTTTAACCATTCACACGGATGCATCCCTGTCCGGGTGGGGGGATACTCTCAGTTCAAACAGGTTCAGGGGACTTGGTCAGTTCAATTTCGCCAGCTCCACATAAAACGTGTTGGAAGCAATGGCAGTATTTTCTTACTCTGAAGAGACTGCTTCCCCCGAAGAAGTCTCATCTAAGGCTAGTTTGGACAGTGCAGTAGTAGTTCATTGCATCAACAGAGGAGGGTCCAAATCCAAGCATGTGAATCATGTTCATGATAGCCATCTTTGCCCTAGCAAACAAACACAAATGGCATCTGTCTGCCACTCACCTGGCAGGAGTAAGGAATGTGATAGCAGACGCCCTGTCCCGGTCAGTTCCTCTGGAATCAGAGTGGTCTCTGGACGACGGGTTCATTCCAGTGGGTAGGCCGGAGAGTCCCAGGTCTTCAAGTGGATCTCTTCGCCTCACAAAAGCGAACCACAAGCTCCCTTGCTATGTGGCCCCCAACCTGGATCCTCTGGCTTATGCCACGGACGCCCTGTCGTTGGATTGGAATCAGTGGAGGAGAATTATATTTTTCCTCCAGTGAATCTTCTCCTTGAAGGTCCTAAGCAAACTAAGGTCTTTCAAAGGGATAGTAGCTCTGATGTTGCTCCGGACTGGCCCAAGAGCAACTGGTATCCTCTCCTTCTGGAATTTTGGGTCTCCGACCTCAACGGATCCCCAATCCCAAGCTATCACAATCAGTACAAATGAGGACTGTGTTCGCTTCCTCAGGAATTCTCCAGACCCTAACTTTATGGATTTCATGAAGTTTGCGGCTAATAAAGATGCTGATATTGACCCACAGAATATTCTCTTCCTAGAATCAGATAGAGAGAGTCAACCATTAGACAATATGACTCAGCTGTTAAAAAATTAGCATCTTTCTTGAGAGAATCGAACACTACAACCATGACAGTTAATTTGGCTATATCCTTTTTCAGGTCCTTGTTTGAAAAAGGTTTAGCAGCTAGCACGATTACCACTCATAAATCTGCTTTGAAGAAAATCTTTCAAGTAGGTTTTCAGATAGATCTGACTGAATCTTATTTCACATCTATCTCTAAAGGCCTGTGCTAGACTTAGACCTTATCAGAGGCCTACTACAGTTTCATGGTTCTTGAATGAGTCCTCAAACTAGCTTCAGATACTGACAACTCATCCTGTACATTCATAATGCTCCTGAGGAAGACATTATTCTTATTAAGCCTAGCCTCAGGAGCCAGAATTTCAGAACTGTCGGCTCTATCCAGGGATGCGGGTCATGTGGAATTCCTCCCTTCAGGAGAAGTTCTACTTGCTCCGGATCGTAGCTTTTTAGCCAAAAATGAGGATCCTCTTGCAAGGTGGGCTCCTTGGAAGGTTATCCCACTTCCACAGGATCCTTCTCTCTGCCCAGTATCAACTCTTAGAGCCTTTCTATCTCGTACTTCTTCAAGATCCTCAGGTGCTCTCTTCATGAGAGAAAAAGGTGGTACCTTGTCAGTAAAAGGTATTAGACAACAAATCCTTTACTTCATTAAGCAAGCCAACCCTGAATCATTCCCAAAAGCACATGATATCAGGGGAGTAGCCACCTCGATTAATTATTTTCAACATATGAATTTTGAGGATCTTAAAAAGTATACTGGATGGAAATCCCCGACAGTCTTTAAACGACATTATTTAAAGTCCTTGGAATCTTTAAAGTTTTCAGCAGTAGCAGCGGGAAACATAGTTTCCCCTGATACTGTATAGTAGTTGTAGTATAGATCCAGGTCTCCTTTCTACCTACATCAGCCAACATGCCTCACCCTATCGCCAGGCTACTCGAATATCATAGCCTTAGCCGTTGAATCATATAGTGGATTGTCCCTTATTTTTTTGCTAGGGACATCCACACTTGTACTGATAATGTACTTCAGTGTACCTACCCTTATTTTTATGCTAGGGTAGGACACAATATGTTTGTATATATTCACCATTTTTGTATTTATGATGAACTTCAGTGTACCTACCTTATTTTATGCTAGGGTAGGACACAATGTGTTTGTATATATTTTGCAATACTTGTATTAATGATGGATTTCAGTGTACCTACCCTTATTTTTATGCTAGGGTAGGACACATGAGTTTGTATATTTTGTAATTTTGTTAAGTAAATCCCCCTTTTTTCTTTATATTACATGCATCACTGTAATTTACTGCAATTACCATTTAAGTACTTTAAGATTACTAACGTTCTATTATTTTACTGTTTAGTATAAGTTAGTTTAAGTGCTTAGGTTTGTGTATGCTGTAATTGATTTACTTATATTATATCCATCATTTTACGCTGTTTTTCATTGTCCCTTTTTTCCCATCTTGTCTGTTTCTCTGGTACTCTTTCATAGGCCGACACGAGCTGAGCCCAGAAAAGGGATTTTGACGAAGGAAAAATCTATTTCTGGGTGATTGGCTCGTGTCGCCCTATGAAACCCCCCCTTTATGGTTTGTTTCCCCCCCTTGCAGGACAAGATGTATTTAGTTGTTTTAATTAAGGATGTCCGCTAGGGGCGCTGCTGTCCGTGGCGTCCTCTAGTAGTAGTAGTAGAGGCTGCATCGCCCGTTGGTATCAGCTCTCTCTTGGGGGGATTCTGATAGGAAGTTCTAATTGGTGTTTGTCTCGTGGTAGTGTTCCACACTCCCACCCCTATTATCATACCGACACTTCTTTTTAAGAGTGAGCGAGTCAGTTTTACTGACATTTTCTTAATTTTGTTTTTCTCTGGTAATTTTAGGCTAATTTTACCTAGAAAGAATGATATTAAGGATCTTTCATAGGGCGACACGAGCCAATCACCCAGAAAATAGATTTTTTCCTTCGTCAAAATACCCTTTATGTACAATTTACTGATATACACTACAGTAATAATGGTAGTTTAAGAAGCTGTGTTACATTTTTTAAAAGCTTAATATATTGATGCAAAAAGCAATATGAGAGAAATAATGCTGACATTGTAATTGCTTATTTGTTAATATTGAAATGTTATGGACAAATAAACTATGACATTTTTCTATTTATTTTACACTACAGTAGCAATAACATTTTATTAAGTTATTACCTCTGTTAAAATACCATAAAGCACCACCTCCTCCTCTCTCTCTCTCGAACGTGCAGACACATGCACATGCCTTCTTTTCAGCCCTAATGTTATTCGTGTAGCAACATGTAAACATGAACTTGAGGTAAGCATATACGTAGTATAAATACAACTTATGGAAGTTTGTGATTTTCAGCAATTACAAAATTACATGAAAATTGCCATGAAAATGTTTTTCTTGGTAGATCAGTTATGCTAGCTATCAATGCAAAAAGATAGTGCAGAAAAGTAGTATTTTTCCAATATGAGAGAGTGGAAAACCAATTTAACATAATTATTTAATGGATGCCCCTCATGTTTCAGTATCTGTGTGTAGAGAATGCAATATTGTACATTTAAGTCTAGAATATATGGAGTTGACTCTCCAAGTTTCAACAAAGATAGAATTTAGTCTTAGAGACAAACCCTTTAAAATAATTCTGTAAGCGTTTTCTACATATTTAGTCTGTCAAATGAAAATTCAAAAAGAAGTCCTTTTTAAACTGCATATTTTTTTTTTATAATAACCTCACATATCATTCTGTTTGAAGTCAGAATTTTAACTGTCTTCTGGCCCAAGTATTATAAATAGATGTAACTAGAACATATAAATGAGATATTTCTACATTGCAGGAAGTGCTGGAACTGGTAAAAGCTTCTTGTTGCGGAGAATAGTCGGGGCTCTTGCTCCTGATGTGACTTTCATTACTGCCAGCACAGGAGTTGCTGCCTGTCAGATAGGTGGGACAACACTTCTGCATTTGCTGGGTAGTTTTATCAAAATAGTGTGTTGCCATGAGAATCCAAAATTGACAACATGTTACTGAAAAACTAATTAGTATATGTATACAGTTCTGTTTTGACTCACAATAAACATGAAAAATTAGGAATATGGTTTGGTGCACATTTCTATTGACAAACTGATTTGCTAATGCTATTGGATCCAATGTAAATTGTTTTGTGAGATTGAGCCAAAAATTTGGTTGTTATTCACTGTAGTACTCAGATGTATGTAGTTGCCAATTTTCAGATGTTTCTCTGTGAAATTTTCCTCCTTTTATTATGTACTTAGTTTGGCAATGAGTTTGTCATTTTTCCAGTCAGTGAATTTTTGTGCAGTGATTCGCGTCTGTGTTGACGTGTTAATGTAAACTGATAGGGGATGCTCTCCCGTAAGATTTATTGAGTCGTTATTCAGGCTTCATTGCACCTTTTAGGTATTGGCAGAGGTGGGACTAGTATTGAAAATTGTATAAAATCTTGCCTCTAGAAAAGTTGTTGCACAGCAGTGGAGAAAATGCAAGCATTTAATAGTTGATGAAATCTCAATGGTGGATGGTGATTTCTTTCAGGTATGTTTGTGTGTTTGTGTTTTCAATGGTGCAAAAGTGTACAGTATTTTCCTTGAAATAAAACATTGACTCACATTTTGAACTTATGGGAATACTTTCATAAATGATTAGAATTTAAGACAAAGTTTGTACAAATTTTGTTCTACTCTCCTTTGTGAATTTTTTTTTTTTTTTTTTTTTTTTTTTTTTGTTTTGTTTTTTTTTTTTTTTTTACTAATATATTAGAAATTCAAGTTACTTCAGACTTGTTGCACATAAAGATCACATAGTTCAAGTACTAAATCTGGTTCTTAATGATTAGAGGCAAAAGTTTTGGTAGATGTCATTAGTATAAACAACATGAATTATCAATAATTAGATGTCATTAGATGTCATTAGTATAAACAACATGAATTATCAATAATTAAATAGACTAGGTATTCAAGGTCATAAGAAATGTTTCTGATTTAAATATCTTTCTAAATTATTACAAATATCTGAAAATGCTCCTTTGAGGATGAGCAGCAGCTAAATAATAAGGAAATTTTAAATAGAAAAACCCTCTTTTGGTAACTGCTGTAAATCCTCCAACCCACCCACTTTTCCGTGAGAATCTTTGGTGGATGTTCTGTAACCTACCAAGTGGTTGCTGCCGTGATTCCATTGACTCTTCATCACTGTACTTTACTGACAATGCCACCCTTCTTTACTGGACCAACTGTGAGAGAACTCTTGATATCACTGAGTGCCAGTGGGGACTGAAGGGTGAGGTGAGGGAATACTCACCTATTAGTAGAGAAAGTTGTATAAAAATCCCATTTCATACCCGAGAGAGTGCACACTGTGCCCAGAACAAACTATACATGACCCACCTATTGTATACAGTAGGGCCCCCGTATTCGCGTGTTCACACATTTGAGGATTTCTCTCTGGAACATTTCCCCCCATTATTCATGGGAAATTCACCTATTTGTGATATTTTTCTATGAGAAATATCCACAAATTCCTGTTTTTTTTATCAATTTCATCATGAGATGCACTTTTTGTGACAAAACTTATAAAAAAAACCTGGTATAAAAATTTTTAGTGGGATTTTCATGCATTTTAACTAACAAAATAGGCCGTTTTAAGCCTTTTTATAGGGGTTCCAATATTCGCCGGTTTTGGGGGGACGGTTCTGGTATCCATCCCCCATGAATACGGGGGAACCACTGAACTTATAAATCCTCAACTTAGAGAATAAGTCATTTTTGGACTTTAAAAAATTTTTGCGACCTTTGTCGATGTTCTCCTAACGTTGGGAAACACTGACCAGGGGTTGGGGGAAACCCCCAAAACCAAATTTCCTGTTATTAGCAGTAGGCTAGAACAGAGACTTAACGACATTAGACATATGAATAGGTAAAGTTGAAACCACCTAATAAAAATTTCCTGTTTTTAGCATATTGACACTGATATTGCATCATAATTCACTAAATGTCACCTTCAACTTCACACAAAATACACTGCTGCACTTTTTGTTATGTGTTTCAAAAACATTCAAGATATTCAAAATTTGCTAACACATTGGTGTTGGCATTAGATGTTCCCTGACACATTGGCGGTCAGTCATCCCCCGCACCACTTTTTTCACAACAGTGCCATGGCAGCCACTTCAAAATGACAACTTCATTTCACTGGATAACATGTCGTTATGGCTAAATGTCGTAATAAAACTTAACTAAAAACAATCACACCATATTCGCGGAAGTGAGACACTATGAGAAGCGTGAAAAATTACAACAGACATCCAAAAAATCAACTTTATTACCTGATAAACACAGACATTGTGATGGCTTAAACCTGTTGCTTTTTATGTTGTTCAATGAGATGGTTGCTGTGTTGGTGGGGAGTTTCGGCACAAAATTTGAAAGTTTTCTTACCGGAGCATTCGGTCGGTGTTCCCCCTGTCGGTATTCACCCACATCACTAAGATTAACTCCTTTGTTGTCTCGCAACAGCTACCAAAAAGGGATTTTGACGAAGGAAAAATCTATTTCTGGGTGATTGGCTCGTGTCGCCCTATGAAAGTATCCTTAATATCATTCTTTCTAGGTAAATTAGCCTAAAACCTAAAATTACCAGAGAAAAACAAAATTAAGAAAATGTCAGTAAAACTGACTCGCTCACTCTTAAAAAGAAGTGTCGGTATGATATATGGGGCGAGTTGATGTGGAACACTACCACGAGACAAACACCAATTAGAACTTCCCTATCAGAATCCCCCCAAGAGAGAGCTGATACCAACGGGCGATGCAGCCTCTACTACTACTACTAGAGGACGCCACGGACAGCAAGCGCCCCTAGCGGTCATCCTTAATTAAACAAAACAATAAATACATCTTGTCCTGCAAGGGGGGAAAACAAACCATAAAAAAGGGGGGGTTTCATAGGGCGACAGAGCCAATCACCCAGAAATAGATTTTTTTTTTTCCTTCGTCAAAATCCCTTTTCTGGGCTCAGCTCGTGTCGGCCTATGAAAGAGTACCAGAGAAAACAGACAAGATGGAAAAGGAAACAATGAAAAACAGTTTAAAAATGATGGATATAATATAAGTAAATCAATTACAGCATACAAATTAAGCACTTAAACTAACTTATTATAACAGTAAAATAATAGAATGTTAGTAAACTTAAAGTACTTAAATGGTAAATAAATAAAATTACAGAGATGCATGTAAAATAAGGCAAATTTGGGATTTACTTAATTAGAATACATAATTACAAAATATATACATACATGTGTCCTACCCTAGCATAAAAATAAGGGTAGGTACACTGAAATCCATCATTAATACAATTAATTCCAAATATATACAAACACATTGTGATTGAAGTTCATCACAAGCACAAAATGGTAAATATACAAACATATTGTGTCCTACCCTAGCATAAAAATAAGGGTAGGTACACTGAAGTACATATCAGTACAAAAGTGGTTGTCCCCCTAGCAAAAAAATAAGGGACAATCCACTATGATACAACAGCTAAGGCTATGATGTGAGTAGCCTGACGATAGGTTGAAGGCATGTTGGTTGAAGTAGGTAGAAAGGAGACCTGGATCAATACTACAACTACTAAACAGTATCAGGGGAAACTATGTTTCCGCTGCTACTGCTGAAAACTTTAAAGATTCCAAGGACTTTAAATAATGCCGTTTAAAGACTGTCGGGGTATTTCCATCCAGTATACTCCTAAGATCCTCAAAGTTCATATGTGGAAATAATTTAATTGAGGGGGGGGGGTGGCTACTCCCCTGATATCATGTGCTTTTGGGAATGACTCAGGGTTGGCTTGTTTAATGAAGTAAAGGATTTGCTGTCTAATGCCTTTAACTGATAAAGTACCACCTTTTTCTCTCATAAAGAGAGCACTGAGGATCTAGAAGAAGTACGAGAAAGAAAGGCTCTAAGAGTTGATACTGGGCAGAGAGAAGGATCCTGTGGAAGTGGGATAACCTTCCAAGGAGCCCACCTTGCAAGAGGATCTTCATTTTTGGCTAAAAAGCTACGATCCGGAGCAAGTAGAACTTCTCCTGATGGGAGGAATTCCACAGACCCGCATCCCTGGATAGAGCCGACAGTTCTGAAATTCTAGCTCCTGAGGCTAGGCTTAATAAGAATAATGTCTTCCTCAGGAGCATAATGAACGTACAAGATGAGTTGTCAGTATCTGAAGCTAGTTTGAGGACATCATTTAAGAACCATGAAACTGTAGTAGGCCTCTGAGAAGGTCTAAGTCTAGCACAGGCTTTAGGGATAGATGTGAAATAAGATTCAGTCAAAAATCTATCTGAAAAACCTACTTGAAAAGATTTCTTCAAAGCCGATTTGTGAGTGGTAATCGTGCTAGCTGCTAAACCTTTTTCAAACAAGGATCTGAAAAAGGATATAGCCAAATTAACTGTCATGGTTGTGGTGTTGCGAATCTCTCAAGAAAGATGCTAATTTTTTAACAGCTGAGTCATATTGTCTAATGGTTGACTCTCTCTTATCTGATTCTAGGAAGAGAATGTTCTGTGGATCAATGTCAGCATCTTTATTAGCCGCAAAACTTCATGAAGTCCATAAAGCTTAGGGGTTCTGGAGAGTTCTTGAGGAAGCGAACACAGTCCTCATTTGTACTGATTGTGACAGTTTGGGATTGGGGATCCGTTGAGGTCGGAGACCCAATTCCAAAAGAAGAGGATACCCGTTGCTCTTGGGCCAATCCGGTGCAATCAGAGCTACTATCCCCTTTGAGAAAGACCTTAGTTTGTCTAGGACTTTCAAAAGAAGAAATTCACTGGAGGAAAAAATATAAATCCTCCTCCACTGATTCCAATCTTTAACGACAGGGGCGTCCGTGGCATAAGCCAGAGGGTCCAGGTTGGGGGCCACATAGCAAGGGAGCTTGTGGTTCGCTTGTGAGGCGAAGAGATCCACTTGGAGACCTGGGACTCTCTGGCTTACCCACTGGAATGACCCGACGTCCAGAGACCACTCTGATTCCAGAGGAACGACCGGGACAGGGCGGGTCTGCTATCACATTTCTTACTCTGCCAGGTGAGTGGCAGACAGATGCCATTTGTGTTTGTTTGCTAATGCAAAAGATGGCTATCATGACATGGTTCACATGCTTGGATTTGGACCCTCCTCTGTTGATGCAGTGAACTACCACTGCACTGTCCAAAAAACTAGCCTTAGATGAGACTTCTTCGGGGGAAGCAGTCTCTTCAAAGTAAGAAATACTGCCATTGCTTCCAACACGTTTATGTGGAGCTGGCGAAATTGAACTGACCAAGTCCCCTGAACCTGTTTGAACTGAGAGTATCCCCCCCACCCGGACAGGGAAGCATCCGTGTGAATGGTTAACACTGGGAGGGGATATTGAAGGGGTACCTTCTTGGCTAAGTTCTTTACTTTTGACCAAGGCCGTAGTTGGTTGCGGAGGATCTGTGGAATTACTGACAACTTGTCTCGATATTTGGAGTTTGCTCTTGACCGCCAAATTCGATTTATATCTTTCAGCCTTGCTTTCAGAAGGATATCTGTTACCGAAGCAAACTGAAGAGACCCTAGGATTCTCTCCTGGTTTCTTCTTGATGTCTGTTTGCATTTGAGGAATTGCCTGACAGATTTTGCTATTTCCTTCCGTTTGGCCACTGGAATTGATAGATGGGAAGACAAATCCCATTGGATTCCTAGCCACTGAAAATGAGATTCCAGGAGTAAAGTCTGGATTTCGTTTTGTTTATCTGGAACCCCAGATGTTCCAGAAAGTGAACTACCTTTTTGGTAGCTTCGAGACATTCCTCGACTGTTGGTGCCCAGATCAACCAATCGTCGAGGTATGCCGCTACCATGATTCCCTGAGCTCTCAATTGTTGTACAACCACTTCTGCTATCTTTGTGAATACCCTGGGGGCTACATTCAGACCGAAGGGCATCACTTTGAATGAGAATGTCTGATTTCCTAGCCTGAATCCTAGGAATGGGCGGAAGTGCCTGGCTATAGGGATATATAGTATGCGTCTGTAAGATCGATGGAGCATGTGACGGCTCCACGCGGAAGTAGGGTCCTTACTTGCGAGAGGGTAAGCAATCTTGAACTTGTCGCAGCGAATGAAAGAGTTAGCTTTGACAAGTCTAAGATTACCCTTCTTTTTGTTGAGCCTTTCTTTGGCACGACTGAATAAGCGACCTTGAAATTTTAGATGTTTGACTCTCGCAATAGCTCCTTTCTGAAGGAGTTCTCCGCGTAATCTATCAATTCCTTTGACGGTACCTGATGAAATGATTTGATTGGAGGGGGATCTTTGATCCAACTCCAGCCTAATCCTTTGGACACTATGCTCTGTGCCCAATTGCTGAACCCCCACCTGTGGCGGAAGAGGAACAGCCTCCCCCTCCTACCTGGGGAGCCTCATTGCTGATGGGCGGGTTGGCCACCACGCCCTCCTCTGAACTGCCTACTCCTTGTGCCCCTTCCTGCGCCACGCTGACGAAAGTAACCTCTCGCCCTACCCCTCGGTTGAGAGTAGCCTTGAGCCTCATAAGCAGGGTTAAAGGCCGGCGAGAGAGCCGTAAGGAAAGTAGATGGTTGAGATTGCTGGGGCACCAGGAGGAAAGGTTGGGTCTGTTTGGATGTGGAAGGTTGTCCCTGTTGGGTAACTGGGACTGCCTGCACAAACTGCTGCTGATGTTGAAGTTTTTTATAAGGCTGGAACCTCTTACCAGCCTTCTTTGGTTTCTTGCCAGCAGTGGGAACGGATTCCTGTTTCCTCTTAGAGGAAATACCCCACCTAGCTCTAAGGCTCTGGTTGAGTCCTTAGCAGCTTCGTGGTGGACTTCGTTCACTGCGGACTCTGGGAAGAGATCCGCTCCCCACATGCTCGCAGCCAAGAGTCTATTAGGCTCATGCCTGATAGTGCACTCTTGAAGGACATGCTCCGGCAGTTCCTCCTGGCTTGGAAGAAGTCAAAAGCGTCTGACAGAACCGTCTGAAATTGAGATTTCGCCAGAATCTTGAACAGCGGTTCCGTAGCGTAGGAAAGAGCAGCCATTTCCGTAACGATGAGAGAGTTGAGGGACCTGCCAAACCTAGTTCGCGCATCGAACTCTGCCTGGATTAGGGAATCCGGCAGCCTAGGTAATTTTTCTCACCGAACTGGTCCATGGCGCAGTCCGGCTTGAGTTTACCCTGCGTGAATGTAGCTGGCAGGTTTTCCCACAACTCTCCGAAGGCGGGGAAGAGTGGAGAAGTAGACTCCGACTCCCTCAACTGTGGAATGGGCTCATCCTTGAGGACTGCCTGAAGAGCCTTCTCCACCAATTTCGTAGCGAACGGAAGAGAGACCTCCTCTTCCGTCGCGAAAATAGTGAAGGGACTCTTGTAGGCCTGGAGTTTAGTGTTAGTACACTCCCAGTCCTCAAGGCAGTGAACCCATTCTCGCTGGGCGTGATCTCTACTGTAGAGAACTGACTCCTTCGAGATCTTGTCCTCTCTCGTGAGAGCCGTTGGCGTCAGCCTAGCATACCCCATGAAAGGCTGCGTCAGACCCGGAGGGTAGAACTCGAAGTCCTCAATCCTTCGAGTACCAAACTCCGGGATCGAAATCATCCCGTCCTTAAAAGGAGCGTAGGCCGCTACTCTCCATGGATTCTCCATAGAGAAAGCTGGCAAGGAGTCGTTAAGGCTGGAAGTTTGGAGAATCCCCAGTGCTAGATGCAGGGGAGACTGGGGGAGGAGCCTGAGTTAGCCCAGCCACTCTGGTCCTCATTCTCTCTCATTCTATTAGAGAGGTCCTGGATAGACTGTCAGTTTGAGACAGACTTTCGTTATAATTGCGCGAACATCTGCTCAAAACGTGTTCCCAATGCTGAAATTTGGGAACCTACCAGCACCCCTACCTGTTCCATCATCCCTGGTGAGACGGAGCAGAGGGAACGCAGGTGCTGGTGCTTGCCACCCCTGCCGGCATAGCCGGAGAGGAGCAGCGGAGGCGGGGAGAAGGCAGTATAGTGACTCGGTGGTAGCGGCGAGCCGTTCTCCTTCGAAGCCTTGCTTCTGGAGCTCTTCGACTGGGAAGAGCTCGGCTTAGCCTTCACCGCATCGGCGTATGAAGTCGACGACTTCCTGGCCGAAGAAGACGAAGACGACTTCCTAGAAGTCGACTTAGACAAGGTCTTCGGTTCTCTCTTTCCCTTCTCCTTAGGAGGTACAGAGAGAGCGGGAGGGCGGCTAGGGATCTCGGATCCCGCAAAGCCTTGGAAAGAGGCGGAAGAAGAAGGGACAGGAGAAGATCCAGGAGCGACAAGGAAAGACCTTGGGCGCCCGACAAACCTACCTCAACCAACAAATCCTCGCTAACTACGCCATTGGCCTCAAGGGTTTTTGTTCAGGTCCAGAGCAGCGACGTCCGGAACCGACTCCTGGGATGCTACGACCCCCAAACGATTGCTGGAGGTCTTGCTGGATGGAGGCTATCAGTGGGGCAGCGGACAAGGGGTCGACGTAGCCCCGTCGGACTTGCCGCGGGGAAGATCTGGATGGCCAGCTTCCTATCCAAGATGTAGGGCTGGCCCTTGGCGGCGTTTTTCCCAAAGCCGCCCACCCACGCTTTCAGGGTGGCGAGGGCGACTTCCCTCACACCGCTAGCCTGAAAGAAAGGTGAGATTAGCTACCAATTGTGGACAGGGTTAACAAACTTACGACTAGAAGTTGTTAGTAAAATCATAAGTAAGCCTATAATGGACATACCCCATCTCCCAGCTGACCGACCAGGTCGTAGCATATAGCGCAGGCTTCGGGGTGCCAAACGATCGTCTCATTGTACGACGTGGCACACGGGGCGTGAGACCTGCACTCGTCATGTCCACAGGGTCGTTTTTAGAGCGTCGCATTACAGGCGGGACCTGGCAGTTGGTAGCCTGTAAGTGAAAAAGTACATGAGTACAGAGTAACACTTACAGCCTAACATATGCTCGTGGTGCGAGCGATAAAGTTAGATAAAACCAGAGCCCCGCTAAAATACGTGTGGTAACCAGGTTGGAAGATAGACTATGGCTCCGCCCATGGCGGAGGCACAAGAATCAACCAACTAGGAGTGGTGGTAATGGAAACCACGACGGACAATGGCGGGGATGGTTGATAAAAATAATATAATAACACACAATCATTGTAAAATATCTTATAATTAGGGTACATATCCTTAAAATAACAAAATTAAAACAACTACTCTCCACCCGTCTACTAGAAGAGTGCGTAGGTAAGGGTAAGCTCCCTTCCGGTAGCGGGGGAGAGATATAAGGATATAGTAGGCAAGCAACCGACCACTCATAGCGCCCACCCTGCCCGCTAGCGGAGCCAATATCCTATAACCAAAGGGGCCCCGGCTGCGACGGAAGGCTCCTTACGTATCTGGAGGGAGGTGGCTAAGCAATGGGGAGGGGGGGGAGGAAGGTCCCGGCGAAACACGGCGGGAGCGAGAAAAGGGGGGAGGGATGGCCTACTCCTCCCCGCCTCACCAACTACCCGCATGGAGACCCGGTACCTTATAGTGGTCGCCCTATACCCCCTGCTGGGGGGACCCCCCGGTCACCTCCGAGAGTGTGAGAGAAGGCGATGAGGTTGTTATAACAACCAAGGGGTCCCCCAGCCCCTCCCTACATCAGAGAGGGAGGGAAGGGGCAGGGTAAGGTGCTATAGGACACGTGACCGCAAGTGGCCTAGGCCGCGAGCAACACAACCGTGGTAGGGCCACGTGAACCAAGCTGTACCAATATGTGGAACAAGCACCTAGGCTAGCCTAACACCCTAAATAATAAAAATACATCGAAAGGAGGAAGAGACACTTTTAGTAAAAGAGAAAGAAGCCCAGGAGGAGGCAGGACTGTTCCGAGCAAACAGGAGCCTACTCGGAGCCAGCGATAGCCGATGTAGAGCAAGAGCCGGGATGCTTTGCTGGGCCAGAAAAAATAATAATAGCCCTAAATACCAAGCTAAGAGAATGGTAGGAGGGCTGAACTAGCTAAAACTCGATGTAAAACAATGAATGTGATAAAGTAAGCCCATAAGCATAAGAAGTCCCAGTATGGAGGACCGGGAATTCTTACGAGGCGGCATGGCCGCCACGAGACAACCGGGGAACCAGTATATGACCTATAAAAAAGGAAAATACTGGTACCCGGAAGATAAAAATACGGTAAAACGTTACTTATGAGTTACTTAACTTAGCCGTGGCAATTGCAGAGCGTTCCATGATGAAGATGCGGATAAATCGCAAGAAAAGCACAAGCACAAGAAAATGGCGACTTGTCGCTGGCGCTAAAAATTAAGGATGTCCGCTAGGGGCGCTGCTGTCCGTGGCGTCCTCTAGTAGTAGTAGTAGAGGCGGTGCATCGCCCGTTGGTATCAGCTCTCTCTTGGGGGGATTCTGATAGGGAAGTTCTAATTGGTGTTTGTCTCGTGGTAGTGTTCCACACTCGCCCCTATATCATACCGACACTTCTTTTTAAGAGTGAGCGAGTCAAGTTTTACTGACATTTTCTTAATTTTGTTTTTCTCTGGTAATTTTAGGCTAATTTACCTAGAAAGAATGATATTAAGGATACTTTCATAGGCCGACACGAAGAGATGAGCCCAGAAAATAGGTTTTCCCTCTCAACAGTTTATTGTACAATTTTTCCAACATCCAAATCTTACTTAGCCTGACCTATAATTTATTTTTTTAGTTTCATGAAAATCCAACTCAAGAGAACCTGTACTGAACTTACTGCACCTCAATATTTGAAAGATTCAACCTCATTAACCCTTTCTCTATCTGGTGTTATTTCATCCTTACTGTGTTTTTTTAGCTTCATCTTGAGTCCCATCTCTCCAGATTAATGATACATTAAGTAAGCTTTGCAATCCTTGTGGTATTTTCTTATTGGCACAACAGTACTTGCACATTCCAAGTATGTCAAGTTTTTATTAATCCTCTCCTCCACTCCAACCAATTCTTTCAATATAAAATCATAAAAACAAAGAGTAGTCAAACAGGAGAGGTGATTTCTTTTTAGTACCCCAGTTCTATTTACTGCAAATTCACTTGATGACTCCATAAGCATTGCTTTGTTTATGGATAGATTCAGATAATTTTACACATTTACCAGTAATACTACTATATCATACCTTTCATAACATTATTCTGTGGGTACTGTCATATGCACTCCCTTAATTAACAGAAGCCATCAGGAGAATTTTAAATTCATTCACTGCTGCTCAGTGTCTTAACACATATTTGATCAGAGCCTTTTTGAAGTCACGTGGCTTCACCATAGAATATTCTTTGTTAAAGGCTTGTGGTACGTGAAAGGGCTCTTAGTCAGGTGGAATATTTTTTCCCCTTGTTTCAGATATAAGCTATTTTTTCCCCTTGTTTCAGATCTAAACATCTTTCAGAATTGCTCCTTATTGTTACTTTGATGCCATCATATATGATCACCTTTTTCCCAGCTCTAAAACTGGATATGGAGACTCGTTTAGAGCGAGAGCGTGCAGAGTGCAATGTAGATCATTCACCTGGAGTACCTGAAATATAAAGATCAAGAGACTGCTATCAATAAAACTAATAGTACAGATGAAATAAGTACAAATAAGTACAGGGTATGCCTGAAAGCTCTTCATGATGACTAAAAGTTTACCAGTCTTATTGAAGTCCAAAGGAAGGGCCAAGTCTGAAGTTATCACATCTGTCAACATTCCAAATAGGAATTTGCAGCCAATTGCCCTCTTCCCTTGGATTAACTTAGCTGAGTTTAACATTCTTTCATTTGTTCACCCACACAATAAATCTTCAGCCTTAACAATAAGATAAATCTAATGGTGTCAGCTGGAAACTAGTTAAAAACAATCAAAGATTGTAAAGGGGGGTGCCTGAGTCATGCAGCTCTCCCTTCCCTTTATCCTTACAGATAAATATGATTCTTTTTCCTCTCGCAGGATAGAAGATACGTATCTTCTTTCCCTGAGGGGGAAGGCACATTATTGTTTCCTTTCAGGCTCTACAGTTGTGAACCCTACTTCTCGCCTTGAAGTTAGGCAGCAGCGGCATTCTGCTCAGACATTGAGAACCCCTCTGCTTCAGTTCCCTCTGACAGAGTTGCCACTTCACTGATTTTGGTACGTCCATTGGTGCCGTAAAGAGAATTTGGAACCCAGTCAGTCTTGTCGCCGGTGTGTTCCTTTATATGTATCCTTGGAGCCCCTTCTTTGTGCTGGCCTGCGAGGCTGCGTTGTCATGTGAGGGTACCAACCTTACAGACGGTTTTTCCGATGTGGCTCGTGTCTCCCTCTGATGTTTGATTTGGTATTCCTTTTGTCATATGGAATAAAATTGCAGTACAATCTTGCTTGAATATGTTTTTCCACTCTTACACACATCGTTTTCTCTCTCTCTTTGTAAGAGGAGTCTGCCTTAACCATCTTCCTGGCTTAAGTAATCGAGTTCTCAGTCTAGCTTAGCATAGCCAGTTAGTTTGAACCTTCCTTTCCATCTTAGCTTAGCCTAAGTGGTTGAATTTCTTCTGCATGAAGAGCGTTGCACACTGAACATTGGACATGTTTTCCTAGGGTCCAGTGGTGGCTGTTCAACAAGTGTGACTCATCCAGTCCCCCAGGCGGGACAGTTTGTATCATGTCTAAGATAATTTGTGTGGAGTAGGGAACGAGGGAGTTGACTGGCCTCTTTTCTTTCCCTTTTCTTCTTTCTTCATTCCTGCAGGCAGTTTGAAGAATAGACACATCATACGCTGGAACTGGCTTGATGAAGATAAGTGTTGCAGCCATACTGTAACAGCACACTCAGGTTCCTTGCAACATGCAAATCTGCTTCTCAGTAGCTTAAACTCCTCTCTCCGGCAAGGGGAGTGAGGGGTGGTGGCTAAACCTTTTCTTGTGGCTGACATGATTTGTTGCCTGAGCAGATATAGTTCTTTTGAACTTCCATGAATGCAGTGAATCTGGTCATGTTTCATTGTATTTGAACCCAGTGGACTGAGCGTTAGATATCAAAATATCTAACATCTCATAGGGTTAGGTCTTTTTTAGCAATCTCATTTCAAGTATAGATCTATCCTATTGTTAAAACCAAAGGTTTGTTCCACATATGAACAAATACTTCGCCTCGGTGGCGTGGTTGGTTTGGTGCTTGCTTCTCACCTCGCGGGTTCGATTCTCGGCCATTCCATTGAGGAGTGAGAGATGTGTATTTCTGGTGATAGAAGTTCACTCTCGACGTGGTTCAGAAGTCACGTAAAGCCGTTGGTCCCGTTGCTGAATAACCACTGGTTCCATGCAACGTAAAAGCACCATACAAACAAACAAACATATGAACAAATGACAACCTTTTAATCAATTAGTATTTCCCATAGCTTACAAACCTGAGGCCCACCTCTAGCCACCCCTCTTACATTTTATCCTGGGTTGGAAGAAGACTGGTGCATCACTGGATTCAAATGCACTTTCTTGACTTGCCTCCACCTAATCTACGCATCGGATGCCAGATGCCCACAGATTCCTTGCATTTTACCGCCTTTGATTGTTTTTAACCAGTTTAAAGCTAGTGCCAGAAGATTTATCCTAGTGTTAAGACCTCATGTTTGTTGGCTATGAATAGTACAATTGATTAAAAATTTGTAATTGTTTGGTTTTTCATTTTTATTGTACTTCTTAACCCTTAAACGCGCCGACTGGACGTATTTTACGTCGAGATAAATTGTCTGTCGGGTGCCGACTGGACGTATTTTACGTCGACATACAAAAGTTTCTTTTAAAATTCGCGGAAAAAATACTTATAGGCCTACCAGCCTAAAACTTTTGAATCACGCACCTTGGGGAATGCTGGGAGTCCACGGATCAAGGCCTTGTTTTGTTTTGAAGCGTGACCCAGGTGCGCATGCGCCATATCCCTTCTTCTCGCTCCAGCCAGCATCAGTAGCGCACCATCCGAGAGCGATCTTTCGTGAAAAGCGTGTTTTCTGGACTTGTGCGAGACTTTGAGCATTTGTATTGCTACAAGACATTCCTAGATATGTCTCAACGACGTGTGAACCGTGAAAGGCGCGTTTTACCCGTCGGAAGGGATCGTGTAAGGCGAGTTTTGGACATGGATGCTGGCGAGGGGCCAAGCACCCAGCATGACCGCGCCTCAAGGCCGTTCTGTGCGGCCACGTGTGTCTGAAAGTGTTTTCGGGAAAACATCGTATGCCTTTGGTTACCCTAGGAAGCATGTGGGCGTCCTTAGGGGCATTCGTAGGCATTTGGGAGGCCTCCAACCAAGGGACATAGACGAATATCTTTCGGAGCTTGAATACGGGAACATGTCGCAAGTCCTCATTTTGATGGAGGACGGTCATCGAGTGACGATGAGGACCAGCAGTCCCGATGAAAGTGAGGATGAATATTTGCCCCCAATGTCCGTTCGAGGCTCACATCCCGAAAGTGAGCTCGAATTCAGTGCATACGAGGGGAATCTGAGGGGAGGGGGAGGGGGAGGGTGGGGATACGGGCTCAAGTTTTATCGCAGAGGACGATACAGAAAGTGAGGGCCTAAGTGAGGGTGATGGGCCAACGGGGGGGGGGGTGTAGTGTGCATCGTGCCCGCACCCGTGCGCGCGCACGGGCACGTAGAAGGTCGGCTCGTCGCGCCAGCCAAGGTGAAGGTCGGTCGTCGGAGAGTGACGAGGGGTGGACGGAGGACCCCACCCCTCCTAACATGCACCCCTTCACGGCAACCTGGGATGACCGTACCAATACCCCTGACTGTTTTGGGATTCATCCAGCTTTTCCTGACGCGGGAATTGCTGGAATACCTGGTACACGAGACGGTGGACTACGCTCGGTACTGCCGGTATGAGCTGAAGACGACCTTGTCGTATTATGGCGGGGTTGCAATCTCATTGACATGGCACATTTTTTGGGGCTCCACATTTATTTTGGTTTGACACCTGCTATCGACGTCAGGCAATATTGGAAGAGAAGTTATTTTTTATGTATGCCGAATGTCCCGTGATAATTTCCTGGCGATGGACAGGTACTTCAACGCCTTCAACCGAAGGGCCATACCCCGGAATAACAGTGATCGCCTCATTTTAGTGCGTAGAGTGTTGGATTATATCCGTGAGCGGTGTAGTAATCTCGTGATTCCTGGAAAGAACCTGTCTTTGGATGAGGGGATGATGCCTTACAAAGGACGTCTTATTATAAAAGTGTATAACCCCAAGAAGCCAAAGAAATATGGTGTGAAATTCTTTCTCATTACCGAGGCCAACACTGGATACGTTGTGGACTTTTCAGTGTATACCGGGGTATTCTCCACGCTGCGTGACACTGTATTCAACCTTGTGGGACGTTTCCGTAACCAGGGATATCACCTGTTTATGGATAATTATTATAACTCGGTATCCCTGGCCCAGGAACTGTATGAAGCAGGTGTTCACGTCAGTGGACCCTTCGGTTGGTGCGTGGGGCCCCGAATGTCCTCAAGAGGTTCGCTAGTCATCCGCAACACCTGGCAAGAGGAGAGACAGAGTGGCGGCGGAAGGGCGCTGTCTTCGTCATCTGTTGGAAGGGTGTCCGACTCGTCCCCATGATTACGACGAGTCATGAACCCCATCCAAGAAGAGATCGTACAGAGGAAGAAGACACCTCGACAGGGCCGAGTTGTGTTTGAGGAGTTTCGTACCAAGCGGCCTACTGTCATTGGGCACTACAACAGGCACATGGGAGGAGTTGATCTCTTTGATCAGCTCATCCAGTACTATCCCTTCGACAGCCGGGAGAACCAGAAGGTGGACACAGAAGCTCCTCAAATACATCCTTCAGTTGGCCCTCCAAAATGCCTACATACTGTACTGTGGGTACCCCCCGCGGTGACAATCTTCCGAGGTTGACCCACGTACAGTTCCTAGAGGTAGCCGGGAATGCCCTCATCAACTTTGATCCGATGAGTGGCCTTCCATAACTGACCCCCTGCCCCGAGCTGCAGATCTGCCCCTAGAGGAAAGGGCAGATAGGAGGGCCAACTTCGCTCGACCTGCCGCCGCCCCTGCTGCCGCCGCCCCTGCTGACGACGCTGCTGCCGCCGCCCCTGCTGCCGCCGCCCCTGCTCCGCCGCCCCTGCTGCCGACGCCCCTGCTGACGACGCCCCTGCTGACGACCCCTGCGACGACGCCCCTCTTGCTGCCGAACCCGCCATCACCGCTTCTCGTCGGGTAGTGGACCCTGCGTGTCGGCTGCAGCCAGGGGAACACATACTGGAGGCCTTAGAAGGGCGAAGGCAGAACGGCCGCCGTGCCATATGAATGGCAGAAGGAGAGACACCCGGTTCTTCTGTCGTCTCTGCAAGTTGCTCTTTGCAGGATAGGGGAGTGTGACCGAAAGTATCACACTAAGGTCATGTATTGGAGCGCGCCCCCTAAACCGACAGCGGAGGGCGCACGGGGCCGCCGGTCCATCAGCAGTAAGGGCGCGCGTCTCCCCTCCTCCACCTGTACCTCGTCATGTCGAGTGGAAAAAAATGCAAGACTCTTCAATGGAGGAGGGAGAAAACAAGAATAGAACGAAGAGTCAGGATTACGAGTGAGTATTCTGCATTTATTTTATATTTAGTTTTATATTTATTACAATTTTTTATATATCTGAATGTGTGCATGATAAAATAATAATAAGACATTTCATTGTCACCTGCATTCCTTTTATTTATGTATTGGTACCAGAATCGAAGAATGTAATATATATATTTTACGTATAAAAAAAATTATTATATATATATATATATATATAATATATATATATATATATATATATATATATATATCTATATATATATATATATATAAATATATATATATATATATATTATAAATATGGGGGGTAAGCAAATTACTTACAGTCTAGTAATATTCAATCATTTACCTTCACTTTAAAACAAATTGCAAGTCTCTAGAACAATATCTCGATTTATGGTGAATATTTGAAAAAAACATATTTTTATTCCGTCCGCCGCGCGCCGATTCTCGGCCGAAAATCTCGGAAACGCGTAGGTCACATTCTCCTAATATTTGTGCCTTTTCATATTACGCTTATTTTATAGTTTTTATATATGGAAATGTGTGCAAAAACATGCACAACATAACAAAAAATATTGGAAGGTTGTAGCATTTATCATTTTTGAAATATTTGCATATAAAGTACGATAAGTACGAAAAAAAATACGATCGGTCAACTTTGACTCAACCGAAAAGGTCAAAAAACGCATTTATAACATAAAAATCTTACAGTCTAGTAATATTCAATCATTTATCTTCATTTAAAACATATTGCAAGTCTCTAGAACAATATCTCGATTTATGGTGAATTTTTGAAAAAAAAAATTTTTTCCCCTCCGCGCGACAATTTTTTGCCGGGAAAATCTCTGAAACGCGTAGGTCACATTCTCCTAATATTTGAGCCTTTTCATATTACGCTTATTTTTATAGTTTTATATATGGAAATGTGCGCAAAACATGCACAATATAACAAAAAATATTGGAACGAAGGTTGTAGCATTTATAATTTTTGAAATTTTTGCATATAAAGTACGATAATACGAAAAAAAAACTACGATCGGGTCAACTTTGAACTCAACCGAAAAGGTCAAAAAACGCATTTATAACATAACAAAAATCTTACAGTCTAGTAATATTTCAAATCATTTATCCTTCATTTTAAAACATATTGCAAGTCTCTAGAACAATATCTCGATTTATGGTGAATTTTTAAAAAAATATTTTTTTCCCCTCCGCGCGACGATTTTCGGCCGAAAATCTCTGAAACGCGTAGGTCACATTCTCCTAATATTTGAGCCTTTTCATATTACGCTTTTTTTAAAGGTTTATATATGGAAATGTGCGCAAAAACATGCACAATATAACAAAAAATATTGGAAGGTTGTAACATATATAATTTTTGAAATATTTTGCATATAAAGTACGATAAGTACGAAAAAAACTAGCGATCGGTCACTTTGACTCAACCGAAAAGGTCAAAAACGATATATAACATAAAAAACTCTTACAGTCTAGTAATATTCAATCATTTATCTTCAATTTAAAACATATTGCAAGTCTCTAGAACAATATCTCGATTTATGGTGAATATTGAAAAAAATATTTTTATCCGTCCGCGCGCCGATTCCTGCCGAAAATCTCGGAAACGCGTAGGTCACATTCTCCTAATGTTTGTGCCTTTTCATATTACGCTTTTTTTAAAGGTTTATATATGAAAATGTGCGCAAAAACATGCAAAATATAACAAAAAATTATTGGAAGGTTGTACTTTATCATTTTTGATTTGCATTAAAATACATAAGTACGAAAAAAAAACAAGGTTGTAGATTATCATTTTGAAATAATTTGCATAAAATACGGATAATACGAAAACTACGACGGTCAATTTGACTCAACCGAAAAGGTCAAAAAACGCATTTATAACATAAAAATCTTACAGTCTCGTAATATTCAATCATTTATCTTCATTTTAAAACATATTGCAAGTCTCTAGAACAATATCTCGATTTATGGTGAATATTTGAAAAAAATATTTTTTATTCCGTCCGCGCGCCGATTCTCGGCCGAAAATCTCGGAAACGCGTAGGTCACATTCTCCTAATATTTGAGCCTTTTTCATATTACGCTTTTTTTAAAGTTTTATATATGAAAATGTGCGCAAAAACATGCACAATATAACAAAAATTATTGGAAGGTTGTAGCATTTATCATTTTGAAATATTTGCATATAAAGTACGATAAGTACGAAAAAAACTACGATCGGTCAACTTTGACTCAACCGAAAAGGTCAAAAAACGCATTTATAACATAAAAATCTTACAGTCTAGTAATATTCAATCATTTATCTTCATTTTAAAACATATTGCAAGTCTCTAGAACAATATCTCGATTTATGGTAAATTTTTGAAAAAATATTTTTATTCCGTCCGCGCGCCGATTCTCGGCCGAAAATCTCGGAAACGCGTAGGTCACATTCTCCTAATATTTGAGCCTTTTCATATTACGCTTTTTTAAACAAAGTTTTATATATGAAAATGTGCGCAAAACAGGCACAATATAACAAAAATTATTGGATTAAGGTTGTAGCATTTCTCATTTTTTTTATATTTGCATATAAAAAAATTTTTTAACAAATTTCGACATTCGGTCAACTTTAACTCGTTCGAAATGGTAAAAAACTGCATTGTAAGCTAAAACTCTTACAGTATCGTAATATTCAATCATTTTCCTTCATTTTGAAACAAATTGCAAGTCTCTATAACAATATTTCGATTTATGGTGATTTTTTAAAATTTATTTTTTACATCCGCGCGCTACGAATTCATGCATCATTTTGTGATAATATTTCTCTGTGTTGCTTTATCGTTTTACAATGTGTTATATATCAAAATGATTGCAATTTAGTGCACATTACAACGAAAAAAAAAGTAACTTGTTACCTCTAACCGTTTGTCGCACAGCGCCATTTGAATACAATTATATATGAAATTTCGTTTTGCGCTATCATATATTGCATTATTTATATATGATAATGATAATTTTTTTCATTTCTGATGGTTGCATACTAAACTTCAAGCAATGAGAAAAAAAGGAGCCAAAAATGAACTCTTAATCTTGAAAACTAAGCGCGCTGTGATTTTTTGAAAAAAATATTTTTTCCACTTACGCGCTCACTCTCAAACCCCTCCGGCATACGGGAGTCATTTTTTTATTTACCTCTCCGGCGTTTAAGGGTTAATTTGTTTTGTTTTTAAGGCTAGAGTGTGTTTTCTCATACAGAGAAAAAACAAAAGCAGTGTAGATATGAGAATTGGCCAACTAATTGGCTGCTTCATGTCTGCTGCATTTGTAGACCCACATAAATTCTGTTCTTATTACTGAGGCAGGGCCTGTGTCTGTTCTTCCATGTGGGAGAGTGTACTAATGGGCTTCTTCTGAGGGAAAGGTTTGGCTAGAGGAAAAGGAAGGAGGCATTTGCCAATTCCACCGTAGATAACCTCGGATCTTGTTGGGACCTTTTTCTACCATCTTATACTCCTTTAATATCTTCAAAAAGTGCTTCTCTCTCTCTCATCAAGTATTCCTGAAAGGTTGTTATAAAAAGTGAACTTCAACTGGTAATTGACCAAATTGTTAACTGGGCTGATACAAATTATTTTAAATTCTCCAGTCTGTTTGCTTGTAGAGGAAGTTTGGTTCTTAGGGTTGACTTTTGACTATGAGATTGGTTCCTCACTGGGGGACATCAAAAGTCTTATGTTTGAAAGCTTTGAACTTTTAAAAAGCACTAGTCCACACAAGATGAGTTGCTGACCATAAAGCACTTTTTAAAGTAAACAAAGTTCTAGTTTGATCTAAACAGATGTATGTTTGTGAAATATATTCATCAGACACTCTTGGCCAATTGAAGATTTTAGATGCTGTGCACCAGTGGAGGTTGTGAATCATACTGCAGCTTACCAGTTGAAAATTAGATTAAAGTGATTGACATATGTATTTGTTACTGTAGTATATGTTTTTCAAAGGTATCCCCTAGGATTGCCTAGTCAGTTTTTGAGGCCCTGCTAACATGGAACTCAATAAAAAAAAATTGGTTTTTATTATTGCTGATATGGATGAATGATTTATAAAGCAATTTTTAATAGTATATGAAGGAAATAATTTGAAGAGCTCTAAATAAATGTTACTACAAGCTGTACGAACTTAATATTGTTCAGTGTCAGCAATTATTTTTCTCATTGCTTTGTATTTCACTTCCAATGCACTGTATTTCTTTGTTGTCACTTTGAAGAGAAATTGATATCAGCTTAATGTATTTATTATTTATATTAAGTCTTTCTATTCTGATGCAGAAACTGGAAGCTGTTGCTCGTGCAATCAGAGGAAACGATAAGCCATTTGGTGGAATACAACTTATACTGTGTGGTGATTTCTTGCAACTTCCACCGGTTACAAAACCTGGAGAGAAAAGAGTGTTTTGTTTCCAGACATCTGCCTGGGAAAGATGTATAGACCTCAATATGGAGCTTACTGACGTGCGAAGACAAAATGACCAGGAGTTCATTAACATATTGCAGTCTATTAGAATTGGAAGGTATGGATAGGACTCCCCAAGATGTTATGTACAGGTAAAGTAGGTTTAAGAAATTTGATCATATATTTACCAATTTTCGTAAGTGCAGCACTTTACTTCCACGAATGCTATAACCTATTTATTTTCTTTGTCTATCAACCATATTGTGTTAGAAATCACTCTTGTGAAACAAGTATCTTATACTAATATGTTTTATATCAAAGAAATGCTTAACTAGGAGTCATTCAGAATATGATGGTGTGTTCTTGTAAAATGTAATCTCCCAAAATGAAAATAAACCTGTTTATCTTGATCATTATTACGTATTGTCACTAAAATTTGCACATCTTATTGTTTCATCACAACCCAATTAATTGTATACTTTATATGTCAACATTGTCATCATCAAATGTCCTCTTGACTCAACAATCCTTTATGTAACCAACGGAAGAATCATCTTAGACTAACGATGCATATTCCTCCTGGACCGTACTCAGTTCCTCCTGAATTTAAGTGAGTCAGCAGCACTTTTTAGAGCTCTGCATAGAATTCCAAAGTTTACGTCCTCATTGCGGAATCACTATTTTTCAATCTAACCATTATCTCATGATTTTTTAACTTCTTTCCTTTCAGTGATTAATCAACTGTAGTTTCTGCACCTCAACAGGTACTTTTCAATCACCAGGGTGCTGACATATTGTGGCTAACTGAATAGTTGCACTTAATTCTTGCAGTAGATTTTTATAGCTTTTTCAGTGTTTTTTGCATGCAAGTTGTAGTAAATAAACAGGAGAAATAAAAGCTGGAGTAGCCTGGGTGGATTTTGACACTATTGTTGCAGAAGAGGCTGGACAGTAAAGAAACTAGGAAAAATGCTGAGGTGGTTATGATTACCTCTTAAATCCAGCACGCTGTAAAGATTTTGGAACTGAAGCTAGATCCATAAATACATAAGCAAAGTTATCTCCAATGAAAACAGTCTGTGAAACTCAAAAATATGTAGCATACAAAAGAACCGTAGTTTACGTATAGTATAATCGTTTATCATCCAAACTCATGTCTCATGTAGTCTTAAAATTTTATTAAAACATAAGATTTCATCATATACTTCTTGTAGTGTGAGATGTATTTTCAGTATTATACACTAGGCTAGGCTTTTTATGTCTCAGTTTTGGTAGATACCACTGATATGCATATTATAGCTGAGTTAGCTTTTAACTAAGAAATAGGCCTAGAAGCTCAGGTTCGTTGGGTTGAATGCAGATGTTCACACATTACAGCAGTCTTCCCATCCTTGTGACTTGTCTAAGAATTCAATACTATTTTCTATAATTAACAACCACTTACTACTGCATGCGATACACTTGGCATAAACAACTGTAAGCACTGACATAAACAGTCAAATCAAGACAGCCATTTGCCAAAGTCAGTTACCATAACTAACACACATTTGAGGGGCACGCCGACGCCATAAGGCCCCATTATAAAGTAAATGCTAACTTCATTATGCTTGATGGGATTTGCTTCAAGTTTGTACCGCTTATTCTTCAACTTATACTGAAATTTTTCTCAGAATTAGGTAGAAATTCAAGTTTTAAGTTTTTTTTTCTTTCTTTCAAGAAATCATGATGTCACATAAAAAATATGCAAAAAAAAAAAAAAAAAAAAAATCACTCAAAAATCAAGATATGTCGTGATACTACTACACTCTGAAAAGTTTAATGCATTGGTTCAGTTCTTCTTGGAGTTATAAGAATTTATTTTTAATATTTTTTTGTAAACAAAAAGGGATTTTGACGAAGGAAAAATCTATTTCTGGGTGATTGGCTCGTGTCGCCCTATGAAAGGATCCTTAATATAATTCTTTCTAGGTAAAATTAATCTAAAATTACCAGAGAAAAACAAAATTAAGAAAATGTCAGTAAAACTGACTCGCTCGCTCTTAAAAAGAAGTGTCGGTATGGCAATAGGGGCGAGTGGGAACACTACCACGAGACATTCACCAATTAGAACTTCCAATCAGAATCCCCACAAGAGAGAGCTGATACCAACGGGCGATGCGGCCCGTACTACTACTACTAGAGGACGCCACGGACAGCAGCGCCCCTAGCGGACATCCTTAATCTAAAACAAAAACATCTGTCCTGCATGGGGGGGTAAACAATACAGGGTGGGTTTCATAGGGCGACACGAGCCAATCACCCAGAAATAGATTTTTCCTTCGTCAAAATCCCTTTTCTGGCTCAGCTCGTGTCGGCCTATGAAAGAGTACCAGAGAAACAGACAAGATGGAAAAAAGGACAAATGAAAAGCAGTTGTAAAATGAGGGATATAATATAAGTAAATCAATTACAGCATATAAACTAAGTACTTAAGCCTAACTTATTCCTAAACAGTAACATAAAAGAAAGTTAGTAATGTAAAGTACTTAAAATTACAGTAAACATAGTAAATTATAATAATGCAGTGTAATATTAACAAAATAGATTTACTTAGATAAATTATTTACAAAATATACAAACACATTGTGTCCTACCCTAGCATAAAAATAAGGGTAGGTACACTGAAGTACATTATCAGTACAAAGTGTGGATGTCCCTAGCAAAAAATAAGGGACAATCCACTAGAATGATTTCAGCGGCTAAGGCTAGGATATCCGAGTAGCATGGCGATAGGGTGAGGCATGTTGGATGAGGTAGGTAGAAAGGAGACCTGGATCTGTACTACGACTACTATACAGTATCAGGAGAAACAATGTTTCCCGCTGCTACTGCTGAAAATTTTAAAGATTCCAAGGACTTTAGATAATGACGTTTAAAGACTGTCGGAGATTTCCATCCAGTATACTTTTTAGATCCTCAAAATTCATATGTTGAAAGTAATTAATTGAGGTGGCTACTCCCCTGATGTCATGTGCTTTGGAATGAATCAGGATTGGCTTGTTTAATGAAGTAAAGGATTTGTTGTCTAATACCTTGTACTGACAAAGTACCACCTTTTTCTCTCACGAAGAGAGAACCTGAGGATCTTGAGGATGTACGAGATAGAAAGGCTCTTAAAGTTGATACTGGGCAGAGAGAAGGGTCTTGGGGAAGTGGGATGACTTTCCAAGGGGCCCACCTTGCAAGAGGATCCTCATTTTTAGCCAAAAAACTACGATCCGGAGCAAGCAGAACTTCTCCTGAGGGGAGGAATTCCACATGACCCGCATCTCTGGATAGAGCCGACAGTTCTGAAATTCTAGCTCCTGAAGCTAGGCTTAATAAGAATAATGTCTTTCTAAGAAGCATTATGAATGTACAAGACGAGTTGTCAGTATCTGAAGCTAGTTTGAGGACATCATTTAAGAACCATGAAACTGCAGTAGGCCTTTGAGAAGGTCTTAAGTCTAGCACAGGCTTTAGGAATAGACGTGAAATAAGATTCAGTCAGATCTATCTGAAAACCTAACTGAAAGATCTTCTTCAAAGCCGATTTATGAGTAGTAATAGTGCTAGCTGCTAAACCTTTTTTCAAACAAGGATCTGAAAAAGGATATAGCTAGATTAACTGTCATGGTTGTAGTGTTTGATTCTTTCAGGAAGGATGCTAATTTTTTAACAGCTGAGTCATATTGTCTAATAGTTGACTCTCTCTTATCTGATTCTAGGAAGAGAATATTTTGTGGATCAATATTAGCATCTTTATTAGCCGCAAACTTCATGAAGTCCATAAAGTTAGGGTCTGAAGAATTCCTGAGGAAGCGAACACAGTCCTCATTTGTACTGATTGTGACAGCTTGGGATTGGGAATCCGTTGAGGTCGGAGACCCAATTCCAGAAGAAGAGGATACCAGTTGCTCTTGGGCCAGTCCGGTGCAATCAGAGCTACTATTCCCTTGAAAGTCCTCAGCTTGCTTAAGACTTTCAAGAGAAGATTCACTGGAGGAAAAACATAAATTTTTCTCCACTGATCCCAATCTAACGACAGGGCGTCCGTGGCATAAGCCAGAGGGTCCAGGTTGGGGGCCACATAGCAAGAGAGCTTGTGGTTCGCTTGTGAGGCGAAGAGATCTACTTGGAGACCTGGGACTCTCCGGACATCCACTGGAATGACCCGTCGTCTATGGGGGACCATTCTGATTCCAGAGGAAACTGACCGGGACAAAGCGTCTGCTATCACATTTCTTACCCCCGCCAGGTGAGTGGCGGACAGATGCCATTTGTGTTTGTTTGCTAGGGCAAAGATGGCTATCATGACATGATTCACATGCTTGGATTTGGACCCTCCCCTGTTGATGCAATGAAACTACCACTGCACTGTCCAAAACTAGCCTTAGATGAGACTTTTTCGGGGGAAGCAGTCTCTTCAAGGTAAGAAATACTGCCATTGCTTCAGAACGTTTATGTGGAGCTGGCGAAATTGAACTGACCAAGTCCCCTGAACTGTTTGAACTGAGAATATCCCCCCCACCCGGACAGGGAGGCATCCGTGTGAATGGTTAACACTGGAAGGGGATATTGAAGGGGTACTTTCTTGGCTAAGTTCTTTACTTTTGACCATGGACGGAGTTGATTGCGAAGGATCTGTGGAATTACTGACAACTTGTCTCGAGATTTGGTGTTTGCTCTCGATCGCCAAACTCCGATTTATATCTTTTAGCCTTGCTTTCAGGAGGATATCTGTTACCGAAGCAAACTGAAGGGACCCTAGGATTCTTTCCTGGTTTCTCCTTGATGTTTGTTTGCATCTGAGAAATTGCCTGACAGATTTTGCTATTTCCTTCCGTTTGGCCACTGGAATTGACAGATTGTGGGAAGACAAATCCCATTGGATTCCCAGCCACTGAAAACGAGACTCCGGGGTAAGTCTGGATTTCGTTTTGTTTATCTGGAACCCCAGATGTTCCAGAAAGTGAACTACCTTTTTGGTGGCTTTGAGACATTCCTCGACAGTTGGTGCCCAGATCAACCAATCGTCGAGGTATGCTGCTACCATGATTCCCTGAGTTCTCAATTGCTGCACAACCACTTCTGCTATTTTCGTGAATACCCTGGGGGCTACATTCAGACCAAAGGGCATCACTTTGAATGAGAATGTCTGATTTCCTAGCCTGAATCCTAGGAATGGGCGGAAGTGTCTGGCTATAGGGATATGATAGTATGCGTCTGTAAGATCGATGGAGCATGTGACGGCTCCACCCCGCGGGAAGTAAGGTCCTTACTTGCGAGAGGGTAAGCATCTTGAACTTGTCGCAACGAATGAAAGAGTTTAGCTTTGACAAGTCTAAGATTACCCTTCTTTTTGTTGAGCCTTTCTTTGGCACGCTGAATAAGCGACCTTGAAATTTTAGATGCTTGACTCTCGCAATAGCTCCTTTCTGAAGGAGTTCCTCCGCGTAATCTGTCAATTCCTTTGATGGTATTTGGCGGAATGATTTGATTGGAGGAGGATCTTTGATCCAACTCCAACCCAATCCTTTGGACACTATGCTCTGTGCCCAATTGCTGAACCCCCACCTGTGACGGAAGAGGAACAGCCTCCCTCCTACCTGGGGAGCCTCATTGTTGATGGGCGGGTTGACCACCACGCCCTCCTCTGAACTGCCTGCTCCTTGTCGCCCTTCCTGCGCCACGCTGGCGAAAGTAGCCTCTCGCCCTACCTCTCGATTGCTTGTTAAAGGGAGGGTAGCCCTGACCTTCATACGTAGGGGTTTGAAAAGCCGGCGAGAGTGCGTAGGAGTCGAAGGTTGTGATTGAGGAGACAGCAGGAGGATGGGCTGGTTCTGTTTAGAACTAGTAGGTTGTCCCTGTTGGGTAACCGGGACGGCCTGAACAAATTGCTGCTGTTGCTGTTTCTGGTAAGGCTGGAACCTTTTACCAGACTTCTTTGGTTTCTTACCAGCAGTGGGGACGGATTCTTGCTTCTTCTTGGATGAAATACCCCACCTAGCTCTAAGGCTCTGGTTGAGCCTAGCAGCCTCGTGGGTTTGTACCTCATTTACAGCGGACTCTGGGAAGAGATCCGCTCCCCACATGCTAGAAGCCAGGAGTCTATTAGGCTCGTGCCTAATAGTGCACTCCTGCAGAACGTGCTTTCGGCAATTCCTCCTAGCTTGGAAGAAGTCGAAAGCATCCGTTCTGAACCGTCTGAAGCTGGGATTTTGGCCAAGATCTTAAACAGAGGTTCCGTAGCATACGAGAGAGCAGCCATCTCCGTTATGATCAGTGAATTGAGGGACCTGCCAAACCTAGTTCGCGCGTCGAACTAACGCCTGAATCAAGGAATCAGGCAGCCGTGGAAGGCTTCTCGCCGAACTGGTCCATGGTGCAGTCCGGTTTGAGCTTGCCAAGCGTGAACGTGGCTGGCAAGTTCTCCCACAATTCTCCAAAAGCTGGGAAGAGCGGAGAAGTAGACTCCGCCTCCCTTAGCTGTGGCATGGGCTCATCCTTGAGGACTGCCTGAAGAGTCCTCTCTACTATTTTTGTAGCGAACGGAAGAGAAGCCTCCTCTTCCGTCGCAAAAATAGTGAAAGGACTCTTATAGGCCTGGAGCTTGGTGTTTGTGCACTCCCAGTCCTCAAGGCAGTGAACCCATTCCCGTTGGGCATGATCCTACTGTAGAGAACATCCTCCCTAGAGATCTTGTCTTCCCGAGTAAGAGCCGCTACGGTCAGCCTAGCATAGCCGATGAAAGGCTGCGTCAAACCCGGAGGATAAAACTCGAAGTCCTCAATCCTTCGAGTTCCACACTCCGGGATAGAAATCATACCATCCTTAAATGGAGCGTAGGCGGCTACTCTCCATGGGTTCTCCATAGAGAAAGCTGGCAGAGAGTCGTATGGCGGGAGCTGGAAAATACCAGCACTTGGCACTGGGGAGACTGGAAGGGGGACCTGAGAGAGCCCAGCTACTCGGTCCACATTCTCTCTAACTCTGTTAGAGAGATCGGTTGGATGGACTGGCCTGATTGAGACAGAGTGCTCGACAGTTGTGCGAACATCTGCTCAAATTTCGTCCCCAGGGCGGAGACTTGCGAGCCGACCATCTCGCCCACCTGTTGCATCACCACTGCTGAGAAAGCAGTGGGATCAAAGGTGCTGGGTCCCGCTCCTCCCACCGGCGTTACCGGAGTGGATACGGTGGAGGCCGGAGAAGGCATTGGCTCGGCGGGAGCGCGAGCCTTCTCCTTAGAAGCCTTGCTTCTAGAGCTCTTCGAGTGAGAAGAGTTCGGCTTGGCCTTCACCGCGTCAGCGTAAGAAGTCGCAGACTTCTTAGCCGAAGAAGACGAAGATGACTTCTTAGAAGTCGTCTTAGTTAGGGTCTTTGGCGGTTCTCTCTGTCCCTTCACCTTTGGGGGTACAGAGAGAGCGGGAGAGCGGGTAGGGATCTCAGATCCCACAAAGCCTTGGAAAGAAGCACTTGAAGAAGGGACAGGAGAAGATCCAGGAGCGCCCAAGGAAAGACCTTGGGCGCCCGACACACCTACCTCAGCCAACAAATCCTCTGCCCCTACCGCCATAGGCTCGATGTTGACGTCCGGGACCGACTCCTGTGTGGCTACGACCCCGAAAGATTGCTGCATATCTTGCTGGATGGAGGCTATGAGAGGGGCTGCGGACAAGGGGTCAACATTACCCTGTTGACTTGCCCGCGGGGAAGATCTGGAGGACGGGCCAGCCTTCTTGTCAAGGATGTAAGGCTGGCCTTTGGCGGCGTTCTTCCCGAAGCCGCCTACCCACGCTTTCAGGGTAGCAAGGGCGACCTCTCTCACACCAGTAGCCTGAAAGAAAGGTGAGATGAGCTTCTAATGGCGGAACGGGTTTAACAAACTTATGTCTAAGTTGTTTGTAAAATGATAAAGAAGCCTATAATCGACTTACCCCCTCCACCACTGACTGACTAGGTCGTAGCAGATGGCGCAGGCTTCCGGGTGCCAGACGATCATATCGTTGAATGGCGTGGCACATGGAGCGTGAGACCTGCACTCATCGTGCCGATGGGTCTACATAACGTCGTCGTTGCATCCCAGGACCTGACAGTTGGTAGCCTGTAAGTGGAAAGATACATGAGTATCAGGAGAACACTTACAGCCTAACAGTTGCTCCGCTGGTGCCGGAGCGAGAAAGTTAGATTAAACCAGAGCCCCGCCATAATACGTGTGGTAACAAAGTTGGTTGGTTGTCCTAGGCTATTGCTCCGCTGGCGGCGGAGACAAGAGATAGAATCCAACCAGTGTGGTGGTAAAAGGAAACCACGACGAATAATGGCGGGATGGTAACATATGAATAATAAAATTAAACAAATCATCGTAAAATTAGGGTATATCCTTAAAATAACAATAATATCAAACCTTTCTCCACCCGTCGACTAGGAAAGAGTGCCCGGGGGTAAGAAGCAAGCTCCCTTCCGGTAGCGGGGGGGGAGAGATGTAAGATATAGTAGGCAAGCAACCGACCACTAGTAGTGACCACCCCGCCCGCTGGCGGAGCCAGTAATCTATAACCAAAGGTGCCCCGGCTGCGACGGAAGGCTCCGTTCGTTATAGAAAGGGAAGGTGGCTGAGCAACTGGGGAAGGGGGGGGGAGGGTCTCGGCGTAACACGGCGGGAGAGAGAGAGGGGGGGGGGTTGGCCTACTCCTCCCCGTCTCAACAACTACCCGCTCGGAGAACTCGGTACCCTATGAGTGGTCGCCCATATACCCCCCGCTGGGAGGAACCCCTGGCCACCTCAGAGAGAGAGGGAGGAAGGCAACTGAGGTTGTCATGACAACCAAGGGGTCCCCAGCGCCTCCCTATACCTGGTAGGGAGGGAAGGGGAAGGGGAAGGTGCGATGGAACACCGTGACCGCAAGTGGCCTAAGCCGCGAGCAACACAACCGTGGGAGGGCCATGTGAACCAGGCTGTACCAATACATGGGACATGCACCTAGGCTAGCCTAACACCCTAAATAGAATAAATTTACATCGTAAGATGGAAAAGACACTTTAGTAGAAGAAAAAGAAGCCCAGGAGGGGGCAAACTGTTCCGAGGAACAGAAGCCTACTCGGAGCCAGCGATAGCCGATGAAGAGCAAGAGCCGGGATGCTGGGAGGCTCTGGAACAAAATAATAGCCCTAAATACCAAACTAAGAGAAATGGTAAAGGGGCTAATCTAGCTAAGAAAACTCCCGATGGTAAAAAACGCATGAAACGTAATAATAAGTAAGCCCATAAGTAATAAGAAGTCCCAGTATGGAGGTACCGGGAATTCTTAACGAGGCAGCATGGCGCCGCCACGAGACAACCGGGAAACCGTATATGACCTATTAGAAGGAAAATACTGGTTCCCGGAAGACAAAAAATACAGTAAAACATTACTTATGAGGCACTTAACTTAGCCGTTGCGATGGCAGAACGTTCCATGATGATGTGATAAAAATCCCCGTAAAAAGCACAAGCACAAAGAAAATGCGTCTGAACGCTGGCGCTAATAATTAAGGATGACCGCTAGGGCGCTGCTGTCCGTGGCGTCCTCTAGTAGTAGTAGTAGCGGCCGCATCGCCCGTTGGTATCAGCTCTCTCTTGTGGGGATTCTGATTGGAAGTTCTAATTGGTGAAATGTCTCGTGGTAGTGTTCCCACTCGCCCCTATTGCCATACCGACACTTCTTTTTAAGAGTGAGCGAGTCAGTTTTACTGACATTTCTTAATTTTGTTTCTCTGGTAATTTTAGATTAATTTTACCTAGAAAGAATGATATAAGGATCCTTTCATAGGCCGACACGAGCTGAGCCCAGAAATACTGTTTTGAGAAAATGGAAAGGGAAAAAGAAAAAAATTACATATGCTTCTTTTGTAATAACTATATAACTATGCAAGTTAGGCTGATTTTTGCACTAAAACTATTTTGTCATAAAAGAAATATGTCCTAAAATTCACAATGAAATCAAGTGAATAGAAATGTGATTTTTTACATAATGCCCTGAAATTTACAATATAATGGAATGAACAGAAATTCAATTTCTAGACTTCTACACTTTACCTAAAATTTGCATCTACGTTCTCATGCAAAATTTGTAGATGAACCCATCAAGAATGATGGTGATAACACCCAAACCATCATAGTGATGAATGTGCAGGGTTTAGTTACGAGTAACTCAAAAAGAAAAATAGAGATCTTAGAAGAACAAACCCAAACTAAAAAAAAAAAAAAAAAAAAAAAAAATATAATGAATGAAGTGAAACCTGGTATTCCCAAGAGGCTGGTAATGATGATCAGATACAAGGGTTCCAAACTTTTAGATCAGATAGAAAAAATAGGAATCAAGGGGGAACTACAAATTATGGGAGGGACGTAAAACAAGGAAAAATATATGAGAAATATAGTAACTCAGAATGTGAATTGATAGCGGTAAAATTTTAATCTGAAAAATTAATGAATATCGTAATATATAGATTCCCTAATATTAAAGAGTTTGACACAATAACAGAAAAATTGGATGATATATGTAGAAATCACAAAGATTGGACTATTCTCCTATCTGGAGACTTTAACTTTCCTTTCGTAGATTGGAAAGAACGAATAGGAGATTGTGGTTGTATTTGTACATATAAAAAAGAGAGTAATAGTAGTGCAGAAGATAAGAGGCAATTAAAAAAACTATTAGATATGCTACTAGAACAACATTCAACAAATAAATCACCTGCCTACAAGAAAGGAAAATACTTTAGACCTAGTTTTTATGAATGAGGTGAATTATGTTAAAGAAATAATAGTTTATAATGCAAGTATTTCAGACCATAATATCATAGAATTAACAGTCCATTCCAAAGCAAGTGAAAAGAGAGATAAGCAAGAGATGAAAAAGTGGGAAGGATATGGAAAATACAATTTCTATCGTAAGAATATAAAATGGTTTGAAATAAATGAAGAATTAAACAAAGATTGGGATAACATAGTCGTAAGTGTTGATATACAGGTAAATACGGATATATTATATAAAATATTAGAGAAAATAGTTGATAAATATATACCGAAGAAGAAAAGTAAACATTAGTCATGCATACCAAGAGACAGAAGGATCTTGTTCCAGAAAATCAGAAAGTGGAAAAAAGGTCTTGCAAAAGAAAAGAATGCATGGAAAATGATGGAACTTGAGTATATCTTCGTTTTACCAGACCACTGAGCTGATTAACAGCTCTCATAGGGCTGGCCTGAAGGACTAGATGTTTTTACGTGACTAGGAACCAATTGGTTACATAGCAACGTGACTTACAGCTTATTGTGGGATCCGAACCACATTATATCGAGAAATGAATTTCTATCACCAGAAATAAATTCCTCTGGTTCCGCATTGGCCGAGGCGAGAATCGAACTTCGGACCACTGGGTTAGTAGCTGAGCGCGAAATCCACTCGCCCAACGTGGAACACCCGTGATGGAACTAAAAAAGTAAGATAGAAAATGTAGATGAAATTATTATACAATCAGAAGAAAATGAAAAATGGGACTTGGAAGAAAAAAACCCTAGTAAATATCAAGCAAAACTCCAAACTATTGTACTCATATGTGAAAAAGATGAATAAAAGAAAAATAGAAATAGGCCCTCTTAAGAAATGAAGGGAGATTAACAAATGAAAAAAGGAAGTATACAACATATTAGCAGAAAGATATAAGAGAATTTATCCCTAGAATTGATAATGATACAGAAATAAGGGATGAAAATAGTGATTATTTATTACACAGATATTACTGAAGCCGATATTGTGCAGGCTATTAATGAAATTAAAAATGGATCAGCAGCTGGGCCAGATGGTGTCCCTGCCATATTGTTAAAGAAAGTAGTTCATTCTATCGCAAAGCTGCTTGCAATATTATTAAGGCAAAGTGTACTAGATACAGGCAAGATTTATATAATGAGCATAAATAGCATATATTACCCTACTTTCAAAAGTGGGATCAAGACTAGAGGCAAATAATTATAGGCCTGTGAGTCTAACATCACATATTATGAAAGTGTATTAAAGGGTAATGAAGAAAAATATTATGAAATATTTAATAAAAAGTAATTAGTTTAATATAGGACAACGTGGTTTTGTACCTGGAAAAAGTATACAAACCCAACTGTTAGTCCACCATGAGAACATATATAAAAATATGATAAATGGAAAAGAAACAGATGTGGTTTATCTAGACTTTGCAAAAGCTTTTGACAAGGTAGACCATAATATATTAGCAAAGAAAATTAGAAAACATAATATAGTGGTCAAAGTAGGAAGATGGATAAAAGAATTTATACACAACAGAAAACTGATAGTTATTGCAAATGATGAGAAACCGGATGAAGCTAAGGTAATATCCAGTGTGCCACAAGGTACGGTGTTAGTTGCATTGCTGTTTGTTATTATGATTGCAGACATAGACAGTAATGTTAAGGACTCTGTAGTGAGTAGTTTCGCTGATGACACAAGAATAAGTCAAGAAATTACTTGTGATGAGGAGGTATTTACCTCTGATAAATTTGAATCAATAAATTATTCACTAATAAGGAAGTGCTGCTGTGGTAGTGTTTTTCACTCGCCCCAAGAATTCATACCGACACCTTTTTTAGAAAGGGGTGAGCGAGTCAGAATATTCTGGCATGTCCAATTAGCAGTTCTCTGGTATTTTAGCAATATTTTACCTTAGAAATAAGAAATAACGCTAAAGGAATGTATTTCATTAGGCGACACGGCTTCCTCACCCAGAAATAGATTTTTCCTACGTCAAAATCCCTTTTTTAGCCTTGCTCTTAAGGGTTAAACATAATTTTGTTTTCTATACAATTTTAACATCAGTAAAATTAAAGTTCCTATGGATATTTTTGATTCAGTCCTCAGCGTTGGTGATATCTTGTTCAAAATTGTCTTCGTTGTTGTCAATTCCATTCATTAAAAGAATCTGTTGACATTCCTCATATGCAAGCATTTGGCTAAAACAGATAGACCAATATATATATATATATATATATATATAATATATTATATATATATATATATATATATATAATATATATATATATATATATATATATATATACACACACACACACATATACATATACACATATACATATACATATATATATATATTATTTTAATGTATGACACTTACCTGGCAGGTATATATATAGCTATATTCTCTGTTCCACCTGGCAGAAATTTTCAAATCCCGCGGCAAACGCTAGTAACCTATTAGTAGTTCAGAGTTCAGGCAACCACCACCCCGTTACCGTGGCGCTAACGCCAGGAACCGTTCCCACTGGGCCAGATTTTCTCTGCCAGCCGAACCGGCAACATTGTTGGTGGTTCCCTGCTAGGATTTTCATTCTCGTTGCTGACTTTCATGGATTTTGGTATCGTACTTGGAAACGTTAGCTTGGCATTCGCTTTGGATTGTTCTTTAAATATGTCTGACACTGGTAGTATGTTTAGAGTTTGTGTGAAAGAGGGGTGTAAGGTAAGGTTGCCGAAGGCTTCGGTCGACCCTCATACTATTTGCAAGAAGTGTAGAGAGAATGTGTGTACTTGGGAGACGGGGACGTGGTTCCGATCAAGAGGAAGAAGATCGATCGTTCGAAAGAGGACTGTCGGTACGGCCCTTACGTTCCTGGATGTCGACAAGAGAGACTCCCCCGTCCTCTTGCTTGTCTTCTCTTCTCTCTCCGTCGGGTAGAGTTCAAGATCGCTCTCCTTTACGTCTTAGTCCTTCTCGTCATCCTTCTCCTTCTACGGCTGTCCGTCAGGAAGATAGTACTAAGGATTTCTTAAGGGAAATGCAGTCTAAGCTTGCAGTTCTCGTTAGTTCATGGGATGCGCCTTTGCAAGGACCTTCGAGGCGTAAGGACGATTTCCTTCCCGTTAAGTCTTCCAAGAAGACGGAAGACAAGTATTCGCTTGCCGAGGATTTAGGACGCACTGGCTCTACGAGGACGGGCGACCGCTTAGTGTTTCAGGACGCAGGAAGAAGAAGATCATTTCTGAAGAAACAGGACGCGGAACCGCTTGTGGACGCAGGACGCAGGCGGCAGGAAGCAGATGTGTCTACGATGGACGCAGGACGCAGACGGCAGGACATCGATACTTCGTTGATTGCAGAACGCAGATGGCAGGACGCCGATACTTCGTTGGTGGCAGGATGCAGGCGGCAGGACGTTAATCCGTCAGCAAAGCGTCAGAACGATAGTGATCTGCAAGACATTTCTTCAGCAGAAGAAGAATTGGACTTTGTTGAGGAGAAGAATGTGGAACTGTCTTCGGATTACAAGATCCTCACTTCACGTCTTCTTTCTATTTTCGAAGGGGAATTCAACCTACGGCGCCTTTATCTCCCCTGTCTCGGTTTTCCAAGACTAAGACTCCAAAGAAGTCCTCATTTCTCAAGATGACTCTGTCGATTTCGGCTAAGAAGGCTCTTCAACGAGTGAACTAAGGTCTGAAGGACAAGAAAGAAGCGGGGAAATCTTTCGCTTTTCCCCCAGCCAAGTTAGCATCGAAGTCCGGAGTATGGTACGCTATGGAGAAAGTCTTGGCCTGGGAGTACCTGCCTCCTCCCAGGGGGACTTCTCCAGTATAGTGGACAGCTCGCACAGACAGGCGTTGCAGTCTGCCAAGGTCTGGTGGACTTCGTCCGAGTTTGACCATCTTTTTAAAGGAATTTTTAGGACTTTCGAAGCCTTCAATTTTCTAGATTGGTCTTTGGGTGCGTTGGCAAATTCCTTAGAAGACGAGAATTCTCAGGATAACGGATGTGGCTAAGAGCATTATGTCCTGCATGGACAAGGCTCTGAGAGATGGAGCGAATGAACTGGCATCATTGTTCACAGCAGGAGTACTGAAGAAGAGGTCGCTTTTGTGCTCTTTCGCTTCAAAAGGTGTTTCCAACTCTCAGAAATCGGAGTTGATGTTCTCTCCCCTTTCAAACCAACTGTTCCCTTCAGAGGTTATTAAGGATATAGCGCTGGCGCTTTCTCAGAAGGCCACTCAAGATCTTCTCTCTTCGTCAGTAAGGAAGTTTTTACCATCCAAGTTGGTTAAGAAAACTCCAAAGGAATCAAGGCCTTCGCAACAGCCCTTTCGAGGCAGAACTTTCGCTCGACCCGCCTTTAGAGGCAAGAGAGTACCCGCGAAAAGAGGAGCCAAGAAACCACCTCTAAAACAATGAGAACTCAGTCCTCCAGACAGCAGTAGGAGCCAGACTTCAAGAATTTTGGGAAGTTTGGCAGAACATGAAGGCAGATCCCTGGGCCATCAACGTAGCTCGGGAAGGGTACAAAATTCCTTTCTTAAAGAGACCTCATCTCGCAACATCTCCGAGAGCCCTAGGGTCAAATTACAACGATTTAGTGAAGAAAACGGCACTGTGGGACCAAGTCTCTTCCATGCTAGAGAAAGGAGCCATAGAACCTGTTCTGGATCACGAATCTCCGGGATTCTACAACCGGTTGTTCCTGGTTGCGAAGCCCTCGGGAGGTTGGAGGCCAGTTCTGGACGTAAGTCAACTAAATATTTTCGTGGAAAAGACCAAATTCACTATGGAGACGAACGATTCAGTACTGGCAGCGGTACGTCCAGGGGACTGGATGGTTACCCTGGACTTACAAGACGCATACTTTCATATTCCGATTCATCCAGGAAGCAGGAAGTATCTAAGGTTCGTGATTCAGAACAGGGTCTTTCAATTCAAGGCCCTGTGCTTCGGCCTTTGCACAGCCCCCCAAGTGTTCACGAGGATGATGTCCATTGTAGCAAGATGGTTGCACTTAAGAGGGATCAGAGTGGCGTTTTAAAACTTGGACGACTGGTTGATAAGATCCCAATCAAGAACCAAAATGTCTGGAGGACCTGAAACAAACGTTGGATTTAGCAAAAGAACTAGGTCTTGTGGGTAAACCTAGGAAAGTCTCAGCTGAATCCCAAGCAACAGATAGTTTATTTTGGGATTCAGATATCGTCAGCGACTTTTCGGGTTTTTCCGTCCCCCGAAAGGCAAGCCCTATGCAGTCGGAAGGTGCAGGACTTTCTAGAGAAAGACCGATGCTCAGCAAGAGAGTGGATGAGTCTACTGGGCACACACTCTTCGCTAGAGAGGTTCATTTCTCTAGGAAGACTGCACATGAGACCTCTACAGTTTTTCCTGAAAGAAGCATGGCCAAGAAAATCGCAACCGGATTCCTTCCAGTTTCTAATTCCTGCCAAAGTGAAGGAGGAATTAAATTGGTGGCTAACCCCAGGCAGGTTAGCAGAAGGGATGTCGCTCCAACAGAAGAGCCCAGACCTCATCTTGTTTTCCAACGCGTCGGACGCAGGTTGGGGAGAGACATTAGGCCCTCAAGAGGTGTCGGATCTTTGGAACGGGGAAGAAGCAAGTTGGCACATAAACAGGAAGGAACTGATGGCGATTTTCTTGGCCTTGAAGTACTTCAGCGAGTTGGTACGTGACAAGACAGTGCAGATCAACTCGGACAACACCACGGCTCTGGCATACATCCGCAAACAAGGACTCTTCTTCTTTTCCCCTCTACATGCTGGCAAAGGAAGTTCTACTTTGGGCGGAAGAGGAAAACGTTGTTCTGCTCACCAGGTTCATCCAGGGGGAGAAGAATGTCAGAGCGGACCTGTTGAGCAGAAGGGGACAACTTCTTCCGACAGAGTGGACGTTGCACCTAGAGGTATGTCAGAGCCTGTGGAAATTGTGGGGCCGTTCGGCAGTAGATCTTTTTGCGACAGCCAAAACAAGAAGACTACCAACCTATTGCTCTCCGGTTCCAGATCAGGAAGCAGTCGCGGTGGACGCCTTCCTGATGGACTGGACAAACCTAGACGTTTACGCTTTTCCTCCATTCAAAGTACTGGGGAAAGTTATGACGAAATTCAGGGAGAGCCAAGGAACGAGGATGACCTTAATAGCTCCGTTTTGGCCGGCCGAAAGTTGGTTCACAGAGGTACTGGAATGGACAATAGATACACCAAGAACTCTTCCTCTAAGAGTAGATTTACTCAGACAACCCCACTTCGACAGATTCAAGATACCCTCGCTCTGGGTCTGACTGCGTTCAGACTATCGAAAGTCTTGTCAGAGCGAGGGGATATTCTAGAGAGGTGGCCAGTGCAGTGGCTAGAGCCAGAAGAACCTCCACAATCGCAGTATATCAGTCGAAGTGGGAGAATTTCCGGAAGCGGTGTAAGAAGAGGAAAGTGTCTTCATCATCCAGTACCTCTGTGACCCAAATCGCAGACTTCCTCCTATACTTGAGAAAGGATTTAGGTTGTCAGTGTCCTACATTCAAAGGTTGGATAAAAGTAATGTTGACCTCAGTGTTTTAGACACAGAGATGTGGATATCTCTAATAAAATTTGGACCTTAGAGATCTGATTAGGTCTTTTTGGTACCAAGAAACAGCCCCAATGCAGGCCACCTGCTTGGAATCTCGATGTTGTATTGAGGCATCTAACCTCTAGTAAATTCGAGCCTTTAGAGAAAGCCTCTCTGAGAGATGTATCTAAGAAAGCTATCTTTTTAGTCGCCTTGGCAACGGCCAAGAGAGCTAGTGAGCTTCAGGCCATTTCGAAGAAAGTGGGATGGAGACATGGTAAACACGGTGTGTTCATTCCAGGAAGGTTTTTTGGCCAAGAATGAGAACCCTGCTAATCCTTGCCAAGATCCTTTGATGTCTTGGGTCTTTCTGATTTAGTGGGACATGAGCAAGAAAGAGTTCTCTGCCCAGTGAGAGCATTACGTTTTTATATTGAGAAAACAAGAGAGATCAGAGGGAATTCTGATGCTCCTTTGGTGTTCAGTCAAAGACCCCCCAGTAGGACCCCAATCTGACAAAGAACGCTCTAGCTTTCTTTATGAGAGAGTTGATTAGAGAAGCTCACATGTTGTGTCAAGAACAGAGCTGCGGTATTTTAGAAAAGTGAAGGCTCATGAAGTCAGGCAGTTGCGACTTCATTGGCTTTTAAAAAGAATTTAGCTCTCAAAGAGATTATTGAATCTACTTTTTGGAGAACTAATTCAATATTTGGCGTCTCATTATCTTAGGGGATATTTCAGACAACCTTTTTTGATAATTGTCAGACGCTAGGTCCATGCGTGTCCTCGGGTACAGTATTGGGCAAAGGAGTTACCACCCCATAAACCTTCTTTTAAGCTAAGTAATTTTATCAGGTGATGGTGCTTGTGTTTGTTGGTCGTCTGAGAAAAGTGTTGTTTACTTTTATCAGTCTGGTTTGTATTATGGTGTGGTGTGTGTGTAGTTCAGGTAAATGATCTATTACTAGCTTAAATGCTGTGGCATAAGAGGGCTGTAGGGTTCTGTCAACACATTGGTCATGCCCAGTTGTCAGTTCCAGTCTTAGCTTCTTCAACATACAGGACACTTCCTTGTTGAGAGCTCCTAAGGTTTAAGCAGGCTTAGAGGCAGGACCTATGAAGTCAGCTACCTTAGCAGGTAAGGAACCTAGAGTAATTGATAATTTTAATTATTTATACTCTAATATACTCTAATAATTTTGCTGTCTTTGACCCACCTCCAAATGTGTCAATCAGCTATATATATACCTGCCAGGTAAGTGTCAACATTAAAATGAAGTTTTTATGTTAAAACAAAGTTTAATGTATACTTACCTGGCAGGTATATATAATTTAATGCCCACCCTCCTCCCCTCAGGAGACAAGGGTTCAGAGAAAATCTGGCCCAAGTGGGAACGGTTCCTGGCGCTAGCGCCACAGTAACGTGTGGTGGTTGCCTGAACTACTATAGGTTACTAGCGTTTGCTGCGAGATTTGAAAATATCTGCCAGGTGGAACAGAGAATATAGCTATATATATACCTGCCAGGTAAGTATACATTAAACTTTGTTTTAACATAAAAACTTCATTTTAAAGCATAGCCACTGCTTGCCCTCTGAAGAGTTACTCTTATGGTCCCATTAGGGGACTCCATAAGATAGATCAACCAATATAAACAAAATTCTCTCATAGTAGTTGGTCTTGGCCAGAATAGCGTCTGACAAAAGGTATGAATGGACCCAAGCAGAAGGGTTCAATCCCTGTCTACAGTGATTAGTACTCAGTCTTTCCACTGACCCTTATCACATGGAGGTGGCAACAGTACGAGTCAGCTGTGTTCACCTTTACTTTTAGATCTGCCCTTTAGCCTTGACTTCCTTTTTTTTTTTTTTTTTTTTTAAATCACATTAGAAATATTGTTACTTAAAATCATGAGTCAATTATTTAAATTTAGTTTATGGTGTAAGAATATGTTACAGACTAACATTCTGTCCAGTAAGGAGCTACAACCTTGATTTTGCAAGAGGTGATTAACCTCTCTTTTTTTATTTCTATTTCACGTTTAAAATTTTTGTATTAGAACAAGCCTGGGAAAGTTTGAGGTCAGCCAATTAAAAAAAAAGCCAGTATGCATGTTTGAGAGAAAAAAATCATACAAATTTTCGCTACCTGCTATGAGAAGTTGAAAATTACTATTTACAACCCCTTGTGGTCCTCTTTTATGAGACAATTGTAAATTTTACCAAGTTACACATGTTTTTCTAATAAATTATTTTATTTTGTAAAATTATAATTACAGCTCATGCAATATGGATAAGAACTAAAATCAGTAACAAATTCTTAGCATATTTGTTGTAAAATATTTACTTAAATTTACTGAGATCAAGATGCAGTAACTTTTTTGGGATTATAAATGTTTTCTAATATTTATTTGAACTTTTTGCAAAGATTACAATTATAACTGACACTATCATAAAAGATAACAACTAAAACCAACAGCAACCCTAGGCTAAATTTATGAGCTAATTTATAAAAAGACATACAGTAATACTTTGGTTACGAACCGATTAGTATACGAATTTTTTAACTTACGAAGTGACGACCTCATTCTGGAATACGAATTTCGCTTGGAATGCGAATGCGCGAATTTCCATCATGGGAGGCCGCCTGATTTGTTTACATCGGATGAGCGTGGGATCTGCGAACGCATTTTTTTTTTTTTTCGCCAAACAAAACTTAACGCCTGCTTTGTTTACATCGGATGAGCGTGGATCTGCGAACGCATTTTTTTCGCCAAAACTTACGAGGTCACGTGACTTCCTCCTACGCATCCCTTGACCCTTTTTAAACCATAACTCTTTCAATATCTCGCTGGCGGTAAGATTGAACGTATCTGTCCGTGATACGCTCTCAAATTTGCTTAGTGATTTGCGCACTGTTGTGTTTCCGTAATAGTGCTTATACATTACTATTACCCAAATACTAAAGACAATGGCTCCCAAGATGACGAAGGCAAGCAGCAAGAGGAAAGCATAAGAAAGAAGGAGATGATTACAGTCGAAATGGAGAAGGAAATTATCCAAATGCATGATAAAGGCGAGTGCGTGAAAGACATTGCAGCATTCTTCAAGCGGTCGCAATCAACGATCTTGCACTATTTTGAAGAAAAAGGAAGAAATTAAAGCCAGTAAAGCATCAAAAGGTGTCACAGTATTGACGAAACAACGGCCTTATATTCTCGACGATGTAGAAAATTTGCTCATAGAAAAATATTTTTTCAAAATTGTGAAAGACAACATAGTGTTGCGTAAGCGTAAAATTAGTGATCGTAGTGAACGGTGCTCTCTAGAGAAAGAACCAGAAAGTCTTCCAGAAGTGTTCACGGAGGGGGATTTCCCCCCCAAGCCCTAACCCTCTCCTCCTCACCCTTCCCCTCCTCCCGTCTCCGTCAAGCCAGCAGCCACACTCGCCAAGGTAAAGTTCAGAGGTTTTACTGTGCATGCATATAAATCTAGTGTTTATATTTAATTTCATTCTTCAATTTTATAATTTTATGTAATTCCTACACGAATTTTCAAACCTTAGTGAACAAAAAATAAATGGAAAAATATGAATTGAAATGGTTATTCATGGTCGGGTGGAACGCATTATTTGCTTTTTATAACATTCTTATGGGAAAATCCATTTGGGTTACGAATTTTTTAGGTTACGAAGCAGGTTCTGGAACGGATTAACTTCGTAACCCAAGGTATTACTGTAGAGAGAGAGAGAGAGAGAGAGAGAGAGAGAGAGAAGAGGGGGGGGGGGGGGGGGGGGTTTGTACATGCTTCCTTGAAGTCAAGCTCACAACTAACTCATGAACTGCCTGCCGCCTCCATGTTGGCCAGTCTAAAAGTTGCCATTAGTGAATTTGTGGGTTATAGAAGTATTGGAACCCCTTTCCTGCCCGATTCCTTCAAATCATTGGCGCTTAATATCGATGCTCACCATGAGTGAATCCATCCACCACCCAAAACCTGTTATTGCTACTCATATGAGGGTATCCAACTATTAAGGGTTAAAAAATATAATAAATGATCACAGAAAGAAATGGGTAAACTGGTTGTTTAACCTAAACCATAACACAAGTGCATATAAAATTTCTCCATGTATTCAGCAACAGTGAAAATATTTTTTTACATATACATATTACTGTATGTAGGTTTGTAGTCATGCTATTAATATTTCTCCAGAATTTTACATTATACATTGTAATTATTATAGATGTTCTACTCTTTGAACATTGCTTTGTGTTACCATTATTTACCAAATAGCTTTTAAAATGATTCTCTGATTATTTCACATTTTCAGGTGTACAGAGGATATGACAGATCAACTACGGTTAACGGAGCAAAATATTGTAGAAAAGGATGGTATCAAAGCAACGAGGCTGTGCACGCACTGTGAAGATGTTGATAACATTAATAGTGGGCACTTAAATAAGTTATCAGGTTTGTTTATATATTTTATCATCTCTGAGTTTGATAAAATCTTTTGCAAGATTTAAGGGGACACTGGTATGTTTTTGATTGACATTTGACAGACCACCTCAATCAAAAGTATAGCAATTTACAGTAACTCTGATTTCAGAGTTGAGATGAGACAAAGTTATTTCTGAGGTGTAACATGTTTTATAAAAGACATAAGCAATACTTAAGCAACTTTGAACTTAAAACATGTCAACATTACCTTTCGACCTTGATGAAAAATTGGAGTTCTAAAGTTTCATAGCATTTTGTTTATCCACTTCAATTTTTACATCAATGTTATTCAAATTAAAAAAATCACCAAGTAATTCTGTAAAAAAAATTGAACCTCCTGAATAGCATAAGTGAGAGAAATATATTCAGCCGCCTTACAAGATGATAAAGTTACTGATTTGCCATTTCTTGCTGCTCCAAGATATCCTGAGACCTGAATTGTGTAACTTACAGCAGTACCAAGAGATACTTTTATGATCCTCTGAAGCACCCCAGTCTGAATCATAGAAATAGCCTCATCAACCTGAGTAAATTTCAGACCATGATTGATAGTACCTTTCAAGTACTCCTGTATAAAAAAAATTTGGCATTATTGAAATAGTATTGGGTAGATTGTGATATGAGCTGAGAAATCTCAGTAACAACACAGCTTATACCCAGGGGGCCAAGAGGGGCCAAGGTGAAGGTCTTGCTTTAAAAGGTCATATCGGGACCCTACTGAATGATTTCCGAGTGGACAACCTCTTGAAAAGCCCACATAGCACCTTTTATTCATGTTTTTTTGTTTTTTTTTTTTTTTTTTTTTTTAGCAAAAATTAGCGTGAATTACTTGCTTTTTTGTATGCAGATCTTTCCCAGAGATCACTAAACACAAATAATTCACAATTTTTTTTATATTTCAGAGTGTTATGAGTTCAATTTTATCATTCATTTTGTGATCGGATGTACAAAATGAGCTATATTACTGCTTCATGCCTTATAAATTTTTCATGCGATATGATGGTTGACATTTCTGTGGTGTTCAGGATCAAATGACTGCCCTTGCTTGAGGGTACAATTAGGCATTTTTCCCTTATGTTCACTCCTGTTTTCATGGAAAGTATGTAGGAAAGGCTGATGAGAAAGCAAAAGTTGCTTGGTGGATTATCAGGAAAGCAACATCTCCTTTAACTAGCCTTTGCCTTCTCAATTTTTTATAATTGCCAAATCCATCCTGACTGCCCTCCCCCAGTTGTTGCGACATCTTTCAGGTCTATCTTTTACCTTGCGTGGTGCCCCCCTCCACCTCATTGACCAGTTGCTTCCAGCACTTTTATTCATCCTTTTAATGAAAGTGTTGTAAATAATGTCAATTCCTCAAAGGGATATTGATATAGCATAGCTTCAAAGCTGAATCAGTGTACTGAAGTGAATACCGACCCCACTATTCACAAACTCACAATTTGCGGACTCACCTATTCACAGATTTTTCTATGAACCTCATATACCCATTATTTGCAGAAAATCTGCCTGTGTGGTTTTTTCACTAAGAAACATTCACAAATTACTGTCTTTTCATATCTTTTTCATGACTAAATTAACTTTTTGTGATAAAACTTAAAATACTAAGGTATAAGCATTTTAGTTTTTTTGTCCTTTAACTATCAAAATAAGCAGTTCTAAGCATTTTTAGAGGGGTTTTAAGTATTTGTAAATTATAGGTATTCCACTCCATCGTGTTATTGTTTACATCCTGCCGACGCCGACGCCATCTTGTCTATGACGTCACAGCCTATGACGTCACAACACAACTTAAATACATCAACAGACACCTTCTAGAATCTACCACATGCTGTCCATATATAGGACACCCACCATATTTGAACAATGCATAAAATACCAATAACAATTATACAATATATAATCACCCATCCCTCACGAATAACAGGAATTCTAACTGTAACTGTATACCGCAGGTCCTGATTAAACCGAAACCTTATTATTAACTACATGAGCAGTCCCTCCAACTGAATTTACTGTACATTGTTTTTTTATGTTTGTTCTAATTTTTTTTCTATTGATGCAGGCACGGCAGAGGTCTTTCAATCGGTCGACAGTGATCCAGGCTTGTCCAAGATATTGGACTCTCAAACCCCAGTAGTTTCTAAGCTCATTTTGAAAGTTGGTGCTCAAGTCATGCTTATGAAGAACTTGGATGTGAATAAGGGCTTAGTTAATGGTGCCCGAGGAGTTGTAACAGGATTCAAATCTGTAGGGGGAGGTGAGATGTTTCCATCTAATATATGTAGTACTGTACCCAATAGCTAATCATCAGATTCTTTCATTAATAAATTTCTTCCTTTGGCTTCAGAATTCAGGATCTTATACTACTTAATACAATACTATTTTAAGAAAATTTTGTCGAGCCTTGTTAAAATTTTGCCCGTCACAAACCCATTTTTATTACACTAGCCTTTTGTGCTGCACTGATGAAATCAGATAATGAACTGGAATAACAAAAGGAAGAATTGCTCCTCCAGGTTGGCAAATTGGTCTCCATGTCCTCATTGGTCATATGCTTCACTTTGTGTCTGCAAAACAGTTCACAGCCTTTTTCATCATTCTTTTGTTCTCTTCATATCTTGCTTCGTTTTTCATAGGATTATTTAATCGCATTTTTCTTATTTTTGGTGCTGGGAGGATTGTCTTTACTAATCACTGTAGCTGTTATTGTTGTGTCAATAACCAGTTGTTTTGCATTTTTATTTTTGGTTTCTAGTGTATCAATAATTCTAGATTTAAATTGTAGAGTAAGGTTTATGTGTAAACTCTAGTTCAGTTTCCCTTACTCATTGTATTTGTCTCCAATGATGTTTCATTTTTGAGTTCCCTTCCCAGTCTGTGTTTGTATCCTACTGAACATACACATGGTCTTGGGTGTGTATTCCCTTGCTTGAAGGCACACTCAATCATTTTTCCTTTTTTTTTTTTTTTTTTTTTTTTTTTTTGTTTTTTTTTTTTTTTTTTTTTTTTTTTTTTTGAAGTGAGGACAGGATGATGGTTTTTGAAGTGAGAAAGACAGGATGTGATAGAGCAAAGTTGCTCGGTGGGTGGGTTATGAGGAAGCACCGTCATTACCAAATCTTTTCCTTCTGAGCTTTTTATTTCTAGATCCATCCTGACTGCCCTCCCCCAGTAGTTGTGGCAAACCTGTTGACCAGCTGCTTCTGGCACTTTTTATTTTAAGGACATATTATCAGCTGTATTCATCCTTTCAATGAAATTTCTGTAAATAACGTAGACACTGTTGTTGATATTAGTGTTTGTTATTACGTATGTTGATTTTTACCGTGTTGCTGTTGTTACGAGTCTATCAGTTTTGCTTCTAATTTTATGTTCTTAATTTTAATTCTTTTGGGAGACATTGAAGCTGAACCCAGGGCCTGGTACTCATTACTGTAATAAAAATTGCAGTGTACTTTGCTCAAATATTCAAGGCTTAAGGTCAAATTTTCTTGATCTCCAGAGTTGTGCCTATAATAATGAATAATGATTTGATGCTTTTTTCTGAGACACTCGTGAGTAGTAACAAGTCAAGGTTGAGTTTTTAATTCCAGAGTTTGATGGCCCAGACTTAATTGTTGTAACATCTCACATGTGCAAGATATGGATGGATGGATGTGATATTTAGGGCTAAAGCCCAGGCACTGGGGCCAAGAAGGCCATTAAGCGCCGTAATGAAGGTTAAATAAGTTGAATTATGGTAAATGAATGAATGAATTAGTGAAAGAAATGATTCATAAAATTAGATGTGACTAATAAATGAAATAAAAATATAAAGTTTTTAATGAATGGAGGTAATATATATTAAAAATAGTTTTTAATGTCTTTAAAAAATCTGTATACATATAAATTTTTTATCTAAATATTATTAAAAAATTTTATACACTTTAAAAAGGAGATGAGAGCAGAAATATCTGCTTCATCTCTCAAGATATTTGAGAGGGATTTACCCTGGAAATATCTTTCCCTTTGGTTAAAATATCTGGGGCAAACCATCAGAATGTGCTCCACTGTTAGTAGCGCGTCGCAGTAAGCACACACTGGTGGGCTGCTTCCTTCTAAAATAAACTGATGGGTTAAATAAGTGTGCCCAATCCTTAATCTTGTTAAAATAACCTCTGTTCGTCTGTCAAGCTGGAATGACAAAGGCCACGGCAGTATATTTTTCCTAATATTTCTATACTTATTATTATTGGCAAGAAGAGAAGTCCATCTTTCTTGCCATTTACTTAATACATAAGACCTAATAGGACCTTTTGTAGGTGTGTATGAGGCACTTTCCTGAAGATTGTTCTGGCAAAGCGCTAGCAGCTTTTAGCTTCCCTGTCTGCAGTCTCGTTTCCGTGAATTCCCACGTGAGAAAGGGACCCACAGAAAGAGACTGACTTACGCAGACAATATATACGAAAAAGCGACTCCTGCAACTTTTTGATTAACGATGACAGCTATTAAATTTTTTGATACTTCTAAAAAAGGGCTTTTTAGAATCCGAGTATGACAAAATTAGTGTCACTACTATGAAGAAACTAAATCTAGGGGAGACTACGGCTGTTAATTCGGCTGTAAAGATTGATGCAAAGTCAGGTAAATTTAGATGTATATGCTGCATCACCAAGGATAACAGCACACACCCAACACCACTATCTTGAACTTTGATCCATCTGTATAAATCTTCACATAATTGGCAATGGCTGGGGTACGTCATGCTCTAAGAATTTTTCCCCTTATCTCTTCTTCAGTACAGTCCTTCTTCTTAAATGATTTCTTGCATACTAATGCTTCAGGAATAAGCCATGGAGGATTCATAGGATGTTTTTACTTCCAGGACATTTCTGGGACTTGAGATGGTTATCCCTAACATCCTCGTTTAGTCGAATTTGGAATGGTTTAGGAGCTCTTGTACCAGAGAAATTCCGCGAGTCTTTTACCTTAAGTACAGGAGGCCCGCGGTTAGCGCACAATCACTCAACGGCGAATCGGTTTTGCAGCGGTCGTCAAAAATATTCATTAAAAAACTAAGGCATTTTAAAGGTATCTTTACGGCACAAATTTCAGTTAACAGCGCCGCTAGCGCCGTTGTCTAACGAGTTCATACATATGTAGAAATGCCGTTCAGACCATAAAGGTTATGCAAATTATATTAAAAAATTTTAGGAGAGTTATTACATAGGTATTAGGGTAAAATATATGCCTCTGACGCTGTTTTTATGCCGAAAATATAGAGTTACATAAGTGCAAATTTAGCTATGGATGTGTTGTTGATTCATAAATGTTCATGCTTTTGTTTAAAATGTGTATGAAAATGTATTACGTGAAAGGCATTTTTATTTCTGTACAGAAATATGATACAAAGGCAGCTTTTGAAACTCCCCTTCACGTTATCAAATACGATGTTTTTTCATGTTCTTTCTTGTAAGCCGCCGCCTGCCGCTCTTCCGAAAATATCAATTTAAAAAAAGTGCAAATTAAGCGACTCGATGTGTCCGATTTGATAAATGTTTATACTTTTATAAATGTTATACTTTTATGTTTAAAATGTATATGAAAATGTACTACGAATAGGGTATTTTTATTTCTGTGCAGAAATATGATAAAAAGGCAGCTTTTGAAACTCCGCTTCAAGTTATCGACTACTATGTGGTCCGATTCATAAATGTTCATGCTTTTTGTTTTTTTTTTTTTTAAAATGTGTATGAAAATGTATTTACTTGAAAGGCATTCTGTTTTATTTTATGGTACAGAAATAAAAATGATACAAAGGCAGCTTTTGAAATTGCCCTTCACGTTATCAAATACGATGTTTTTTTCATGTTCTTTCTGTAAGCCGCCGCCTGCCGCTCGTTTCTTCCGAAAATATCGATTTAAAAAAAGTGCAAATTAGCGATCGATGTGTCGATTTTATAAATGTTTGTGCTTTCATGTTTAAATGTGTATGAAAATGTACTACGAATAGGGTATTTTTATTTCTGTGCAGAAATATGATAAAAAGGCAGCTTTTGAAACTCCCCTTCAAGTTATCGACTACGATGTTTTTTTCAAGTTCGTTCTTGTATGCCGCCGTCTGCCGCTCTTCCGAAATATAGTTAAAAAAAAAAAAAAAGGTGTGCGAATTTGCGATCGATGTGTTGATTTTCAAATGTTTATGCTTTTATGTTTTAAAATGTGTATGAAAATATATTGCGTAAAGGTATTTTCATTTTTGTACAGAAATAAGATACAAATTAAGGCAGCCTTTGTAACTAGGCTCCACGTTTGTAAGGGAATGGTTTTTCATGTTCGTTCTTGTCCGCCAGTTCCGAAAAATGCATTGTGTTATTTTATTAATTACGCATCGTTTTCCATAGAAATCCGTTTAAAAAGTTATACAAATTATTTCACTGTATCCAAGAATATTGTATGTATTCTCGTATTATTGTATTTTAAAATACTACGGCAAACTTAAGCCCGTATTCCGCGGAGCGGCCAATGTTGTGGTTTGAAATCAGCTGATGAATACGAGTCTGTTTCACCATAACGCAATTCTGAGCGAATGCTCTTGCTTCTAGTTAGCATAAACGAATATCTATATACTTGACTTATATGAGACAAAGTATTATTTTTTTCCATATACAGCGTGTTTTTAGGTGGAAATATTTATTGAATATGTCTCGTTGTGAATGTGAACTACTATTTTTTTTCGTTAACAGATTACGTTGGCGGCATGTTTTTTTTTGTTTTTTGCGTAAAAATTACGTAATTCCGTTCGCAATACGTAATCCTTTATATCATCGCAATACGAACTTTACGTTATTTATCTTATATCGGCGTGAAAACCAACAGTAAAATGTGTTCTTTCAAGCACAGTAGTTTTGATTAAAAATGATTTTATCCCAATTTTATCTACAGTTGTGTGTGATGCAGACGTTTACTGCAGTTTTATCCTTGTTGCCCGATGTACGATAATAGTCATTAGCAGCTTGAACAGTTTTCTCAGCTTCAGTTTATAACTAGGTTTAAATTTAACATTATATTTCCCGATTGATCTTTAATCTATATTGATCTCTGATCTATAGCGAATAAAGTTATTTACTTAAGATATCTCATTCTATTCTATACATAACGCCATTTATAAACAAATACGGTAATGTTGCACTGTAGTACGATGATCAAAATACTAGCCAAACAGATATGTTATCCAGTTCGGTTGTACTTAGAAAAAAAAAAAAAAAAAAAGTAGTTTTATTTCTCGTTCGGTTGTTCATGGCTGTACACGTCCACGCAACGAGTATAACGTTAACACCATACTTTCATCATTCTCTTTTGCTGTTATTGAACTTATGTAACTAGAAGATGGATAAAGATTAGACCATTGTAAATTGATCTCTCATAAAATTGAACTATCGTAAGACTTATGATGGTAACCTGAACACTACAACTACTTGTACACTGTATAAACTTTATTATATCTTTACATACTTTAGACACCCACATGTACTGTACAGTAAATTCTATAGTACTATACTGCATAAATATAATTTTACCTTATTGGCCCGTTGTGGGATTACAGCGCCTTTGACTGTCTAGAGTTTTTGAAAGAAGGTGTGCGGCGGCCGTAGGCTTTAAATCGCTCAGCGTCGAAAATCGCTTGGCGTCGGTGGCCAGGAACGGAACCCCTGCTGCTAACCGAGGGCCGCCTGTACTTGAAAGGAGGGATTTTTGGGAGCACTTTTCATTCTAGCTATGTGTCACAACTCTAGCTCTTGCCTTCTTAGATTAAGGGGAAGATGATCTGTGTCGACATATATGCTTTCAACAGGAGAAGTTCTAAAAGCCCCTGAGCATATTCCCTCAACCCCATTTATCTGACAACATCCAATTCCTTTAGCTTGGTTTTACAAGCTGAGGAATAGATCTGACAGCCATAGTCTAGGTTGGAGCGACACAGCGAGCATATAGCCTCAAAAGGGATTATTTTATCAGCCCCCCAACTAAAACCAAAAACAACCTTTAAAATATTCAAAGATTTTTTTACATTAATCTTTAGGGCATTTATGTGGCTGGCCCATGTTAATTTGAGGTCAATAATCATCCCCAGAAATTTTACTTCACTTTCATCAGGAATGATAGATCCTTTTCAGCTAAGTGTGGGAACTTCTTCCACATGCCGGCATCTGGCAAATCTTCCTGCAACTGTTTTGGAAGGGGAGAATTTAACCATTCTCATCAGCCCACTTAGTAATTGCATTAATAGACCTTTGCAGATGTTTACATACTGACAATGAATCATATCCTGTGCAGTACAGTCATACCCCTACATATGAAAGTCCCTACGTATGAAAAATTCAGGTTACGAAGGCAAAGACAAAGATTTTTTTGCTTCTGTGTACGAAAATAATTCAGGTTGCAAAAGGGTGTATGTGCTGTAAAGTCCGAGATTTGCCCGGGCCGCCAAGAACAATTTCAAAACTTGCGCGCTCCAAACTCAGTAGACTCGCCACCATCCTCCCGCTCTCCTATTGGTCAGCATCTGTTCCATCATGCCTCTATATAAAGGCATTGCCTTGACGCCATTTTTTTGCGGCAGCATTATTGTAAACGCCTGGAATTCGTTCGTTCACATAGATTTCGTTTGTTAACGTAAATTCGTGTTAATGATTTTGCTTTTGTTGTACTGTAAGTTACTTTATCGTGTTGTGTGTGAACTTATTACAGTCGGGTTCCCCGTTACGACGGTTCCGGCTTACGACGTTTCCGAGGTTACGACGCTTTTTTCTTAAATATTCAATGGAAAAATCTGGTCCTGGGTTACGACGCTTGTTCGAGGTTACGACGCTGACGCTTCCGACGCTCCGAGTTAACGACGCTTTTAAAAAACGCATACTATGATAAAAATCCTTTATAGTTTAGCACATATATTAATAAAATAAGTTTCTGGTTAGATTACAACAAAAATTTTTTAAAAAATTTTTTGAGATTATGATGATTTTCGACACTTTTTATGTTGTATTTTTCTGTTTTTTAGTGACGCCTCATATCGGAACTAAGTTTCCGATCGAATGAATACCATACTAAGTTTTTACATATAACAGTCCAAAGCGCAAATAATGAAAAATCATTGCATTTTTGTTTCCAGTAATAATAACAAAACGAAGTTTCTGGTTAGATTACAACGCAAATTCCAAGTATCCAAAGAGAGACATTATCCAGTAATTTGATCAGAGAGAGCGGAGCGAGAGGGAGTGAAGAGAGAGGGAGGAGAGAGATGACGAGAAGGTACGGATAGGGACGATGGAGGAAGAAAAGGAAGGGGGGGGGAGAGAGAGAGAGAACATGAGTGGAGAGAGGTCGGTTGATTGAAGAGAGATGAGCGAAGGCGTCTTCCGACGCTCCGAGTTAAGGACAGAGAAGTGTTCGTTTCGTTAAACGCCTCTGACTCATGCCAGTAAATGTTTTGTGATACTAATAATATAAGCCTATTTAAAGATACGTTTACTTTAATTAGTCTATATGATACGTAAATAGTAATCAACTGTTCTTGTAGCCCTCCTCAATATTTGGCAAAATCGAAGTATCCAAGAGAGACATTATCCAGTACGTAATTTGATCAGAGAGAGAGAGAGAGAGGAAGAGACGCTTTGGCAACAATGGTCTCGGGGGTTTTTATAGCTTCCTTCTGCTTGATGATCGTGGATATTGTAGAAGGATTTCGACCATACTCGTTTGCCAAATCGACGATACAAAAAACGCCACGTTCATGCTTTGCTATAATTTCATGTTTGCTTCCATCGAAATCATTTTCTTGGGTTTTTTTCTTATCACCTGCTTTGTCTTTAGCTTTGAGACCCATGGTTAATAATAAAATAGACAAAATAACAACGAAAAATAGGCGCAAATACAACGAACTAAACAACGACGTGTTAACATGCAGCACCAACAAACAAACAGACTGAACGCCATTTATCGTCGCCTATACAACTAACACCTCATCGCAAAATCGTATCTCAAAACATATTTTCGTTGTATATCAAAGCTTGTATTTTCGCAAATTTTCTGTTGTAATCTTCAAAAACATTCGTATATTAGGGCAAATCGTATGTCAAGTTCCAATGTAATTTGATCAGAGGAGAGAGAGAGAGAGAGAGAGAAGAGAGAGAGAGAGAGAGAGAGAGAGAGACGCTTTGGCAACAATGGTCTCGGGGATTGACGTAACGTTTATTTTCTGAACAGATAGGACAGAGAAGTGTTCGTTTCATTAAACGGACCTCTGACTCAATGGCAGGAAATGTTTTGTTGTTTTATACTATATATAAGCCTATTTAAAGATACATTTACTTTAATTAGTCTATATGATACGTAAATAGTAATCAGCTGTTCTTGTAGCCCTCAAGATTTTGCAAAATCACTCCAGTTGTACATAAAAAACTTCAAGAATGTAGTGTCACCAGAGGATTACAATAAATCTTTTTACCTTCAAGAACCAGCATTCTTTTATGAAAATAACTCCAGGGTTGTACGATAAAACTACAGGAAACAACATGTAGTGTAACCAAAGGATTACAAGTAGGTTTTTATAACTTTTTAAAATTAGTTTAAGACATATTTCCAAGCGTCGTTCCGGCTTACGACGATTTTCGGCTTACGACGCGTCTCAAGAACGGAAACCCCCGTCGTAACCCGGGGACTGCTACTTAGGTTATTAGCCATGGGTCCCAAAAGTGTTGCTGAAGTTCACAGAAAGAAGAGGATGCTATGGGGACGAAGATTGAGATAATCAAGAAGTGTTAATGTTTTCTGCATTTGTTAATGTATTTTGAAGTTTAGTGTTAATGTTTTCTGCCATTTTTTAATGTGTTTTCTAAAGTTAAGTGTTCATGTTTTCTGCCATTTGTCATCCTCCTCTGACGCCACTTTCGGACATCACCTCACTTGAAAGGTAAGGTTCCGCATTTTACTACATACATACGTACATGTACATACAGTATTTCTTGTACCCTATACACTAATACACTTTATTTACAGATACAGTCACAGTTAGGTTAGATATTGAATGGTCCAAATTGTTGTATTTCATTGTTTATTGGTCAATGTAGCTTTATTATAACATTTACTGTGGTGTTTTTGTAGGGCTTGGAAGCAAATTAAGCAATTTACATGTAAAACCTGGTTCTAGACACGAAAAAATCAGGTTACGAAGGCTGCTTCAGAACGGATTAATTTTGTAACCTGAGGCACTACTGTATATTGCAAGGTCATCAACAAAAAGTGAGCATTTAACTGGAGCAAGATTTTTTTAACCACACTATTTATTGCCACTAAAAAAAAAAAAAGTGGTTACACTTAAAAACGTTTACTTGGGGAACTCCTTCCTCCTGCACAAAAGGTTGGAGAGAGAGTTTCCCACGTTTAACTTTAAAAAATCTGTCCTTTAAAAAGGAATGTATAAATCTGATCATTCTTCCCATATGCCCATCTTGTGCAATTGTTTCATGATGCCAAATTCTCCAGGCTGTGTCATACACTTTTTCGAGGTCAAAAAATACTCTGATGGTCTGACATTGTTTGGCGAATCCTTGCTGGATTTGGTTGTCAGCCTCAGCAATGGATCAAGGGTGGAGTGGTTTTTTTCCTGAAACCAAATTGAAATTATGATAATCCTTTAGTTTCTAGTGCCAAACTAGTCTAGTATTTATTATTTTCTTCATCAGCTTACACACACAACTGGTAAGAGCTATTGGTCTGTAGCTGTGGCTAGGGAAGCATCTTTATAGGCTTTAAATAGGAACAACTATGGATATTTTCCAGTTGGGTAAAATTCCTGTTTCCCATATTTTGTTTATAATCTTGAGTAAATATTTTTTTGGCATCGTCTGGGAGGTGTTTAAGCATTTCATATATGATTGTATCCTCACCTGGAGTTGTGGATTCACTAGAGGAGAGCGCCTCCATAATTCTCTCAAGGAAAACCTGTAGTTGTATGGTTCTGATTTTCCTGAATCGAATTCCAGAATCATTTCAGAATTCCTAATTTGTTCATGAAACTTACCTGTCAGATATATATATAGCTGTATTCTCTGAAGTCCGACAGATTTCTAAAAACTTACGACACACGTAGTGGGAGTAGGGTGGTTAGTACCCAGTTCCCGCCGCTGGGAGGCGAGTGTCAGGAACCATTCCCATTTTCTATCAGATTTCTTCTGTCGCCGGTGTCGTAAACATCTGTTTACACACCTCCGCCTCAGGATTTTGGAAAACTTTTCATTGGCTTGAGTATCCTCTTGACTTTTTGGTTTTTTGTTTTGGATCGATAGCTTGGCATACGTGACTTTGGATTGTTTTGAATTTGGCTTGGTTTTTTCCTTAAATATGTCTGGATCTAGTTCGGCTAGCGCCAGGGTGTGTTTGAAAGTTGAATGCAAGGTGAGGCTACCAAAAGCCTTGGTTGATCCTCACACATTGTGTAAAGGTTGTAGGGGGCAAGTTTGTAAGTATGATTTTCGCTGTAATGAGTGCGAAAGTTTGGATGATGTACAATGGAAGACGTATGAATCCTACGTAAATAAATTAGAGCGTGACAGGATCAGGATGGTCTTCCCTCCAGGAGGTAACCATCGGGTAGCAGACAGGGTCTTAATGTAACCCCTTCTAACCCTCCTTTAGATTTTGTGTCTCCTAACCCCGTAGTGTTGCCTTCGGGCCCTCAAGTGGTATCTGCGGAGGGTAATGCCCTTTCACTTATTCTGGATTCATTGAAAACGCTCGAATCTAAAGTGCTTGCCCTTGAAAACAGGCAAACTAAGTGCAGTGATAGTCCCCCTAGTGAAGTGGAGGGGGCGTCAGATCGGCCTTATAGCGCCTCTAGGCTGGGACCTCTGCCGGACTCCCAGGACTCAGGGAGAGGGCATGTCGAAGGCCGAAGGAGGGTTACGGGGATCCCCCACCGATCTGACGTCCCTTCAGCAGTTTTTTGTGGACGCTTCCCAGGCTGCTAAGGGAGCGTGCTCAAGCACGTACCAGAGAGATTGTTTTTCGTCTTCCGACGCGTCCTCCCCGCGCAAGGGGTGGGAATCTCGTCCGGATTCGCGGCCTTTGAAGAGGACTCTTCAAGATCAAGACGCTTCACGTCATGCTATGTCTGATTGGCATTCTTCTCCGGAAAGCGTAGCCTTTCCGCCCCAGAAGAAGTCTAGGACGTCATCGGATGATGACGCCTTCGAGCGCCCTAGTCGCTCTAGAGCCAAGGCTGTTCCTGGGAGAAGGAAGAAGGCGACCCCTCGCCCCTCACCTTCTCACAGGCACAGCTCGTCTCCTCGATAAGGAGACTTCTCAGACTGAGATAATCCTTGCTATGCAACGGCAACTGGACGCTTTACTTAACTCCTTACAAGATTAACCCGAGATATATCGTTATCAGTGTGCTAAAAATTTTGGACTTACCACGAGATATCTCGTTGAAAAGTTAAACATGAATATTGGGCTAATACAGATTTCTCGTGGCTCAGTATTGTTACAGCAGGCTCTCCGAGATATCTCGTCCTATATCATACGTTTGGCAGTGGTATTTGCTGCTGGAAAGTCGTTGAGTTACCAACGATAATTTTCTGTATTTTTCGTGCAGACGCACGGTCATTAGTAGCACTTCAGCTGCCATCTTTGACCTTTGTTTTTTTTGTTTTTTGCGTATTTTTGCCTAATTAGGTAAGTTTGGTTGCATTATTTGTCATCTTAGACTGATTATATGTTATATTATTGATTCATCGTGTTGCTGTTGTGTCTTGTTAGCTAACCCCATGAGTATTTTGTGGTATATAGAGTAACCGGTGATCTTGAGATGTTGTTCGTTTTGTTCGTTTGTACGTATTTTTATATCGTATTTTCGCCAGTTCTAAGTAAATTTGGTTGTTTATTTGTCATCTAAGACTGTTTATATGTTATATTATTGACTTATTATGATGATTTCGTGTCGTTTGTTTGTCTCTTGACCATTTTGTGATACGTCAAGTATAATTTTTTCCAAGGATTTTTTTTTTTTTTTTCCCTTTTTTTACGATGAGTACGCACTATTTTACTAGCTCTCCAGTGGTGACTTTTAGAATCTTCTGTATTTCTTCATTTTCATGTTTTAGGTAAGTTTCATTGTTCTTTTTTTTTTTATTTTAGACTGTTTATATGATATATTGTCGAGTAATTTGTTAGTATCTTGACTATTTATTTATTATTCTAGCCTTTTATTTATTTTTTATTTTAGCCCAGTTATGGCAAATTACCATGACAACAGTGATACTGAGGAATCATTTACAGAGCTTGAAAGTTCTGGCTCAGAAGGCGACGATTCAAGCTTGGATGATTCCAGTGACGATGACAGCGATACCAATACAGATACAGTAATGGATGAAACACAATGGAGGAGAATCGCAGATTCTACTGCCCCTCCACCCCCTCGATTTTCCATTACAGGGACAACAGGTCTCAATATCCCAGGGAATATTGAACGTATGTCGCCTTTAGATTTTTCCATGTATTTTTTTTATGATGAACTGATTGAACTTATTTGCACTGAAACCAATAGATTTGCTGAGCAATGCAATGCAGAACCCAAATACGTGGCATCCTGTAACTCCACCTGAACTCAGAGTTTTCTTAGCACTAAATACTTTGAAAGGAATTGTGAAGAAGCCTGAAGAATCCTTGTATTGGTCTAAAAATCCACTTCTTAGAACCCCAATTTTTGCTGATACAAGAAAATCAGGCAGTACCTGCATTTTTCTGATAATGAAGCATACGATGCAAATTCGCATCCTAATCCCAAACTGAATAAGATATATCCTTTATTTAGTGCACTTAGAAAATAAATTTAGAACTGTCTACACCCCACAAAGAGATATTTCAATTGATGAGAGTCTCTTGCTATATAAAGGAAGATTGGGATGGGTACAATATATCCCATTGAAGAGATCAAGATTCGGCATAAAGTTCTTTATGTTATGTGAAGCGAGTACAGGATATGTGTGGAGTTTTTTTTTATTTATGTAGGTAAAGGAACACAATTCGACCAGGATTTCAATGAATTGCCTAAATCCCTTACAGGTTGTAATGACTTTACTGAAACCTCTTTTGATAAAGGCTATTGCCTTACTTAAAATAGACAATTATTACACCAGTCCTGAGTTTAGTGGATATTCTAGTAAAATGTAGAACAGATTGCTATGGCACTGTTAGAATAAATCGAAAAGACCTGCCAGTTTCATTGAAACTGAAAAGTTGAAGAAGGGGGAAATGTCTGCTTATCGTAGAGGTAAAGTTATGGCCATGAGATGGAAGGATAAAAAAGATGTTGTTCTACTCTCCACAGTTCACAATAGTGATGAAGTTGAAATTGCGAGTAGGAGAGGTACGAAAAAGAAGCCCAAAGTTGTAGTAGACTATAACCACACAATGGGTGATGTGGATAAGTTGGATCAAAACTTGGCCCCAAATTATCCTGTTCCCAGGAAAAGACAAAAAAATATTACAAAAAAGTTTCTAACATCATCTAGATCTAGCCCTTTGGAATGCATATCAGTGTTTCAAGATGAGTAATGAAAATTGCTGTTCATCTCTCAAATTCAGGTTGGAAATAATTGATTCAACTCTGAAGAAGTATCATGCTGAAATCCCTCAAACAAGACCAGGTAGAACCATCTATTTCAGCGAATCCTACCCGCTATTCAGGAAGGCATTTTCCAATTGACATTCCTCCTACACCCAAAAAGGAATTTCCTACAAGGCAATGTGTTGTTTGCTCTAGAAAAGGGATAATAATGGAAAACCGATCAGACGAGAGTCTCGCTACGTGTGAGATATGTGAGTTAGTCTTGTTGTATAACCCCCCCTGCTTCAAAATCATACCATACAAAATGATTGGGAAATACACTGGTTTATGTGAAGTGAATTTTTTTTTTTTTTTTTTTACCCAAATGAAGAGAAATATATGATTTTGTTTATTCTAATGGTGAAATTTTTTTTTTATTCAAATGAAATGAAAAAATACTTTTATCAAAATGAAGTGGAAAAATAAAAAGTTATCAAGCATCAATATGATTTTTATTCAATTCCTATTATCAAAATTACTAAAAAGAAGCATACGAGATATCTCGTGATAGAATAAAATGATTATAATTTTATACGAGATAAACTCGTTATTGGCCATAAAAAGGTTTCAGGTGGAGTTTCTAAAAATTACAATTTTACATAAAATAATCACAATCTGTTGAAATCAAATTAGAATAGAGTCTAAACAGTTATATTTTAATTTAATTCAATAAAACAATTAGATTCTTTTTGAAACATTATGTTGAAAAATAAGTCTTTTTAAGGGGTTAAGCAGAAGGATACGGTTTCTCGTCGCAAGCAAAGACGACAGACTTCCGATTAAGAGAACAAGACAGTCTTCTCCACCTGCTCCTCCTTTCGTTTCGTCCTCGTCTCCTGGTATTTCGCCCTCTAGGCTTCGTTCTGCTCCCCAGCGTTCGTCTAGAGGTGGCGGTAAACGTCAGGAGAGAGAGAGGTTTCTTCATTCTGCCCTCTCTTCTCGACGTAAGGACGCTCGGCGTTCCGATATCGACGTTTCTGATGACGATGTTTTAGTTCCTGACGGACGAACTCTAGTATGTTCTGCTCCGCTTCGTCATTCTTGTGTTGACGCTCAACGGGACGCTCGTCAAGTGTCAGTCCCTGTTTCTTCGCGGGACGTTCGTAGGGACAACTTCGCGGGACGCTAGGAGAGAGGCGCTCCGCTCGACGCTTCGTTGGACGCTCAGTTGTTTGGACGCTGATTGGACGCTTCGTTGGACCGCTCCGATGGACGCTAGTAGACATTGTCGTAAGAGCTCTTTGGACGAGAATATGGAAGTTCGCTCTCGATCGGACGTTGTTCCCGAGTCTTTTGGCTGACGCTACAACCTCTTCCTTCAACTTCGCGTTCTACTCAAGTTGTGATTGCTGATCCTGCGACTGTTAAGGATTCTGTTAAGGGTACACTCCCCTCTTCTCGTCATCGTTTCTGATATGAGACTTGGAGCAAAAGGACTTCTGCCTCTTCGGAGTTTCACTCGGGTAAGGAAGAAGGGAATTAAGCTGTTCTTCTGAGGATGTTGACGAAGAACAACCCTCGCGTCGTCTTCTTCAGACAACCAAGTTTTGGCTCGGCTGCTCCGGGATTCATTTGGAGTACCTTACCTTCCTTCCTTCTGCTCCTCCTTCTCCTCCATCGTAGTTTTTGTCGTCGAAAGCTAAGAAAACACCAGGGTTTGTGAAAATGAAGACGTCGTTGTCTACCAAGAGAGCTTTCCGTAAGGTTTAATGCCTGGATGGAGACTAGAAAAGCTAAAGGAAGCACCACCTTTCGCCCTGCCTCCGTCTAGGCTTAGCGGTAAGGCAGGGATGTGGTATGAAACCGGTGAGGAGTTAGGATTGAAGGTTCCGACGTCAGCACAAGGAGATTTTGCCAGCGTTGTGGATGCCTCAAGGAGAGCTCTTTTAGCCTCAGCGAAGGTGTCGTGGACGACTTCCGAACTGACCATCTGTTGAAGGGTCTTTATGAGGTCCTTGGAAGTTTTCAACTTTTTAGACTGGTGTCTCGGTGTTTTATTTTTGACAACCAGTCTCGTAAGCCAGATTCGATCAGCTTGGGGGAGCTGTCCAGTGTATTGTCATGCATGGACAAGGCCGTCAGGGATGGCTCAGAGGAGTTAGCCTCCTCATCTTTTTCAGCAGGGCGTGTTGAAGAAAAGATCGCTTTATTGCAATTTTGCGCTAAGTCTGTCTCTCCCTACAGAAGACAGAAACTTTTGTATGCGCCCTTCTCGAGTCATCTCTTCCCCCAGGCTATGGTGAAGGGATCTGGCAGTAAGTCTTCAGGAGAAAGCCACTCAAGACCTTTTGGCTCAGTCGTCGCGACGTCCTGTTGTCCCCTTCCACGTCTTTCAGGAGTCCAGTCCTAAGGAGGAAGCAGAAGCCCTTTCGTGGAGGATCTTCAGCTAGATCTTTACCCCGAGGAAGGAGTCTTCCTAGAGGTAGAGCCCCGGCTAAGGTCCAGGGGCAAGAAGTGAGAATGCTTTACTTCAGTCACCGGTAGGAGCCAGGCTTCAGTTGTTTGGAGGAGCCTGGAGAGAAAGAGAGGCAGACACTTGGTCTCTCAATATCATCGAGAAGGGGTACAAGATTCCTTTCGTAAGGCCTCCCCCTCTGACTTCCACTCCCAGGGACTTGTCCCCGTCGTATCCTCAAGAAAAACAGAAGATACTTTTCGATCTGCTCGAGAAACGAGCAGTGGAACAGGTGGTCTTAGACCTGGCTACGCCAGGATTTTACAACAGATTGTTTCTTGTTCTGAAAACACTCGGGAGGGTGGCGGCCAGTTTTGGATGTAAGTCCTCTGAACCTCTTCATAGAAAAGCAGAAGTTCAAGATGGAGACACCTCAGTCAGTTCTGGGGGTCCTTAAGACGGGAGATTGGATGGTATCACTCGATCTTCAGGACGCATACTTTCACATCCCGATACACCCCCAGTCTATGAAGTACCTTCGGTTCGTCCTGAAGGAAAGGTGTTTCAGTTCAGGCTCTTTGTTTCGGTCTGAGTACGGCCCCATTTGTGTTCAACATCTTAATGAAGAATGTGGTCAGGTGGCTCCATCTTTCCAACATCAGGATCTCGCTCTATCTGGACGACTGGCTCATACGAGCTTCTTCGCAGACCCGGTGCCTGAAGGACCTGCAAACGACTCTGTCTTTAGCGGCGTCCCTGGGACTTCTGGTGAACTTCAAAAGTCACATCTGACCCCAACACAGTCCATCGTGTATCTGGGGATTCAGATGGATTCAGTGGCTTTTCGGGCTTTTCCGTCCCAGGAACGTCAGCAACAAGGCATAGAAAAAGTGTCAGCCTTTCTAGGGAAGGATTCATGCTCGGTGAGGGAATGGATGAGTCTGCTGGGGACCATTTCCTCGCTGGAGAAGTTTGTTTCCCTGGGGAGGCTACACCTCCGACCTCTTCAGTTTCTTCCAGTCGGACAACTGGACAGAGAAGGACAATTTCGACATGATCTTAATCATCTCAGAAGAGGTAAAGAGCCATCTAAGATGGTGGCTCGATCCGTTAAAGATATCAGAGGGCATATTCCCTCAAGCTTCGGAACCCCCGACCAAGTGTTGTTCTCCGACGTGTCCATCCACGGGGTAGGGGAGCAACACTAGGGGGGGAGAAGTGTCAGGCACCTGGGAGGAGGGGAACAGGTAGCCTGGCATATCAACTTCAAGGAGCTGGCAGCGGTTTCAGGTTTAGCGCTCCAGTTCTTTCATGACAAAGTCTCCCGTCGAGTAGTCCAAGTCAACTCGGACAATACCACAGCCCTGGCACACTTGAAGAAACAAGGAGGAACTCACTCTCACTCCCTGTGTTCGCTCTAGCGAAAGAAATTCTGCTTTGGGCAAAGGCGAGAGATACGATCTTGACAAGGTTCATTGCCGGAGTCGAGAAACGTCCGTGCAGATCTCCTCAGTCGACAAGGGACAGTTGCTGCCGACAGAGTGGACCCTCAATCAGGACGTATGCCAGGAACTGTGGGGGTCTTTGGGGACGCCCTTTGGTGGACGTTTTTGCAACCGCAAGGACGGCGAGACTTCCTCTTTACTGCTCCCCGTTCTCGATCCGGGGGCAGTAGCAGTGGACGCCCTGTTATGGGATTGGACGGGCCTAGATCTCTACGCATTTCCCCCCTTCAAGATTCTGGGAGAATGATGAGAAAGTTCACAGCTTCGGAGGGACGAGGTTGACGTAATCGCCCCCTGTTTTAGCCCGCAGCGATCTGGTTCACAGAGGTGATGTCCTACCTGGTGGATTTTCCGAGATCTCTTCCGTTAAGGAGAGATCTACTCAAACAGCCCCACTTCGAGAGGTACCACAAAAAACCTCTCCGCTCTGAGTCTGACTGCGTTCAGGACTATCCAGAAGTTGGCCAGAGCGAGAGGTTTTTCGAAACCTGTGGCTAAAGCTATCGCCCACCGCGAGGAGACCTTCTTCATTGCGGTTTACCAATCGAAGTGGGCAGCTTTTAGAGCTGGTGTAAAAAGAAAGGAGTTTCCTCCACCACGACCTCTGTGAGCCAGATCGCCGACTTCCTTCTCTCCTCAGACGAGATTTGAAGCTTGCAGTGTCAACCATTAAAGGCTACAGAAGTGTCTTATCTGTAGTTTTTTCGACATAGAGGTCTTGACCTTGCTAATAACAAGGATCTACATGATCTACCGAGATCTTTTGAGACCACCAAGGTACCGCTAGCGAAGTTACCTTCGTGGAATCTGGACGTGGTTCTCAAGTTTTTAATGTCAAGCCGCTTTGAACCCCTTTACTCTGCCTCTTTGCGAGATTTGAACGAAGAAGACTGTATTCCTAACTGCTCTGACGACGGCGAAGAGAGTTAGCGAGATACAGGCTATTAGTAAACACGTCGGCTTCAAAGGGCATAATGTGGTCTGCTCTTTGGGTATGTCATTCCTGGCTAAGAATGAGAACCCTTCCAATCCTTGGCCTAAGACGTTCGAAATCAAGGGTATGGCAGAAATCATTGGTCAAGAGCCAGAAAGAGTCCTGAGTCCAGTCAGGGCTCTTAGAGAATATCTTCGTAGGACCAAAGGAGTGTAGAGGTTCTGTGGAGAACTTATGGTGTTCGGTCAAGAGACCTAATATGCCCATGTCCAAGAATGCACTGGCATTCTTTTTAAGGAACACCATTAAGGAGGCGCACTCCAATTGTAAAGACAGTGACTTTAAACTCTTAAAGTTAACGCTCACGAAGTAAGGGCTATTTCGACTTCTATAGCCTTTCAGAAAAATATGGCTCTCAAAGTATTTTAACTGCCACTTTTTGGAGAAGTAACTCGGTGTTCGCCTCGCACTATTTACGGGAGGTCAGAACGACATGAAGAAAAACTGTTACTCTCATGGACCATACGTCGCCGCAGACACTATCTTGGGGGCAGGAGGTAGCACTCATCCTTTTCCCATAGAAAAGGGTAGGTGAGTTTTTTTTTTTAATGATTGTAATGTTTTATGGTTGTAGGGTCGGCCGCCGAATACGGTCGTCCCTTCTTTTAGCCTTTGTATATGGGAGTATTTTTGTGGTGGTTTTTGCCTCGTTGTCCTCAGAAGTATGGTCATGGTCTAGTCACATTGTGGTCTCGTCCCCGTTGACAGATCATCTAGAGCGCACCAACTACACAGGTCTCTACCTTGTTGGTAACTCTAGTGAAGCAGATGCAGGCTTGGGTGACAGTAATCACGAAGCAGCTATGCTAACAGTAGGAACCAAGATGTCAATCATCTACATTTATATGTTTCCTAAAATCCTTTTTTCTGTCTCTCCCACCGCCAAAGGTGGGATTCAGCTATATATATATCTGACAGGTAAGTTTCATGAACAAAATGATATTGTTAGATACAATAAAGTTTGTTCATACTACCTGGCATATATATATTTTTAGTACCCACCACCTCCCCTCAGGAGACAGTGGAGATAGAAATCTGATTGAAAATGGGAATGGTTCCTGACACCCGCCTCCCAGCAGCGGGAATGGGTACTAACCACCCTACTCCCACTACTGTGTCGTAAGTTTTTTTAGAAATTCTGTCGGACTTCAGAGAATACAGCTATATATATATCTGCAGGTAAGTATGAAAAAACTTTATTGTATCTTAACAATATCATTTTCTTTTCTTGAAATTCTTGAGAATAATTCTTGGACTGGAAGCTTCAGAAAAGTGGTTTTTCCTAGCTCATTGGCAACTTCAGTGGGCTCTGTGATCAGTGTCATTTATTTTTAACGAGGTAATGGTGACGCAACAAATTTCCCACTCAATTTCCTTATTTTGCGCCACACCACTTTCAGTGGAGTCTTTGAGTTCATTCCGTTAATATAGTAAAGCCAACGTAATCTTTTGGCTCTCTTATAAAAGCGCCGTTGCTTGGGTAAAGCACGTTTGTAGATCAATTTAGACTGGAGGAGAACACTAGTTTTGTAACGTCTGTAGCACTTCCTAGTAACCCTCCTCAGAATACCACAAGTCTTATTCCACCAGGGAACTGCAGGTCTACGAGGTTTGCCTTTCGTTTTGGGAACAGAGCCTTCGGCACTCTTCAGAGTAGATTCAATAAGTAATCATAAAGCATCTAGTGAGAATGAAATGACTGAAACTTCCTATCTAGTATGATGCCCTTACTGAATTTATCCCAGTCTGCCTCCTCTACCTTCCACTTCGGTAAAACTTCAGATGGACCATTCACGGCTTATTTCAAATGGATCGGGTAATGATCACTCCCATTTAAATTTTCGTTACAGACCAACTAAAATCAAGGTGGGATACTTGTTGAAGAGATACTAGGTCCAGTGCAGAGAAATGATGATCATGAATGCTGTGGAAAGTCATTGACCCATTATTATATAGGATAACATCATTCCTATCATTAACGTCTTCAACAATTAATTTCCCTTTACTGTCTAGAAACCGACTTCCCCATAGGGGGGTTGTGGGCATTAAAAATCTCTTAAGAGAAGTAAAGGAGCTGGAAGTTGGTTAACCCTTAAACGCCGACTGGACGATTTTTACGTCGACATTTTTTTGTCTCGGGTGCTGACTGGACGTATTTTACGTCGACATACAAAAGTTTTTTTAAAAATTCGCAAGGAAAAATACTTTCAGGCCTACCAGCCGAAAACTCTTGAATCACGCACCTTGGGGATGATGGGATTCACGGATCAAGTTGTTTTTTGTTTACAATCGTTACGCTGGGCACGCAAGCGCAAAATTTCTTTCTTGCCGCACTAAAAAGTATCTGTGACACATCTCGGAAATTATTTCGTCACTTTGACATAATTTTTGTACCATTTTAAATTAGCCGTTACATGGAGTATTATATGAAAAATGTGTGCATTTTTTATGCAGAATACAACAAAAAATACTCATGATTGTAGCTTTTATCAGTTTTGAGATATTTTCATATAAATAACGATAAGTGCCAAATTTCAACCTTCAGTCAACTTTAACTCTACCGAAATGGTCGAAAAACGCTATTGTAAGCTAAAACTCTTATATTTTAGTAATATTCAATCATTTAACTTAATTTTGCAACTAGTTGGAAGTCTCTAGCACAATATTTCGATTTATGGTGAATTTATGAAAAAACTTTTTCCTTACGTCCGCGCGGTAACTCTTCCGAAAAAAATCATACATGCGATTGTGGTAATGTTTGCACCATTTTAAATTAGCCGTTACATAAAGTTTTATATATGAAATGTGCGCAATTTCATGCACATACAATTAAAAACAATCCATGGTTGTAGCTTTTATCAATTTTGAAATATTTTCATATAAAAAATGATAAATGGCAAATTTTCAACCGTCGGTCAATTTGACTCTACCGAAATGGTCGAAAAATGCAATTGTAAGCTAAAACGCTTATATTCTAGTAATATTTCAAGCATTTACCTTCATTTTGCAACTAATTGGAAGTCTCTAGCACAATATTTCGATTTATGGTGAATTTATGAAAAAAATAACATTTTCTTTACGTCCGCGCTGTAACTCTTCCGAAAAATCATACTGCGATTGTGGTAATGTTTGCACCATTTTAAATTAGGTGTTACATAACCGTTTTATATATGAAAATGTGCGCAATTTCATGTATAATACAACAAAAAATAGTTGAAGGTTGTAGCTTTTCTCATTTTTGAAATATTTGCATATAAATCACAATAAATAGAAAAAAAAAACCACGTTCGGGTCAAATTTGACTCTACGAAATGGTTGAAAAATGCAATTGTAAGATAAAACTCTTACAGTCTAGTAATATTCAGTCATTTATCTTCATCGTGAAACAAATTCGAAGTCTCTAGCACAATATTTAAATTTATATGAATTTTTAAAAAAAACTTTCTTCCCTTCGCGCGCGGATTCTCCGCCACAAATCTCCGAAATGCGTAAGTCCCATTCTCGGAATATTTGCTCCATTTCATATTAGGCATTTTATAGAGTTTTTATATATGAAAATGTGCGCAATTTCATGTAGAATAAAACGAAAATATTTGAAAGTTGTAGCTTTTCTTATTTCCGAAATAATTGCATATAAAAAAATATATATAAAAAAATTTGACATTCGGTCAACTTTAACTCGTCAGATATGGTCGAAAACTGCATTTGTAAGCTAATATTCTTACAGTATAGTAATATTCAATCATTTTTCTTCATTTTGAAAGAAATTGGAAGTCTCTAGGCAAAATATTTTAGATTTATGGTGAATTTTTGAAAAAAAAATATTTTGTTTACGTCCGCGCGTTACGAATTCATGCATTATTTTGTGATAATATTTTCTTTGTGTTGCTTTTATCGTTTTACAATGTGTATATACCAAAATGATCGCAATTTAGCGTACATTACACGGAAAAAAGTAACTTGTTACCTTTAAACCGTTTTGCGCACAGCGCGATTTGAATACAATTATATATGAAAATTTTGTTTTTGCATATCATATATCGCATTATTTATATATGATAATGATAATTTTTTTCATTTCTGATGGTTGCATACTAAACTTCAGGCAATGAAAAAAAGAGGAGACCAAAAATGAACTCTTAATCTTCAAAACTAAGCGCGCTGTGATTTTTCAAAACTAAGCGCGCTTGTGATTTTTTGAAAAAAAATATTTTTTTTCCGCTTCCGCCCTCACTCTGAAACGTCTCTGGCACACGGGAGACATTTTTTTTTTTTTTTTTACCGCTTCGGCGTTTAAGGGTTAATTAAAGGACTGAATATCTTCACTGTTAAAAGCAAGATATGGTGGAAGGTATAAGCAGCAGACTGTTATCCTCTTTTCCAAGATGACTGAAATAGCAACAGACTGTAGAGTTGTATTTAATTGTATTATGGAGTGCTGCAGAGATTTATTACAATAATTGCAGCACCCTTCATGGGCCCGACCACCACTTGGGGGAGAGGAGTTAAATATTGAATTATAAGGAGTTACCTAACATTGTCTCCTGCAGGCATATAATCCCTGGATTGGATTCAAGATTAAGACTTTAAGGTCTTCTGTATGGGCTCTGAGACCTTTACAGTTCCACTTAGGGATATCGAACATGAATGTTAAGGTGGTAAAAGTGCTACTTCCCCTACTCCTTAGTGTGGAGTGGAAAGTTCTCTTTTATAAGTGACTGTTTCTTTAATCCCTTTTTATTTGAATTGGAATTTAGTGTTTTTGGCTGATCATATTTCTGGTTATGATTCTGATCAGAAATTTCTACTCTGATCTGAATCACAAGGTTCATTTGTCTTTTTTAGGGCGCAAGACTGATCAGAACTCTCCCCCTGTTTTTGGCTGAAACTGCTTTTGGGGAATCACCTTTCCAGGTGGAGAGATCTCTTCCAAAACACTGAACCCATTTGAGGTTTTTATTTTTAAATCCATCATTATTTTTGGGGATGTATTCCTTGTGCGCTTCTTGGTGGATTGTAATTATAGTTTTGTTTTCATTTTTGTTTGTGGCTGTGACAATTGATGGCTCTGAGTAGCTCTATCTAATTGGGCTTGGTCCTCTTGGCATATTCTTGTTGGAAGTGTTTTTGTAACAGCTTCCCAAATTATTAATTGATTTTGGCTCCCTGTTTTTTTTGGGAGGTGAGCCTGCAACTCAATCATATTTAGTCACCTTTGTATTGACTTTGGAGGTGAGTTTTCTGTACTTCTTGAAGTAACAAAAACTATTGGTGTTGGGACTCCAAGGCACTAGCAGATGAAAATTTCTTGACAGATTGGGGATTTTCATTATTTACAGTCCATGGAGTAGCAGGTGTGTGATGCCTATTATCAGATGCAGTTATTAGTTGCCTTACATTGCTGGAATTTTTCATAAGTCTTATTGCTGGAGCATAGGTAGAGTTGGCACTTTTGTTTTGCCCCCATTATCACACGCTTTGCTTCGCTAATGCTGATATGTTCATTGTCAGCCACTGCCAATACATCTTCAACTCTGTATCTGAGGCAAGCCCTAGAATTTGGAGAGTGATCACCCTTACATTGAAAACAGTATTGGGCTGCTACACAATCGTCAAAATTATCATGCTCCGCAGATCACACAGAACACTTTTGTTGTTTTCACACGAGTCTTGAATGTGGCCATATTGAACATTTGTGATAGTTTAGGATTTCTTTTATATCTTTTAACCTGCATCCTCTCATGGCCAACAATGATAGTATCAGATAGGTAACTGGAGAAGGTTAAAAGGATAGCTGCATCCCCTCCTAGTTTTTTATGTGAGATACACAAGGACATCGATGGAGAATCTCCTCCTCTTCAAAAACATGCAGGTCTTTTGAGTATACTACCCCTTTCAGTGTGTTAAAGAATCTATGCAATGCAATACATTCAATATTTCCACTTTCAGGAGGTTTAAAATTCGGTAGTAAAATTGCTTTGGTTTCATTACCAGCTTTTATTAGCAAGCTCTTTCAAATTTCCAATGGGAATGGAACCTACCTTGCTCTCGATACATTCAGCAGCCTTTATAAAAATTTTTCCTCCCTCCTTGTAGCTAGCAACATACCATATAGGGGTAGGAAGTGCTCTGGTACATGGGGGCTGGTCCATGTTCTTCGTTCTTAGGGATAAAATCAAATGGCTCATCATTTAAATTTTTCACTGAAAACACTTTTGTGCTAAGAACCTCCAATCCCCCCCAAAAAAATTGGAACAGCAGGAAAGGACTGCTTGTCTTTTTCTAGAAGTAATTTCATTCTTTCCACTTTACCAAATTGTTTCATTACACTGTACAAACGCTCATAATCTAATGACAAGTTTATAGAAGTTGCAATGTAAGACTACCCATTAGGATCAAATCCACCAGATTTACTAATACCCTGGTGTCTCAGTGTTTGGTTCTGTCCAATAGCCGAGCTCATATCCATCTTCATGCCAGAAGTCGCTGCCAGTACCAGTAAGTCGTTGGATCCAGGGGAGGGAAAACTATTGTTCAAATCCAAAGAATTATGCCAGTTCACATTCAGAAGTCCAAAAGGTGCACACCCAACACCTAAGAGCCCTGCTTGAGACCCCAACGGCACATCAGAAAGGGAAACCCAGGCAGCTTCTAATGCCCAGTCTCACCACCCCAACAAACTGTCAAAAGCCCACAAAGCGATCCCAGGATAATAAGCACGCACATACCAGACCACCTCACACAAACCGGCTCGACTACACACCCAAAACTGTTTGGTTTTATCAAGAAAGTATCGTGGATCAGTCAGGTATATTTGCATTCTCCACCAATGGCACAAGTGAGAATTGACTCCCAATAGTCCACCCCATACCCTACCCTTTTGGGATAGCATTAATATGCTTGCAGTGGCCCAGGTATAAGCCAATCCACCTGCTGAGAGTTCTGCCCCCACTAATGGGGACTGACTCCCCACTCCAAACGTATTGGTGGGCTTCCGGACAGAAGCCAGGAGTCCCATCACCAAACACCAGTCCACCCTGGAGGTTCCGATGGGCTGATCCTGGAGATGGCTCTTCCCTCAAGATGGGCAATAGGAAAATCCCATCACTATCTCTTAGGTCCAAACCATATCGGGTGGCGACTCAACCACCACAACTCCCACAATTAGCTTTGAATGCAAACCTAAGCAGTAAAACTTATCAAAAAGTGAAAATTCCACTAAATTACTCCAAAAAATTTCTAATATTTTTTAATACATGAGACTCTTAGACTCAAACCTGGGAAAAAATTCCAGGGTTCAATAGCCCCCTCACCACGTCAAGGTGGTCTCACTTTGAGGGGGTGTGCAAGGTATGGCTGTATACACTAAGTTTGGATGACTCATTTATCATAAGAAAAGCTTGGAATGTAGTTGCCATGGTCTTATTTGCTTTTCCTGCAATCCAAATATATTGTAGTTCCATATATGACTGCCTCCTGGAGTGGATTGATATGGCTTAGTCACAGATTCAAAAGCTTCATTCATTATTTGCAGACTAACGCAAAGCACAGCTAGTGGCTTAATGTAAATTCCACAGGTAAACATGGCTGGGCTGCTCAAGTTCTGTCGATATTCTGATTTTGTACAGCTACTTGAGGAACCCATGCATATTTCTGGTAACAGGTTAGACTTCATATTCACTGAGGTTTCAGCTATTGTTAGGTCCAAGGTCTGCCAGTAATAGGCACTTTCACAATTGTGCCATTGAAAATGCATATGTATTTTTGTTCTCTCTCGTGAATTACATTCATAACATTGTTTCCCCTGTAAAATAAAACTGGATGGCTTGAATAGTAACTGTAGGAAAGAAAATGTGCATGCCTGAATATGTAGGGGGAACTGGATTAGTATATATATATTATTCACACGTAGCTGTAAACCATACAGTACATGTGTTTATTTTTTAGGGGAATATTAAGATGACTGAAATATTAATAATATCATTCCAAAGATTAATACAGTATTAGGATATAGTTAAAGTATATTTGATGTAGGATAATAGTTTAAAGTATATTTGATGTAGGATAATAGTTTAAGGTATACAAATGTTGTTTGTGTGAGCTTTCAAAATACAGTTATAAGCATTTTTAGAGGAGGGGGTTCCAAGTATTTGCAGAATTTAGCTCTTCTTGGGTGGTTTTGGTTGCTATCCCCCGCAAATAAGGGGGTCGACTGTGTTAGCAGTTATGACTTCGACCATTGATGGATGGTCTCTTGTTTGTCACTTTTTCATGAGTTGTATTTCAATAGAGATCTTTCATATTCACAACTGATCCCCTTTCCTGCCGAGAGCAACCAGATTTGCTGAACAGGAGCATCAATATGCTGTAAATGTGCCCTGCTGTTGAACTTCTCAGTTCCAGAGGTCCTTTATGCTCACTCCATTGGAGAGTGGAACAGACTCCCTGATGAAGTTGTCCAGTTGGAACGGCAAAAGTTCAAGCAAAGATGTAATGCATTACATACTACCCTAATGCTAATCTTCTTTTATTTCAACATTTTTTTTTCTTTTATCTATTTATTAATTTATTTGTTATGTTTAATAAATGAGATTTATCTCTGCATTCCCCTGTGCCTTCCTAATGAGTAGCATATTCTTTGGAAGCTTTAAAGTCAATAGCCCCTGCGAGCTTGTTCCATAAGAATAGGGTTCATCTTCTGAATAATAAAATATAAGGTATGAACAAGACTCATTGGAATCAAAGAATATATTTGGTAAATCACTTAAATTTTGTTAAGTCTATTATGCTTCCTAGTTACACTTCCTAGAACTACCAAAAATTAATTTGCAGTTAGTATTTACTACTCAAAAAAGAAAAGTTCCCAGGCATTGCCCCCTAAAGCAGACCTGCTATCTTTTACCATTAGTAGCTTGGTATCATCTCAGATAATGTCTGCTTGAACTTTTGGAAGACTACCAAGACCGATTTTTCAGGAGCACCTGTCACAGAAAAGTTGCCTCAGGTGTGGACAGAGTAGACGCATCTGTAACAGCACTTCTTGACTTGTGTGGTTACTCGTCAGTCAAACCCACCTGACTGCTTCAGCTATTGCATGTGAATGGGTGATCCTAGTGAGACAGTATGAAAATAGACCTTACCTTGAAGATCTGCATATGTTCTCTGTAGCATAGCAAGAAAATGGAAAAGTAGTGCAGACTAAAACAATACATACTAAAAAGATTGCTCAAGGCATAAATGGGTACAGATATAAACAGTATGGTGTAACAAATATCTCTAAGACTAGTACATGGAGAGCTAAATCATTTGAAAATGCACTGAACACTTGAAACTTTACACCAAAACTTTATAAAAATATAATAGTACACACAAAACCTTGAAAAACACACTGAAAAATCACCAATCGAAGCAGTGAAGTGTAATTTTTGAGATACTAAAAGAATAAATATGTAACCACTCAGTCAATGGTACTGCGAAGCTGGCGATACAAGAGAGCATCAGCAATTGAAAAGCGCTTGCTAAGGTGTAGTGATATTATTGTCACTTATGGAAAGAAAAGAACTGGAAAAGGACAATGATGCTAGAGAAATAATTTTATATAATAAATAATGCTGAAAATGTCAGTTGTGCATTGAAAACAGATAGGGAATCATCGTGGTAGTTTTAACAGTAC
>NC_061107.1:32246089-32300256 GCF_015104395.2 Macrobrachium nipponense | reverse complement strand
TCAAGACCTACAAAAATACAAATTAACTATAAAAATTTTAAGAAAATATCAGCTTTAATAATCTAGGGTAATTTGACCACATATTACACCATTCAATCGTTATATAATTCAATGGAATATAAATGGATTATTAACGAGAATGCCACTTAGGGGAAGTCCAACGACTTTATTAGCGAACATGAAACCAATGATTATATGTATACAACACATAGGAAAACGTGTTCCAAAAATAGGTAAATATCTATTAGCTACAACATCACAGGAAAATGAAAATAATTTAGGAACAGCAATATATGTCCATAATAAAATTATATACGACAAATTAGATATAGATTACACTGAATTGCAAATTTCAGCGATTACAGTGAAAATAGAAAATAAGTGTTTGATATAATTAACTTATACAATCAGCCTAATAAAAAGTATGTGATTTAAAACAAATTACAGAATAAGAGTTTAAGAATCCAATATTAATTGTAGGAGATTTCAATGCACATAACTCAATATGGGACTATAACAACATTACTCCAGATAAAGATGGAGCAAAATAAAAAAGAAAACTTAATGAACGCTAATGATCTTTGTTGTCTGAATGACAAAGCGAAAGTAAATACATATTATTCCAGAACCCATGGAACATTTTCCACAGTAGATGTCACCCTTTGTTCAACAAATATAGTTGACAGACTAGATTGGAATATAGTGATGACTCCTACTCAAGTGACCATTTTCCCATAATAAATATTATTAAATAATGAACCAAAACCATATTTTCCACATTACACATGCAAAAGCAGATTGGGACATATTTTACTTTCATACCGATAAAATACCGCCGTATGATATTTGAGAAATCACAATGAGACGAACGATTTCATTGTGTCCTTCATTAAAAAGGCAGCAGACAAAGCTATTCCTCATTCAAAACCCCATAATAAAAAACTTAAAGTCCCCTGGTGGTCAGATGATCTAACTGAATTAGTACGAGAAAAAAAACACTCTCTAGCAAGAAGGTTAGATACTAAACAGAAGATTCAATAAAGTTAATAAATCAAAACCATTCACAGAAGAAAATATATTAAAAATGACAATTTTACTATTAGAAAATAGATGTATTAAAATCTTTTATATAATAAAATATCAGCTAAATTTAGAAAAGAAGTAATAAAAGGTAAAATAATATCTTGGAGGTCCTATGTGTCAGAAATAACAAGCGAAACATCCATTCAAAAAAGTATGGGAAAAATTCAGAAAAATAAATGGAACAAACATTAGACCACCCAGACAAGCTATATTAGATAATGGAAATAAAATGTTAGATCCCTTCGAAATAAGTAACATACTTGGGAAAGGGGTTTTCAAGTTTTGCCAAAATAAGTAGTGACGAAAATCTAGACAAACATTTTAAAAAAGTAAAAAAAAAGCAGAGTCTATTATACTTATTTTGAGAGCAAAGGAAGATATATATTATAATAAAAAGTTCAATATGGAAGAGTTAGAATATGCTCTCTGAACAGTAATAAATCTGCCCCTGGAGGAGATGAGGTTTGCTTTGAGATGATTTGCCACCTAGCACCTTTGGCAAAATCATGCTTATTAAAATTTTACAATCATTTATGGCTCCAAAACTTGTTTCCAGACAAATGCGAAATGCAATAATAATAATCCTATACCCAAACCAGGAAAAGATGCTAGTAATGTGAATAATTACAGACCTATCTCATTAACAAGTTGTATATGCAAGTTCTTGGAGAAAATGGTAAAATGCACGACTTACATGGCACATTCGTGAAAAATAAAATTTAGTCCTACACAGTTTGGTCACAACGTAATAGGTCTACATTAGATTCTCTGTGTAGTTTGGAAGACCATATACATAGAGGATTTGAAAGAAAACAAATTACAATAGCTGTCTTTTTTTTTTTTTTTGACATTCAAAAGGCATACGACACTACATGGAGGTATGCAACATTAAATCTTTACATAATAATAACATCCGCGGCCATCTTCCTAAATTTATTAAAAACTTTATGACTGACCGCACCTTTTCAGGTGAGAATAGATATGTTTTTTTTTTCCAAAATATTTCCACTTGAAAATGGAGTACCACAAGGGTAGCGTCCTTAGTGGTACTTTGTTCACATTGGCAATTAACAACATCAGTAACATGCTACCGGTTGGAATTAAGAGTAATTTGTATATGGATGATTTTGCATATATTACACAGCATCACGCATAAAACATGCAGAAAGAATGATTAATAAAAACTATAATAAAAATAGATGAATGGGCCTCATCAGTAGGATTTAGATTTTGCCATAGAAAAAACCCAAGCGGTCATTTTTTATAAAAGTAAAATTTGGAAAAAAGGTGAAGAAGCAGAATTAAAATGAGAAACCATAATATACCAATTAGCCAAAACTTGCAAAATTTTAGGTTTAATTTAATATTTGATGCACACCTCAACTGGAAAGCCCATATAACTTACATAAAATCGAAATGCAAAAGAGCATTAAACCTAATAATTAAAAAAACTCTCACACAAATTGGGGAGCTGATAGACATACTCTTACTATACTTTATAAAGCAACAGTGCTGATCAATTATTGATTATGGAAGTGAATATGATGGGTCAGCTTCAGAAGCAGCACTGAAAATATTAGACCCAATTCACAACGAAGGCCTAAGAATATGCACAGGAGCATTTAGATCCTCACCCAGTCTCCTCTGTACAAGTTGAATGCGGCGAACTGCCACTATCCCTCCATAGAGAATTTCATAAACCATAAAAGTGCATTAAGAATCAAGGCAAATGATTCACCAACTAAAAGTCTATTTTTGAGTTAAGGGATGTCTTTATAAACAATCATTCACAACCTTTCCCAATTAGAGCTAATAGACTGTTCGAGTCATTAAATATAAATATACAAGTACCTCCAATAGTAAAGTTACCACCCCATTGGACTATGATTAAAGTAAAGACTTGCACTCACTTGAAATATTTATCAAAAAGTTCCGTATATACCCCAGAACACCATAAACAAAAAACCATAGAACATATAAGACAAAAAGTTCACATTATGCAATATATACCGACTGGTCCAAATCGCAACATGGCGTAGGATATGCAGCTATATCGCAGAACAAAACATATCAATTTTCTTTACCCACAATCATGCCTCAGTCTTCACAGCAGAGTTGTGTGCAATTAAAGTAGCTATCAAAATTATAAAGCAAACTTCAATTAATATTTTTGTGATTTTTAGTGACTCGAGAAGTGCCATAGAAGCTCTTCAGAATTACAATCCAAAAAATAATATTGTACAGCAAATTCAATTTGAACTCCACAAATTATATAAAAATGGCAAAAATATTGAAATATGTTGGATCCCTGCTCATGTGGGGATAAGAGGAAATGAAGAGGCTGATAAAGCAGCTAAAGAAGCAGTCCAAATGATAAAAGCAAATGTAAACATCCCCACCAGTAATTATATAAGATATATAAAACAATAATTGTAAATAAATGGCAAAACGTATGGGCTGAAGAGCCTGAAAATAATAAATTAAAACAAATAAAACAGGATGTTAACAAATGGAGTTCAGCATATCAAAGAGAGAGACATGCTCAAGTAATCCTGACACGCCTCCGTATAGGCCACACTCGTCTGACACACGGCACTTGATGAGCAACCCACTCGAACCCTGCTCCCGAGTGTTCAGAGTGCAAGGAGTTGGTAACTGTCAGACATGTCTTGTGCGAGTGTCCAAATAAAGTATGACCAGCAGAGACTGTCAACTTTTGGAAATAAAAACAATAAAAGAAATTTTGACAGAATCTTTTACATTTTCAGTAGTTCCAATTTTGACTTTTTGAGGAACTGCAATTTAATTGATAAAATATAAGTTTTTTTTTAGTGAATTTTGTAAAACAAAATTTCAAAAATTTAAAACTTAATTCCGAATTTTAATATACCGTTTTAGTATGTATGTAAGGGAACATGAGTAAATGTATTTATTGTGTGTGTGTGCTATTATGAAAGCGTTTGCCTTTGTGCAATTTTTTTTATTTATCCTGAATGACCAATTTGGTCCCAGTTCTGGCCTAAGGGTAGACCTGGCATTTTATCTAATCCTTCGGGCGCAGCCCTAGGAGAGCTGAAAATCAGCTCAGTGGTCTGGTAAAACTACTTTTTATATAATAATAATTAATACTCCTAAACCTGTGATGTTGCCTTTCGGGCCCTGATTCGTGTCTGGAGAAGGTAATGCCCTTTCTCTGATTTTGGAGTCGTTACGTACTCTTGAATCAAAAGTGTTGGCCTTAGAAACTGGCCCAGTGAAAGTGGTGATCGTGCCCCTAGTGTTGTGGAGGGGGCGTCAGATTGGCCCATAATGCCTCTAGGCCTAGACCGCTATCAGACTCCCAGGACTCAGGGAGTGGATATATCGAAACCGCCGCAAGAGGGTTACGGGGGCTCCCCACCAATCTGGCGTCCCTTCGGCAGGCCCTGTTGCAAGTTCCCAGGCTGCCAAGGAGCGCGCACGGGCGCATATCCTTAAGGATGTTTTGTCCTCGGAGGCGTCCTCCCCGCGCAAGGGGTGGAGCGCTCGGAGAGACTTGCGTCCTCTGAAAAGGACTTTTCGTAGTGAGGACGCTTCATGTCCTATCTCTCCAGTTTCGTTGCACTCTTCTCCGGATGCTTATGACGCCTTTCCGCCTCAGAAGAGAGGTAGGATGTCATCCGGTGATGACGCTGAGATGCGCTACAGTCGCTTTTTGGAGAAGCAGGTAGCTGTACCTGTGTGAAGGAAGGAGGTGCCCCTCGCCCCTCGTCTTCTCGCAGGCTCATCCTGCTCCTTCTGTTGGTTCTTCGCCTACGAAGAACATCCTTTTGTCCCTTCAGGACCAGTTATCTTCTTTGATGGCTCAGAGGACTCGCCCAGCAGCAGTCGAGCCTAAGCGGAGGAAGGACGTCAGGCTGCCTGTCAAGAGGACGAAGCAGTCTCCTTCTCCCTCTCCGCGTTCCTCTTTTTCTCCGAATGCGTCTCCTTCGGTTCTTCGCCGATCTCGTTCTCCTGGTAGAAAAGCTTGCCGTCAGGACGCTTTCGTTCCCTCTCGACATCATGGGCAGGCTGCTCGACTTAGACGCTCAAGAGGATGCTCAGGAGGACGTCAGCAGGACGCTTTCCAGGACGCTTCGGAGGACGCCGAGCAGGAGAGGACGCTTCAGCAGGAGCTTCGGAGGACGCCGAGCAGGAAGAGGACGTGCAGCAGGACGCTCGGATTGACGTGTCTCCTTATAAGGAGTTCGTTAGCGTTCAGAAAGACGCGTAAACTTCTAAATCTGGTCGCTCTTGTAAGAAGCGTAAGGGCGCTTCGGATAGAAGTAAGGCAGTCTCGGTCGGTCCCTCTAAGGACGGCATCCAGCGCTGTTCAAGATGCTCTTGGCCTCCTTTCGAGCAGTAAGGATCGTCGTAAGGACGTTAGCTTGGATGAGGCTTCTGCTTCCAAGCAGCGGAGGTCTTTGATCAAGGCCCAGACCCGCTGGACGTACACCCTCTCCGGATGGGCGGTCTCCTATTCCTCTTAGGGAAGAAGGAGAGCTGAGTAGTCCGGCGGACTCGATTGAAGAGGAACCTTCTTCTGTTTCGTCCGTCTCGGACTACAAGGTTCTTGTGCGGCTGTTACGTTCGTCTTTCGGGGGACTAAGTTTCAGCCTGCATCTCCCAGGTCTCCTCCCTCGCAGTTTTCATCTTGCCAAGTCGTGTAAGACCCCGGAGTTTGTGGAAATGAAGACTTCGCTGTCCCACCAAGAGGGCCTCCAAGAAACTCCAGGACTGGATGGATCGAAGGAAGGATCAGGCAAGTCACTTTCGCCTTCCTCCCTCTAGACTCAGTGGTAAAGGGGGGCGTTTTGGTACGAGACCAAGGGAGACGTGGGTGTGAAGATGCCTTCGTCAGCTCAAGGGGACTTCTCTAGTTTAGTAGATGCCTAAAGGAGGATCCCTTTTATCCACAGCCAAGGTGTCTTGGACGCCTACGGAAAGGACCATCACTTAAAAGGACTGCTACGGACTCTCGAAGTCTTCAACTTCTTGGACTGGTACTTGGGAGTTCTAGATCTGCAATCTAGAAGCCCGGACTCGCTCAGTTTGGGGGAGCTGTCCGCCAGTGCTATCGTGCATGGACAAGGCCGTCAGGGATGGTTCGGAAGAGCTAGTTTCGCACTTTCGGAACTGCATTCCTTAAGAAGAGAGCTCTTCTGTGTAACTTCACCGCTAGATCGGTTACACCCGCTCAGAAAGCGGAACTGCTCTTTCACCTCTTTCAAACCATCTCTTCCCCCAGACTATGGTCAAGGATCTGGCAAGTAGCTTGCAGGAAAAAGCTACGCAGGACCTCTTAGCTCAGTCCTCGAGACGTCCCAGTAGTTCCGCTACGTCCTCATTTGTACGACCCCCCTAAGAAGGTTTAAACCCTTTCGTGGAGCTCCTCCCTCGAGAGCAGCTCCTCGAGGGAGAGGGCTTCCAAGAGGAAGAGCTTCCTTCAAGCCCAAGACATCGAAATGAAGATCATGTCCTCCAGACACCAGTCGGAGCCAGACTGAAGTTTTTTGCGGGACCATGAAGAGAGAGAGATACGGACCCTTGGTCCCTCAAGATCGTGGAGCAGGGGTACAGATCCCCTTTTTTGGATTCTCCTCTTCTATCCACAACTCCCAGAGACCTTTCTCCGTCATATCAGGGAGAGAAAAAAGTGGATTCTTTTCGATCTATTAGATCAGATGATCGAAAAAAAAGAGCGGTGGAGCAGGTCGTGGACCTGGGGTCACCAGCGGATTTTACAACAGGATTTTCCGGGTACTGAAGCAGTCGTCGGGTTGGCGTCCAGTCCTAGACGTAAGCAGGCTCAATCTTTTTGTAGAAAAGACCAAATTCAAAATGGAGACGCCTCAGTCTGTTCTAGGAGCCTTGAGACCGGGCGACTGGATGGTGTCCTTAGACCTGCAGGACGCGTACTTTCACGTTCCAATCCACACCCTCTTCAAGGAAATATCTACGATTCGTTTTAGGAAACAAAGTCTAGGCAGTTCAAAGCCCTTTGTTTCGGCTTGAGCACGGCTCCTCCGGTGGTCTTTACCGTCATCATGAAGAATGTGTCGAGGTGGTTACACTCTTCAGGGATAAGAGTTTCCCTATACCTCGACGATTGGCTTGTCAGAGCATCGTCGAAGGAGAAATGTTTGAAGGACCTTCAGTTAACATTAGCCTTAGTGAAGTCCCTGGGACTTCTTGTCAAACCTCGAAAAGTCACATCTGACCCCGACACAGTCCATCGAGTATCTGGGGATTCAGATGGATTCAGTGGCTTTTCGGGCGTTTCGTCCAGGAACGTCAGCGGCTAGGCTTAGAGAAAGTCTCAGCCTTCCTGGGGAAAGAGACTTGCTCGGTGAGGGAATGGATGAGTCTGCTGGGCACCATTTCCTCGCTGGAAAAGTTTGTTTCCTTTTGGGAAGACTGCACCTCAGCCTCCTCTCCAGTTTTTCCTTGCGGAGGAATGGAAGGCCAAAGAACGATCTGAATGCGATCTTGAAGATCTCAGAGTCGGTGAAAAGCCATCTAAGATGGTGGCTCGATCCTCAGAAGTGCAAGAGGGCTTATCCCTATCTTCTGAGCCCCGACCTAGTGTTGTTTTCAGACGCTTCCATTTCGGGCTGGGAGCAACACTAGGAGGGGAAGAAGTGTCAGGCTCCTGGAGAGGGGAACAGGCAGTCTGGCACATAAATGTGAAAGAACTGGTCAGGCGATCTTCCTGTCAACTCGGACAACCACCACAGCCCTCGCATATTTGAAGAATCAGGGAGGAACACATCCCGAATCTGTTTCACCTGGCAAAGGAGATTCTGCTGTGGGCAAGTGTGAGAAAGATCAGGATCCTGACGAGATTCATCGCAGGAGTGCAGAACGTCAGGGCGGACCTTCTCAGTCGACAGGACCAAATCCTGCCGACAGATGGATCTTGCATCAAGACGTGTGTCAAGAGCTTTGGAAGTTGTGGGGACATCCTCTGGTCGACCTATTCGCGACGTCGAAGACGAAGCGGCTTCCTCTGTATTGCTCCCCGGTCCTGGATCCTGGAGCTATCGCTGTGGATGCATTGCTCTGGAGTTGGACGGCCTAGACCTTTATGCCTTCCCACCATTCAAGATCATGGGGAAGTCATGAGGAAGTTTGCGGCTTCAGAAGGGACAAGGTTGACCCTAATCGCCCCGATGTGGCCGGCGAGAGAATGGTTCACAGAGGTCATGTCATTCCTTGTAGACTTCCAAGGACGTTGCCTGGAGGAAAGATGTACTCAAACAGCCTCACTTTGAAAGGTATCACCAAAACCTCTCCGCTCTGGGTCTGACTGCGTTCAGACTATCGAAAAGTTGGCCAGAGCGAGAGGTTTTTCGAAAACAACTGCGAAAGCAATCACAAATGCGGAAGAGCCTCTTCAAGAGCTGTCTACCAATTGAAGTGGGCTTCCTTCAGGGCATGGTGTAGAAAGGAGGGAGTTTCCTCTTCCAAGACCTCTGTGAGCCAGATAGCCGATACTTTTCTTAAGAAACGTGCAGAAATTGGCAGTCCCAACCATCAAGGATACAAGAGCATGTTGTCAGCAGTTTTCAGCACAGAGGCCTAGACCTCTGACAACAGGGATCTTCACGACCTCTTTAGATCGTTCGAGACCACGAAGATTCCTCAGGCGAGGCCGCCTTCTTGGAACCTTGACGTGGTTCTTAGACTATTGATGTCAAGTCCGTTTGAACCTCTTCACTCAGCGTCTCTTCGAAACTTGACAAAGAAGGCTCTTTTCCTAACTTCTCTGGCGACGGCGAAGAGTTAGCAAAATCCAAGCTTTTAGTAGCCAAGGGGGCTTCAAAGGAGACAACGCTGTCTGCTCTTTGAGTCCAACTTTCTTGGCTAAAAACGAGAACCCGTCTAACCTTAGCCAAAGAGCTTCGAGATTTAAGGGTTATGTCGAGTCTGGTGGGCCCAAGAACCAGAAGAGTGTCCTGTGGGCCCCTGTCAGGGCTCTCAAGTTCTATGTTCATAGAATGAAGGAGGTACGAGGTCCCTCAGGTAATCTCTGGTGCTCTGTGAAGAGACCGGAATTACCTTTGTCAAAGAATGCTGTGGCTTTCTTTCTGAGGGACGTCATTAAAGAGGCTCATTCATCTTGCCAGAAGACTGATTTGAGCCTCTTGCGAGTGAAAGCTCACGAGGTCAGAGCTGTCGCTACCTCTCTTGCCTTCCAAAAGAATATGTCAATCAAGGACATCCTTGATGGCACCTTTTGGAGGAGTAATTCGGTATTCGCCTCAACATTACTTAAGAGATGTGAGAATGATTTACGAAGACTGTAGTTCTCTTGGGTCATACATTTCTGCAGACACAGTCTTGGGGGCTGGAGGTAGCTCTTTCCCTATCCCTTAGTTAGGAGTTAGGTCAGTTTTTAATTTTTTGTGTTTTTGGTTGTTGGTGAGATCTTGTGTGAAGATCTCCCATCCATTAGATTAACTTTAGGGGGTTTTGGTCTAGTTGGTCAGGTGGTGGTCAGTTGCTTCATAGCCCTCGTATGTAATGGTTCGATGGTCTTGTCACGTTGAGGTCACGTCCCCGTTGACAGAGCATCCAGAGCGCAGGTCTCCACCTGGCTGGCAACTCTGATTGAGCGGAAGCAGGCTTAAGTGACAGTAATCACAGAGTCTACTTTGCTAACAGGTGAGGAACCAAGATGTACATCATCTACTTAATTTAGTTTCCTACAAATCCTATTCTGTCTCTTCCCACCATCCGAAGGTGGGATTCAGCTATATATATATCTGTCAGGTAAGTTTCATGAACAAAATGTTATTGTTATAATACAATTAAGTTTGTTCATACTTACCTGGCAGATATATATAATTAAGGTGCCCACCCTCCTCCCCTCAGGAGACAGTGGCATTGATAAAATATGAATAGAAAATGGGAATGGTTCCTGATATCCGCCTCCCAGCGGCAGGAATGGGTACTACCACCTGGCCCGCACTGCGTGTGCCATGAGTTTTGAAATTCTGTCGGACTTCGGAGAATACAGCTATATATATATCTGCCAGGTAAGTATGAACAAACTTAATTGTATTATAACAATAACATTTTTAAATTTTGCAACAGGAAGGGAAGAGTCATACAACTCTCCTTTTACTGAAAGAGAATTTGACACCGCACTTGCTACGTGTAATGATACAGCCCTGGACCGATGGAATTCCATATGCAATGATGAAACATGTACTGTTAATACCAAGTGGTTTATTTTTTTAAGCATTTATTAACAGAATATGGCATGATCATAGTTATCCAAGAGTTTGGGAACTAGCCATTATTTTAGCCTTTTTAAAACCTGGTAAGGATAAGTTTTTAGCTGCAAACTATCGACCAATTGCATTGACATCTTGTTTATGTAAGATCATGGAGAAGATGGTCAATGTAAGACTGATATGGTACCTGGAAAAGAAGGGTATTTTATCACCTATCCAGTGTGGATTTAGAAAAATGCATTCAACGACTGAAGTGTTGATATGACTGGAATCCTCTATTTGTGAAGCCTTTGCTTCCAAACAGCACCATGTAACAGTCTTTTTTGATCTTGAGAAGGCATATGATACTGCATGGAGATATGGTATAGTACTTAAAACCATTCATGAATTGGGATTACGAGGAGAGTTACCATTGTTCATTCAATCATTTGTTTCACATAGATTTTTTCAAGTGAGAGTGGGGGAAACTCTATCAGAGAGGAGATGTCAGGAAGAAGGAGTTCCCCAGGGTAGTGTGCTAAGTGTAACACTATTTGCACTAGCCATTAATGGGATATCCTCTGTCATTCCCCAAGATATTCTCTCAACATTATTTGTAGATGATCTCTCTATATCATTTGCTGAATATAGAATGACGATGGTTGAGAGAAAACTACAACTCTCAATTGACAAAATTATTCAGTGGGCTGATATGAATGGATTTAAGTTTTCGACAAGCAAAACTGTTGTTGTCCATTTCTGTCGTATTCGGGGAGTACATCCAGACCCGGATATATACATCAAAGGCCAACGGATCCCATGTGTAAGTGAAGCTAGATTTTTAGGTTTGATATTTGTGCAGGTTTGACATGGGTTCCTCACTTAAAGGTGTTAAAAGTTAAGTGTCTTGAGGCCCTAAATCTTTTAAAAGCATTGTCACATACATCATGGGGGACAGACCGCAGAACTATTTTAAAATTATACAAGGCCTTAATTTTGTCAAAAATTAGTTATGGGTGTGAAATATACTCCTTAGCCACCCCAAGCCGATTAAAGGTATTAGATTCTATACACCATGCTGGTATTAGATTGTCTACAGGAGCGTTTAGAACTTCGCCTATTCCAAGTCTCCTTGTTGACGCTGGAGAATTAACTTTAGACCTTTACCGAAAGTCTTCTATTATTCGGTGTTGGTTTAGGTTGCAAAGACTTCCCAATTCTTTAGCCTGTCAGACTGCAAACTTTGTAAGGCATTTTAGATATTTTGAGTTACACCCAAAATCTCCTCAACCTTACGGTTTTTGGGTAAAACAATTAATAGACGGTCTTGATATAGTAGCAAGAAATAGAGTTCTTCCATTTAGGATATCACCAACCCCCTCCCATGGAAATTACCAGATATATTCTTTTTGGTAAATATTTTATTGGTGTAAAAAAGAACCTGACTGAATTAGAAGCCAGGTCTCTCTTTCATGAACATGTCAAAGAACATAGGGAATCGACTTTTATATATACAGATGGCTCCAAATCTGACGCTGGCGTTGGATTTGGAGTATAGGTATAGTATCTTCCATATTTACTGCAGAACTATATGGCATATTAACCGCTATTGAGAAAATAGCATTAAAAGATGAGGGCAATTTTACCATTTTTAGTGATGCAAGAAGTGTCCTTCAAGCTTTAGAAGTTTTTAATTCTAGTAACCCTTTGGTTTTAAAGATTTTAGAGTGGCTTTTCATTATTGGTCTGAAAGGCATAACAGTTCGATTTTGTTGGGTTCCGGCACACGTAGGTGTGTGTGGAAATGAGGCAGATACACTGGCAAAGAATGCTGCAGCTGAGTTGCTACCAAGAAGGTATCCCATCCCATGTAATGATTTTTTACTTACAATTAAGAATTTTATTTATAATAACTGGCAAAAGCTTTAGGATAGCTTAGCTGATAATCAGATGAGAGAAATAACAAATGTTATATCCCTTAGAAATATAACGGGATGCCCCGAAAGTGGGAGACTACTCTTTGTCGTCTCCGAATTGGTCACACTCGGATGACACACAGAGTTTCTGCTAGCTGGCGAACACCAACCATATTGTGACGACTGTTTGATACCTTGACAGTGAGGCATTTGTTGACTGAATGCCCCACTTATAGCATGGAAAGAAATAGATATCTGCTTGAGGTTCGAGGTGAGGATGGCAGGTTCATCCTTGAAAAGATTTTTGGACATGATGGGTCGTACAATGCAAGTGGCATTTTTAGATTTATTTCAGAAGCAGGTCTTCTGACCAAGCATTCTCTTCAAAGTGATGCCCTTCGGGCTGAATGTAGCCCCCAGGGTATTCACAAAAATAGCAGAAGTAGTGGTACAACAAACTGAGATCACAAGGGATAATGGTAGTAGCGTACCTCGACGATTGGTTGATTTGGGCGCCAACCATCGAGGAATGCCTCAGAGCCACAAACAAGGTACTTCAATTTCTGGAACACCTAGGTGGGTTCCAAATAAACAGGACAAAGTCCAGACTCACTCCGGAGTCACGTTTCCAATGGCTCGGCATTCATTGGGACTTAACCTCTCACAATCTGTCAATTCCGGTGGACAAGAGGAAACGGAAAAATAAGCCAAGTCAGTAAGGCAATTACCTCAAGAACCAAATGGGCGTCAAGGAGAAACCAAGAAAGGATCCTAGGTTCACTCCAGTTTTGCGTCAGTTACAGATGTTCTGCTGAAAGCAAGACTCAAAGACATAAACCGAGTTTGGCACTCAAGAGCAAATGCCAAATCTCGGGACAAGTTGTCAGTGATCCCGCAGATTCTTCGAAATCATCTCCGTCCATGGGCGGAGACAAAGAACCTGTCCAAGTTGGTTCCTCTTCAATATCCTCCTCCGGCGTTGATCATCCACACACACGCCTCGCTAAGCGGATGGGGAGGATACTCTCAGTTCAAAAAAGTTCAAGGAACTTGGTCACCTCAGTTCCGCCAGCTCCACATAAACATATTGGAGGCTATGGCAGTATTTCTCACTCTGAAGAAAGAGGCTCCTTCCACCAAAGAAGTTCTCATTTAAAACTGGTATTGGACAGCACAGTAGTAGTACTACTGCATCAACAGGGGAGGATCCAAATCAAAAACATGTGAACCATGTCATGATAGCCATTTTCTCTCTAGCAAACAAGTACAAATGGCATCTATCCTCCACCCACCTGGCGGGAGTAAGGAACGTGATAGCAGACGCCTTGTCTCGATCAGTTTCCTCTAGAATCAGAGTGGTCCCTGGACAACAAAGATCGTTCCAGTGGATAAGCCGGAGTGTCCCGGGTCTCCAAGTAGATCTTTTCGCCTCTCAAGCGAACCACAAGCTCCCTTGTTGCTATGGCCCCCAACCTGGACCTCTGGCCTATGCCACAGAGCCTTGTCCATAGATTGGAATCAGTGGAAGAAGATTTACATCTTTCCTCCAGTGAATCTTCTATTGAAAGTACTGAGCAAACTCAGGACTTTCAAGGGACAAGTAGCTCTAGTAGCCCCCAATTGGCCAAAGAGCAACTGGTACCCTCCGCTTCTGGAATTGGGTCTTCGACCTTGACGGATTCCCAATCCCAAACTATCTCAGACAGTACAAATGAGGACGTGTTCGCTTCCTCAGGAATTCTCAAAACCCTAACTTTATGGACTTCATGGACTTCATGAAGTTTGCGGCTAAAAAAGATGCAGATATCGATCCCCAGAATATTCTTTTCTGTTAGAATCAGATGAATAAGGGAATCAACTTTGAGACAGTATGATGCTGCTGTTAAGAAGTTAGTATCTTTCCTGAAGGAGACAAAACACCACAACCATGACGGTAAATTCAGCTATATCCTTCTTCAGATCCTTATTCAAAAAAGGATTAGCAGCTAGCACTATTACCTCTAATAAATCAGCTTTAAAGAAAATCTTTCAGCTGGGTTTTCAAATAGACTTAACAGACTCTTACTTTACGTCTATTCCCAAAGCTTGTGCTAGACTTAGACCTTCTGAAAGGCCTAGCTCAGTATCATGGTTTTTGAATTATGTCCTCAAACTGGCTTCAGACACTGACAAACTCTTCTTGTTCATTCATAATGCTACTAAGAAAGACACTATTCTTGATTAAGCTTGGCCTCAGGGGCCCAGAATTTCAGAAAACTGGTTGGCTCTATCCGAGATTGCGGGTCACATAGAATTCCTCCCTTCAGGAGAAGTTTTACTGTCCCCGGATCGTAGTTTTCTAGCAAAAAATGAGGATCCTTTAGCGAGATGGGCTCCTTGGAAAGTCATTCCTCTCCCCCAAGACCCTTCTCTTTGTCCAGTGATGACCTTTACGAGCCTTTCTGTCTAGGACATCCTCTAGATCCTCGGGTCCTCTCTTTATGAGAGAAATATTTGGCACTATATCAGTAAAAGGTATTAGGCAGCAGATCCTTTACTTAATTAAACAAGCCAATCCTGAATCATTCCCAAAAGCCCATGATATCAGGGCAGTAGCCACCTCTATTAATTATTTCCAGCATATGAACTTTGACAATTTAAAGAAATATACTGGCTGGAAATCACCGACAGTTTTTAAGCGTCATTATCTAAAGTCCTTGGTAATCTTTAAAATTTACCCAGCCAGTGGCAGCGGGAAACATAGTTTCCCCTGACATGCCACAGTAGTTGTAGTTGAAGATCCAGATCTTTCTACCTGCCTCAACTAATATTCACCTAATCTACCGTTAGCTCATTATAGGCTTTTAGCCTTAAGCTGCTTATGGTTATAATTATGGTGGTGTGTCCCTTATTTTTTTGCTAGGGGCACCCACAACATTATTGTATTTTATGAATTGTCCATTTGGTGCTGCTACCCTTATTTTTATGCTAGGGTAGCACACCTATTGATTTACTATAGCTTTTAAGAGAATAGAATCAGTGAGTAATTTCCTATGTAACTTTTTAAACTCACTGTTCTAGATAAGTTATTAATACTATTATAAGTTTAGTCTTAAGTTAACTTAAAGTCCACTATTTTAGGTTAAGTTACTTTCTGTATGATAACTTGTAAGTTCTTAATATTATATCGTTTATTTTATTTCATAGTTTCATTGAGACCTTCCCCTTTATTTTACAATCTTGTGCTATTTCTCTGGTACTATTTCACACAGCGACACGAACTGAGCCCAGAAAAGGGATTTTGACGAAAGGGAAAAATCTGATTTCTGGGCGAGGGTTCGTGTTGCCCACGAACCCTCGCCCAGAAATAGATTTTTCCTTCGTCAAAATCCCTTTTCTGGGCTCAGTTCGTGTCGCTGTGTGAAATAGTACCAGAGAAATAGCACAAGATTGTAAAATAAAGGGAAGGTCTCAATGAAACTATGAAATAAAATAAACGATATAATATTAAGAATTACAAAGTTTATCATACAGAAAGTTAACTTAACCTAAAAATAGTGGACTTTAAGTTAACTTAAGACTAAACTTATAATAGTATTAATAACTTATCTAGAACAGTGAGTTAAAAAGTTACATAGGAAATTACTCACTGATTCTATTCTCTTAAAAGCTATAGTAAATCAATAGGTGTGCTACCCTAGCATAAAAATAAGGGTAGCAGCACCAAATGGACAATTCATAAAATACAATAATGTTGTGGGTGCCCCTAGCAAAAAAATAAGGGACACACCACCATAATTATAACCATAAGCAGCTTAAGGCTAAAAGCCTATATAGAGCATAACGGTAGATTAGGTGAAATATCTACCGTTATGCTCTATATAGGCTTTTAGCCTTTAAGCTGCTTATGGTTATAATTATGGTGGTGTGTCCCTTATTTTTTTGCTAGGGGCACCCACAACATTATTGTATTTTATGAATTGTCCATTTGGTGCTGCTACCCTTATTTTTATGCTAGGGTAGCACACCTATTGATTGCTATAGCTTTTAAGAGATAGAATCAGTGAGTAATTTCCTATGTAACTTTTAACTCACTGTTCTAGATAAGTTATTAATAACTATTATAAGTTTAGTCTTAAGTTAACTTAAAGTCCACTATTTTTTAGGTTAAGTTAACTTTCTGTATGATAACTTGTAAGTTCTTAATATTATATCGTTTATTTTATTTCATAGTTTCATTGAACACCTTCCCCTGTTTATTTTACAATCTTGTGCTATTTCTCTGGTACTATTTCACACAGCGACACGAACTGAGCCCAGAAAAGGGATTTTGACGAAGGAAAATCTATTTCTGGGCGAGGGTTCGTGTTGCCCAGTGAAATCCCCCCCCCCCCCCCCCCCCCCCCCCGTGTCCCGCCCTGCAGCCCAAGCTTGGCATCTAACTACAAGGATGACCACCAGAGGCGCGGCAGTCGGCGTGGTGCGGGGCGTAGTAGTAGTAGTTGCCGTCCCTGCCTTTGGATCGGCCCTCTCAGGAGGGGGATTTTGGTGTAGGAGAGTTCTAACAAATGGCAAGAGGTTCGTGGTAGTGGTCTCACTCGCCCCAGATACCATACAGGACACCCTCTTTTTATTTTTAGGTGGGAGCGAATCGGTTATTCGACATCTTTCCCTGATTTGTTTTCTCGGTGCATATATTAGCCTTATTTACCCTTAGAAAATGATGACTCAAGGATTATTTCACTGGGCGACACGAACCCTCGCCAGAATAGATTTTTCCTTCGTCAAAATCCCTTTTACAATGACATATTTGCTTTTTATGGGTTTAATTGAATATACTTTTATTCTTTACAGATGTCAGATAATGTTCTTAAACAGAAATCCTTTGCCATGCTGAAAAGCATAACTCCCAACAAATCTTTACCAATGGCTTCAAATCCAGTGCTGTGATATACCCTGACAGTAATATTTGTGTTGCACTACCAAGTTCTGTTCTGTCTCTCTGCTGAACATTTTAGCATTTTAACAGCACTAAAGAAAATTGTAACTTTAGAAGGAGGTAATTTTACTATTTTAGTGATTCCAAGAGTGCCTTGGAAGCTTTGACATCTTTTAATCCAGTACACCCTGTAGTACTGGATATAATAGTGGTTGTTTTTTCATCAAAACAAAAACAAAAAACAGAAGGTAGTCAACTTCTGCTGGGTTCCTTCACGTTGGCATTGTTGGAAATGAACGACCATATGAACTGGCTAAGTCAGTTACATAAAAAAAATCTAAGAAGTATAGCAATTCCTTGCTCTGACTTCATTCCTGAAATTAAAAAGACAGCAGAATCAGTTTGGCAATTTTATTGGACAATAGAGAGCAATAAATAAAAAAATCAGGTGCTGTAATGACGCGGGAAAACCAGCTTCGGGAGCTGTAGCCACTGGGAGGGGTTAACTGTAAGGAAGTCCCTCTATAAAGGATGGGAGAAAACCAGTTTACTACAACAAAAGCTTATAAATCTGTTTCTTTCCACAGGCTTACATAAATTCTCTTCTTTTTTTATAAATTTTTTTTCTTACATAATTTCAGGTTACGGTGGTCTGACTTATGGCAGGCCTTGGAATGAAATTCCTGCCATAATCCAGGGGACTGCTGTAATGCCTTGACCTGTTTCATGTCCAGAATAGAGTTGTATGAAATTTCAATACGGGGCTGATTTTTTTTTTTCTTTTTTTTTTTTATTTGAAATACTTCCTTATTGTTAATTATTAGATTTACTTGGATAAATTATCTTAACAGCTGGAATTCACTTTTCTTTACCCTGATAATTGATAACCCAGCTTCTAAGAGGTCCTCTGGTTGTTTGTATGTAAGGACGTAACTGCCAAACAAACTTGCCGTTACAGAAACTTCAAATCTGAGCTGAGGTGAACAGCAACGTCTTGGAAGGTGGCAGATTCTTCTTACTGCGAATGCCACGTGAACACTACCACTTCACCTCTCGAAGCGATTTTTTCGAATATTCTATCATTTTCGTAGCAGCGAAGAAATGGAACAGGAGCTTCTCATCCTTGGAGTACTCCTGTGATAACTTGGCGAATCTACATCATTGACGCCTCTAGACTACCAACCATAAACATTTCAATACAGCAGAGCTTCATCTGCAGGTGGGTTCCCTCATTATCGGTTTAATTACAAAGGTGAATTCTGTAGTGAACTTGACAGTTAAACGTTTATCTTGGGTAAATAATTCACTCGCTCTCTGCCCTCACTTTAATTGTTACTGGAAACTTCATCATAGATTCATGCTCACTTACGTAACTTGGTGCCAATTTGATATTTGTTTCGTGTTCACCACGCTATTGATTAATTTACAGTTGTCAGGGATTTAAAATTTTATTAGTACCTGCAGTTGAAGTGTGATTTTCATATTTTGTGCGTGAATACGTTTGCCTAAAGGTTAGGTCATGGAAGGTTATGTTTTTGATAGGTGTGTAATGTGGTATTTTTTTCTCTGGCTATTACATACAGCTCTTAGGTGTCTGTGTTTGTCAGCGAACCCCCAAGAACTACCTACTGCCCACCTCCATATAGCCAGGACCAACCATTCGTAATTTAATCAAGTGAAGATTGTATTCGTCATATTATTAATGATTACTGTATAGCAGAATGTACGGTTTAATTTTAGTACTAACTTTGGTTAAATCTTTAATTGAAATATTACTCCAGTTTTTTACAACATTTTCTCAATATTCAGTATAAGAATGAATGGAAGTGAGGAGGCATGCAATTAGTTACAAGACATCCTGCCTTGATTACTGAATTAAGTATGAAGTCTAACCTCAAAAATTGTCATTTTGCTTTCATAAAGAATTAGCTTGGGTCATTTCTTTTAACTGCAATTACAATTGTCAAAGAGTAGTGTTAAAAACTGCTTTGTAGTAGAGATTTCCTTTCAAGGGTTTATAAATCTTTTTTTTTTGGTGAAGATGTCTTTTGATGACCCTTAATTTCTCCTGGTCCCCGTGATATTACCAAAATGCAGACAGGAGTGCAGGGACATTTTCCTTTGTCATGTTGCTGTAACAGTTTGGGACACAATTTTTAGTGATAGGCACTACTACTCACCTAAGGGGTGTCTCCATATATGAAAGGTTTAGTGTTTGCATCCCCCATAGGAGCAACTGGAAACATTGTTTTGTTACATCATTTTAAATTTTTCCTATCATTTGAATTTTTGCCTAGATATACATCTCAAAGCCTTTCATATAGGTCTTACCTTTCTCAACCACCCAGTTACTTTTTTTTTTTTTTTTTTTTTGTAATCTGCTAAAAGAGCAAGGGTTGGCTTTTGTTGGAGAGCCTGGGTAATCCCTCTGCCCCTCCATCTCCAAGAAGTTACTCTCATTGTTTCCAGATCACAGCTGGTCCAGCAGAGTGTTGTATGGTACTCCATACATGAAAAGTCCTCCGGTTTGTACACCAAGGTAAAATGTGAATTACTTTTTAAAAATTTGTCATATTATACGTAAAGTATAATCTGCATTGCTAAACAGACATGGATCACAGTATGACATAGCTATGTACAAAATGTTTTGATTTGAAAATTGGGGATATTGCGTGCAAACTCTTTGTAAAAAAGTTTCAAGTCATAAACTATGCCTCTGATATGGTTTTCATCGATTAAATTTACCTTGCCATAATTATTAAAATTTCTACTTGACAGACATCAAAGGGTGTCCTGTCAGTCAATTGTATTATTTCTGAAAGGGAACACAATAATAATCTTTTATTAGCTATTGAAAGGAATTATAGGTAACTGTGCCAAAGAGAAAACTTATATTAAACTTAACAAATATTTATAAAAATTTATTCGATATTTATACTGTACACACACACCAGTAAAACAAAAATATAACTGAGGAACAGCACATGTTGATACAGCACTTGACCACACTGACATGTAGCTCATAATTATGAATCAGTTACTGCTCAGCACATCACATTGGACGAAGTCTTTGGTAAAACTTCAAAACTCTGGTGTGGGCACGTATACATGTGGGATTAACCCTTAAACGCCGACTGGACATATTTTACGTCGACATTTTTTTTGTCTCTCGGGTGCCGACTGGACGTATTTTACGTCGACATACAAAAGTTTTTTTTAAAAAATTTTTTTTAAAAAAAAATTCGCGGAAAAATACTTTTAGGCCTACCAGCCAAAAACACTTGAATCACGCGCCTTGGGGGATGCTGGGGAGTTCACGGATCAAGGTGTTGTTTTGTTACAATCGTTACGCAGGCGCGCAAGCCTGCCCGCACTAAATAAAAAAAGTATCTGTGACACATCTCGGAAATTATTTCGTCACTTTGACATAATTTTTTTACCATTTTAAATTAGCCGTACATGTAGTATTATATATGAAAATGTGCGCATTTTTATGTAGAATACAACAAAAAAATACTCATGATTGTAGCTTTTATCAGTTTTGAGATATTTTCATATAAATAAACGATATAAATAACGATAAGTGCCAAAATTTCAACCTTTGGTCAACTTTGACTCTACTGAAATGGTCGAAAAAACGCAATTGTAAGCTAAAACTCTTATATTGTAGTAATATTCAATCATTTACCTTAATTTTGCAACTAATTGGAAGTCTCTAAAAAAGCACAATATTTTGATTTATGGTGAATTTATGAAAAACTTTTTGTTTTTCCTTACGTCCGCGCGGTAACTCTTCCAAAAAAAATCATACGTGCGATTGTGGTAATGTTTGCACCATTTTAAATTAGCCGTTACATAAAGTTTTTATATATGAAAATGTGCGCAATTTCATGCACAATACAACTAAAAACAACCCATGGTTGTAGCTTTTATCAATTTTGAAATATTTTCATATAAATAATGATAAGTGACAAAATTTTCAACCTTTGGTCAACTTTGACTCTACCGAAATGGTCGAAAACGCAATTGTAAGCTAAAACGCTTATATTCTAGTAATATTCAAGCATTTACCTTCATTTGGCAACAAATTGGAAGTCTCTAGCACAATATTTCGATTTATGGTAAATTTATGAAAAAAATAACATTTTCTTTACGTCCGCGCGGTAACTCTTCCGAAAAAATTATACGTGCGATTGTGGTAATGTTTGCACCATTTTAAATTAGCCGTTACATAAAATTTTATATATGTGCGCAATTTCATGTAGAATACAACAAAAAAATATAGTTGAAGGTTGTAGCTTTTCTCATTTTTGAAATATTTGCATATAAATCACGATAAATAGAAAAAAAAACCACGTTCGGTCAAATTTGACTCTACCGAAATGGTTGAAAAACGCAATTGTAAGATAAAAATCTTACAGTCTAGTAATATCAGTCATTTATCTTCATCGTGAAACAAATTCGAAGTCTCTAGCCACAATATTTAGATTTATGGTGAATTTTAAAATAAAATCTTTCCTTCCCTCCGCGCGCGGATTCTCCGCCACAAATCTCCGAAATGCGTAAGTCCCATTCTCGGAATATTTGCTCCGTTTCTATTAGGCATTTCATAGAGTTTTATATATGAAAATGTGCGCAATTTCATGTAGAATAAAACGAAAAATATTTGAATGTTGTAGCTTTTCTTATTTCCGAAATAATTGCATATAAAAAAATATATATAAAAGAAATTCGACATTCGGTCAACTTTAACTCTTCAGATATGGTCGAAAACTGCATTTTTAAGCTAATAATCTTACAGTATAGTAATATTCAATCATTTGTCTTCATTTTGAAAGAAATTGGAAGTCTCTAGGACAATATTTAGATTTATGGTGAATTTTTGAAAAAAATATTTGTTTACATCCGTGCATTACGAATTTCATGCATTATTTTGTGATAATATTTCTCTGTGTTTTTGCTTTTATTGTTTTACAATGTGTTATATACCAAATGATTGCAATTTAGTGTACATTACAACGAAAAATAAAGTAACTTGTTACCTTTAACCGTTTTGCGCACAGCGCGATTTAAATACAATTATATATGAAATTTCGTTTTTGCACTATCATATATCGCATTATTTATATTGATAATGATAATTTTTTGTTTTTTTCATTTCTGATGGTTGCATCCTAAACTTCAGGCAATGACAAAAAAAAGGAGCCAAAAATGAACTCTTAATCTTAAAAACTAAGCGCGCTGTGATTTTTTGAAAAAAATATTTTCCGCTTCCGCGCTCACTCTGAAAACGTCTCCAGCACACGGGAGCCATTTTTTTTTTTTTTTTTATACCGCTTTCGGCGTTTAAGAGTTATAATCCAGTACCCTTATACTCTTGAGGTTCTTGGCTCGAGAACAGTGCCACGTATGCTTGACCAGATTCAAAGACTTTGGAGAGGGACATTCTGCGCAGTCCAAAGTCAAACCCTGAAAACAATTCAAATTTTTGTATTTATTAAAACCTGTTGTACTTATACAGGACACATTTCCAAAAATACAAAAACCACGAAGTTAATTTAAATATATTCAAGAATAACAGATTTGAGATTCAATCTGATTACAGTTCACCTGGGTGCTAGTCTTTTCACAGCAATAAATTACAGTAAACCCCCTGATTTGCGCGGGATGTGTTCCAGAACCCCTGCGAACAGTTAAAATCTGTAAATACTTGGTATCCTCCTCCTAAAAAAAAAAAAGGTTCTTTAACTGCCTATCTTGAAAGTTCAAATACCAAATGTATACTTAAAAAGTATCATCCTACATCAAATATACCTTAAATTCTTGCAGTATTATTATTATAATTTATCATTATTACAGGCAGTCTCCTGTTATTGGCTGCCTGTTTTCGGTGTTCTGGTTTTATGGTGCTTATCTAGGCACCAAAAATCAGTTCCTGTTATCAGTGCTGATACACACCTAACAAAGGCGCCATTAACCAGTTATCAGCCGATAACAAAAATTCCTCTGGTCCTGCATTGGCAGCAGCGGGGAGTCAAACTCATGCTACCAAATTGACAGGCAGGTACGCAGCCAACTGTCCAGTGGGGAACTTTTACATATGTCAACATGTTTTTTGAAGAAGTCTGGCATAATTTGTTGTTAAAGAGATTCCCGGGTTGAGTTGTCTGAGATTCTGTAATGTGCACCCCCTTTGAGTATGTGCATGTACCAGACCTTTAGAGAGCTGGAAGTGATCATATGTAAAAAGCCCATGGTTGGTAAGGCAGAAACAGACAGACAGAGCTAGGCATGGTCTTTCAAGTCTCCTGTCATCTTGCACAGATAGGAAGAATATAGTGCTCGTGTTTTCACAAAACTAATTTATGGTTTCATTCAGGGCAGGAACTTTTCTTGGAGCAATCCTGCACTCAAGCACTATAGTACTGCCATGGCTATCATTGACCAGAGTTACTGTTGCCTCCAAGGTTATGCTGTTGCTGAAGCACTGTAAATAAACTTCGTTTCTATATATATATATTTCCAGTTTTGATCACACCAAGTATGTATAAAGCCATTGGCCATAGTCACTGACCCAAAGATTGTGCAACAAATTGGTTGCTTTGTGACTAGGATATTTAAAGTTGGGCCCCCCCCCCCAGCGCTTCAGTGTGATTTTATTGTGTTAGCCTAAGTTTAAGCACAATTCAGCTTGGCAGCATCAGAGATGGTGAAGCCTGTGGAGCTACCCATGGCAATGGGTTTGGAAGGCCCAAAGTAAGTATATCTTAGTTCTACCAGACCACTGAACTGATTAGCAGCTCTCTTAGGGTTTGGCCCGAAGGATTTTAGATATTTTCATGTGGCTAGGAACTTATATGCTTACTTAGCAACAGGATCTACAGCTTATTGTGGGATCCAAACCACATTTAGAAATGAATTTCTGTCATCAGAAATAAATTCCTCTGATTTCGTGTTGGTAGAGCGGGGAATTGAACCCAGACCCTGTAGTCCAGCACATAACTGACATATCCAACGAGGAAGGCCAGATTTATGAGGTTTGAGAAGAAGCAATAAAATGTAGCTCATGCACAGCAACAAGCAGCAAGAGCAGAGGCTGAAATGCAGAAGCAGCTGAAAGGCAGTATGGAAATGAATGTAAAGTATTGAGAGACAAAGCCGATGTTGGCAAAACCCAAGTTATCAAACAGCTCAATCACACATGATAATTTTTTATATTAATGTTTTTTTAAAAGCAAGGCAATATAACTTTTTCTTAAAAAGTTTTACATAATCTTTTTGTATGAGATATTTCCAGGCTTATCACATAATAAGTCCCTATTTGGGAAGGTAGAAAAGACAGAGGAGCAAGACAAGGCAACAAATAGGCAAATCTGAAGTCTTGCAGTCATCTCGTGCCGACAGAAAGGAGTTGGAGCCTTGTTCAACAAAACTATTTGACTCTTATACCTAAAGAACTGATGATAAAGAAATCCCTGCTACTATTCATAAGAGTACAATTGGCCAGAACAGTTTTGTAACCTCCATGGTTATGTCATTGCTGGAGTGTGTACATTAAATTTTTATCTATATATTTCGTTTTTTAATCACACCAGGCATAAAGTCTTTGGCTACTAACACACACACACACACACACTCACACTCACACTCACACTCACACTCACACACTCTCTCTCTCTCTCTCTCTCTCTCTTCTCTCTCTCTCTCTCTGCCAAATGTGTGTGTGTGACCACTTGGGAATAGTTAAAAAGTGTGTTTCCAATCAAAGGACTAAGTTACCAAAATGGGATTGGCATTGGTTTTCACTTGTCATTAAAAACAAGCCATATGCTGGGAAGCCACTTAGGACTGTCATAAACAATAATAAAGTGGAACTCTAAGAAAAATGTCTATCCAATTTGAATAATAAAATGCTGTTCAATGAATAAACACTCTGCACAGGAGTGTTTATTCAATATGTATACTGTATACAGCTATGCAATCCGTGCACCAACTTTTCCATATATATTATCAACTAGCTAAAATTGTAAGTTATAATAAACTGTAAAAATATACATAGGCTAAAGTGATAAATCAACAGTTACAGTAAAATTATAATCTAAAACAAAATGGCTTCAGATATCCTCAAAAAAAAAAATTTTAATTTCTTTCAGAAATCCTAATTGGGTCTCTGTATCTATGTACACCAAAATCCTAGCAAGAGATTTAATCTGAAGATCAGGTTTAATTCAGGCTGCTAAAAACCTGTAGCAGATCACCAGTGGGGCTCAACCCAACAATCTTCTGTAATAATAAAAACACATTCATGAGTAGAATAGAATATAAAAATTTAGGCCAGGCCCAAAAGGCAAAGCCCCCTTCACATGGTGAGGGGGTAAGGATCCTGCCTTCATTCTTGCTTAAATTTAAATACCCTCCACACACAAGCTGACTGACAACCGCCAAAATGAAGTTCTATTTCAGATGGCATTACATGTATACAACAGTACTAAGTTTGTCTTCAAGTTCTGACACAGCAACACAGCTAAATGGAATTTGTGAATCAACTTTATCACCACCTACCTGTGATTTGTGTATAGAAAAGCCCAAGCAAGTTTTCAGAGGAAATTGTCTCTGGTAAGGTACATGCCTCCTGCAGCCTTTATAGTCCACTTTTCATGCTTGATTTTTGTTGTAATACCACACACAAATCTTATAATTTGGGCAGCCTGGAATAAAAGGTGTACACACTCGTAAAGTTGTTCTGCTTTTGAAAATTCTAAATGTATAGAATATGCAATTTCAATGTTTTTTTCCGTTCATAAGTCAAATTTAAAAATATTTCAAAAATGTCATCAATCACATATATATATCTACCTACATTTCATGTCTTTTTATGTCTCCAGACTCACAGTCTTTTGTCTAACAGACAGGAAACTCGTGATCTTGCTTGCATGCATCATCCAAACTTTCAGTATCTATCAATCTCATTCCTCAATGTTGGAGAGTCCACAGTACTGTTAAACTCCACAGAGGATTTACTACCTTGTTTCCTTCAATGCGCAACTGACATTTTCAGCATTATTTATTATATAAATTATTTTCTCTAACATTCATTGTCCTTTTCCAGTTCTTTTACTTTCCATAGGTGACAATAATATCACTACACCTTAGCAAGCACTTTTCAATTGCTGATGCTCTCTTGTATCGCCAGCTTCGCAGTACCATTTGACTGAGTGGTTACATATTTAGTATTCTTTTAGTATCTTGTACTATTATATTTTATCAAGTTTTGGTGTAAAGTTTCAAGTGTTAGTACTTTTCAAATGATTTAGCTCTCCATGTACTAGTCTTTAGTGATATTTTGTTACACCATACTGTTATACCTGTAACCATTTATGCCTTGAGCAATTTTTTAATATGTATTGTTGTAGTCTCACTACTTTTTCATTTTTTTGCTCTGCTACAGAGAACATTTTTGCAGATCTTCAAGGTAAGGTCTATTTTCATACTGTCTGACTAGGATCACCCATTCACATGCAATAGCTGAAGCAGTCACGTGGGTTTGACTGACAAGTAACCACACAAGTCAAGAAGTGCTGTTACAGATGCGTCTTACTCTGTCACATCTGAGGCAACTCTTTTCTGTGAAAAGGTGCTTCTGAAAAATCGGTCTTGGTAGTCTTCCAAAAGTTCAAGCAAAGACATTATCCGAGATGATACCAAGCTACTAATGGTAGAAGATAGCAGGTACTGCTTTATTTGGGGCAATGCCTGGGAACTTTGTTTTCTTTTTTGAGTAGTAATACGAACTGCAAATTAATTTTTGGTAGTTCTAGGAGTGTAACTTGGAAGCATAATAGGCTTACCAAAATTTAAGTGATTTACCAAATATATTCTTTGATTCCAATGAGTCTTGTTCATACCTATATTTTTATTATTCAGAGATGAACCCTATTCTTATGGAACAAGCTCGCAGGGGCTATTGACTTTAAAGCTTCCAAAGAATATGCTACTCATTAGGAAGTAAGGGAAGGTACAGGAGAATGTAGAGAAATCTCACTTATTAAACAGAACAAATAAATTAATAAATAGATAAAAGAAAAAAAAAAAATTTGAAATAAAAGGAGAGTAGCATTAGGGTATTATGTAATGCATTACATCTTTGCTTGAACTTTTTCGTTCCAACCCCTGGAACAACTTCCTCAGGGAGACTGTTCCACTCTCCAAAGGAGTGAGCATAAAGGACCTCTGGAACTGAGAAGTTCAAACAGCAGGGCACATTTACAGCATATTGGTGCTCCTGTTCAGCAAATCTGGTTGCTCTCAGCAGGAAAGGGATCAGTGTGAATATGAAAGATCTCTATTAAAATACAACTCATGAAAAGTGACAAACAAGAGACCATCCATCAATGGTCGAAGTCATAACTGCTAACAAAGTCGACCCCTTATTTGTGGGGGATAGCGACCAAATCCACCCAGAAGAGCTAAATTCTTGGAACCCCCTCCTCTAAAAATGCTTTAAACTGTATTTTGAAAGCTCACACAAACAACATTTGTATACCTTAAACTATTATCCTACATCAAATATGCTTTAAACTATTATCCTAAATACTGTATTAATCTTTGGAATGATATTATTAATATTTCAGTCATCTTAAACATTCCCCCTAAAAAAATAAACACATGTACTGTATGGTTACAGCTACGTGTGAATCCTACTATATATACTAATCCAGTGTTCCCCTACATAATTCAGGCATTGCACATTTTCCTTTCCTACAGTTACTATTGCATCCATCCAGTTTTATTTGACAGGGGAAACAATGTTATGAATGTAATTCAAGAGAGAGAGAACAAAAATACATATGCATATTAAAAAGTTTTAAATTATCAAGATTTTTTAATCATACAGATGAATGTTGATCAAAGGTGATGATGATGAATTTATTGCAGTATGCAGTCCCCACAAATGACAATGAAGATATGACTACCCTATTAAAACAAGAGTTGATATGGTTAAAAGAAAAAAAATCCACGAATAAGTGAGTCCACAAATCTCGAGAATGCAAATACAGGCGGTTGACTATATTAGAAATATACTGTTGTCACAGATGTGTCCATTGCAATGGCACAATTGTTGAAAGTACTATTACTGGCAGACCTTAGACCTGTCAGTAGCTGAAACATCTGTGAATATGAAGTCTAACCTGTGACCAGAAATATGCATGGGTTCCTTCATGGGTTCCTCAAGTAGCTGTAAAAAATCAGGATATCAACAGAAACTCTAGCAGCCAGCCATGTTTATCTGTGGAGTTTACATTAAGCCACTAGCTGTGCTTTGCGTTAGTCTGCAAATAATGAATGAAGCTTTTGAATCTGTGACTAAGCCTATCATCCACTCCATGAGGCAGTCATATATGGAACTATCAATATATTTTAGATTGCAGGAAAAGCAAATAAGACCATGGCAACTACATTCCTTGCACACCCCCTCAAAGTGAGACCACCTTGATGTGGTGAGGGGGCTATTGAACCCCTGGAATTTTTTCCCGGTAAGAGTCTCATGTATTAAAAATATTAGAAATTTTTCGGAGTAATTTAGTGGAATTTTTTCCACTAACAATGAAAAAGACTTTGAGGGATTAGGGACTAAAGAGGAACGGGAATGGTGGGGCTTCGTCAGAAGGCAATGCCAGTTCTGGGAAAACCAGTATATCGGAGAAGATGGAACCGAGGTAGGGGTGGGAGAAATCTTATAAACAAAGAAGGGAAGGTAACAGTATGTGCAATATGCAGCTCAGAATGGCATTGGGCTAGGGATTGTCCTCAGAATTTTCATAATAGGAAGAAACTGAAACAAGACTAGAAGAAAATAAGCTGAAAACAGAAACTGGGACAGAAAGAGGAGGAGGTTTATGTAGGAGAAGTTAATAAAATAGTGGAAGCGTCGTGGGAGGTGGTGATGATGCAATTTTGGACACGGTGTAAGTCAAGTTTGTGGGGAATTGTGACTAGCACGTATTGTCATGGATTTGAGTCAGGAAGAGTTGAGGGAGAATGAGGGACACTAGGACAGTCTAATAAAGTTTTTAATTTTGGTGAGACATCTTGTAAGTCCAAAGGAATAATAGAAATACCTGTGACTAAAAAAACACAGAAGTTTTATTTGAAGACAGAAATTCTGCAGGGTGATATACCCTGGGCTGATAGGTAAGCAAACCATGAGTAAAATGGTATGACACTTAAATTTGAAAGAAAATGGTGTCATAAATAGAAGTATTAGGGGGAATGAAAGTAGAGTTAAGAGAAGACGAACAGGGTCATTTAACAGTACTATAAGGAGGAGGAAGGTAGGAGAAGAATTATTACTGGAGGGTTGGAAGGGAAAGAATCCGAGGGAAATTTAACCAACACAATGAAGAAATTACATTTACAGTTTGGTCATGGAAGTGGAGATAAAAATATGGAAGCCAACAGAGGAAGCACAATGGGTTAATCGAAAAAGAAAAGAGGAAATTCAGAAAGTTACTAACGGAACTGATTGAAAATTGTGAGGTTTGTAAAAGATACAGAAGAAACCCCGCCAAACCAGTTAGCAGGCTTTTCTGGTTAGTAAAAAAACGTTTAATGATTGTAGCGATGGCTGTGGGAGAGATAGAAGAGAGAAAGTTCTTGGTAATAGTGGATATGGCAACGAGGTATTGTCAGGCCTGTTGGATAAAAGATAAGAAACCACAAACGTTTAATAAAGACAACTTTTTGAGTGCTGATTTGCTATATTTTGGAGCGCCCTCCAAAATATTGTCAGATAATGGGGAGAATTTAAAAATGAAAAGTAAGGAGGATGGCAGAAAGATGGAATATTAAAGTATTAGCCACAGCATCAGAATCTGTGATTATGTGAAAAGACCATAGGCATGATCATGGGAAGTGTTAGAAAGATGATGGAGGAGGAGGAAGTAGATTGGTCCATGGCTTTGAAATGATTAGTGAGTGCTAGGAACTGCTTAATGAATAATGGAGGTTTCTCTCCCAACCAATTAGTATTTGGAAAAAACCCTTCACTGCCTAACCTAATGGGTGGAGAAGAAAGTTCAAGTCCTGCAAGCAGAGAAAAGGGATGGAGGAGGGTATGGTAAGCGACGCACTGAATGCAATGACAAGGCCAGAGAAGCATTTATAAAAAATGAGCCTTGTAATAAAATAAGAATAGCGTTAAACAAAACATCAGAGAACATATATTTGGAAGAAGCAGTGGTAGGAGATGAGGTATTCTATAAGAGGGGAAATGAAAATGAATGGAGAGGACCTGCTCAGGTAGTGGGAGTATCGGGGGAAAACAATAATAGTCAAACATTCTTTAAGAGAAGTAGCTAGGATACATGTGACAAGGATTCAACGACAAATCACCAGATCCACAAGAGATATCGGCTAGAATAGATAAATCCCATGGTGGTGAAAGGTAGATCAGATGGCCCAAATGAAGGGAAAGTAGATTGGCAAGAAGGAGAGGAGATAATAGTAGGTGAGAAAAGGAATGGAGACAGAAGAGACTATGAAAGAGGTGATAGAGGAAACCGTGTTAGATAATGGGAAAAGTGGGTCAATAGAAGGCGAGTTAATGGAAGAGATACCAAAATTCAAAAAGGGAAATAGAGTTAGAGCTATAAACAACGATACAGGACAAGTAGAAGAATGGACTATATTAGGTTTTTGCAGGAAAAAGATCAAGCCAAGCATGGGCTGATTCGTACAATGTACAAGACTCCACGTCAGGTGACAAAGGGTGGGTTAAACTTGAGGGATTATATTCAGGTAGAAAAAATTGAAGATGAAGAGGTGTTACTGGGATTTGAAAAAAAGAAGCATAATGGAAGCTAAAGAAAAAGAACTTCAAGTTGGAGAGATAACCAGGTATATGAGAGGTAAATGATGTTTGGACAAAAAGCTATATCCTACAAAAATGGATAGTAACTGAAAAGATAAAAGGGGGGGAAAGGATATGTAAAGCAAGATTGGCAGCTAGAGGGTTTGAAGAAGAAATGGCAGAGTGGGAAAAGGATGCTCCACATGCAATGCTGAAATTTAAAATTCTGTCTAACCATAATAAAGGTAAAAATTGGAATTGTTATACATTGGATTGTCAAAACTGCATGTTTACAAGGTGACGAGATACAAAGAGAAGTGTTATTTGAAGCCACCAAGGGAAGATGGTTGGAGAGGATTATGGAAGTTGAAGAAAACCGTCTATGGACTCAAGGATGCAGCAAAAGCATGGTATTGTAAAGTGGTGAAAGTAGTGAGGGAGCTTCAAGGTGAGAGAAGTAACTAGAACCTAATATATTCTTTTGGGAAAAAGGACAATAAATTGAATGGCATTTAGTGTACACACGTAGATGATTTTTGCTACGGAGGAACTGAAGGATTCTTAAAGGAAACGATTGGGAAATTGAAAGGGAAATTGCAAGTAGGAGAACAAGAGAGTAAAAAGGTTCAAGTATATAGGAGTAGTAAATAGAGCAGAAGGAGAATAGATTTTCCCTTAATCAGTGGCAGTATATAAAATTCTATAAGAGAACCAGAGGCTAGAAGATATACGGGTAATACGATGCCAGAAATATCATATGATGTTAGCGAATTAAGTAAAGCATTTAAAGAAGGAACAACTCAGGATATGAAGAAGCTTACTTCATTTGGAACATAGAAGATGGCCCATACTCAACTGGGTTATATTATTTCCTTGACAGATGGGAAGAGGAGAGTCCCATATGGTGGAAGTCTAGGAAATCCAGGAGAGTGGCAAAATCCAACCATTGGGGAAGCCCCCGAAGCCCTGAGTGGTTGGGGAAGCTGGTAATTAAGAAGGATTGATTTATATTTCAAGCATGTGGGAAGAGGTAGTAGAAGGGAGAAATTTTTAGAAGCCTTGGTTAACACTGATAGTAAAACACTAATGACCACCATCAAATCGAGCACTGGTGTAAGTAGCAAGAGATTAAAAATAGATATTGCAGCAATAAGGAAAGCATTGAATCAGGGGAAATAAAGGAGGTGAGATGGATAAAAGGAAAGGAGCAAGAAGCTGATGTATTAACTAAAGCAGGAGTTTCAGGGGAATGTATTAGAAATTATGTAGAGGGTAAAGAGTTGGAGGATGAAGGAAATTAAGAGGGGAATACTAGGTTAGGAAACAGTCAGAGGGGAGGAAGAAAGAGATAAGTGTGATTCTATTGTATAATTGTTATTGGTATTTTATGCATTGTTGAAATATGGTGGGTGTCCTATATATGGACAGCATATGGTTGATTCTAGAAGGTGTCTGTTGATGTATTCAAGTTGTGTTGTGACGTCATAGACAAGATGGCGGCGGCGGCGGGGGGGTGTAAACAATAACAGGTGCAGTAGAAAGCACGTGCTGGTAGTGTGTGGTTGGTAGGGGAGAGCTCTCTGTCTGGTAGGAGTTTTTGAGTCGTAGGAGTTTTTCGGTCGTAAGTCTTGTTGTGCTGTTGTTCTAAGGTGATTTCTGGAGTAGACTGGAGTTGGAGAAAGCGTACAGGTGGGTAGATTATTTATTTGTGTAAAATAAAAGGGGTTAGGCTAGGGCTAAAATTTCTTCCTTAAAGCCACCTGACATGGTTTGGACCTAAGAGATAGTGATGGGATTTTCTATTGCCATCTTGAAGGTGGAACCATCTCCAGGGATCAGCCCATCAGAATCCAGGGGGGGCTGGTGTTTGGGGATGGGACTCCTAGCTTCTGTCCAGAAGCCCACCAATACGTTTGGAGTGGGGAGTCAGTCCCCATTAGTGGGGGCAGAACTCCCAACAGGTGGATTGGCGGAGCACTTACAGATTAGCGGGACCCACTCGACCGCCGACCGAAATCGGCGGAAGAACACCAACCAATATGGCGCGATACCAAAACACAACAAACAAAGTAGGGAGCTACTACATATCCGCGACGATCGATTTGTGTGTGCTGTCAGTAAGGCCGTGGCGGAACGGCGCTTCGCGCCTTATCCGCATATTTAAAGATTCTTGGCAGGCACGGCATGTTCTGGCAAGAGGTAATGTTGCGCAGCGCGCACTAACCACAGGGTTACAGTAAGGCTACTTACCGTGGCGGATGGATTTGGGTGTTGCGATACCAAAACAACAACAAACAAAGTAGGGAGCAACTGGCCCGGTAATGTGTAAACAACCTGGATTGGCTTATACCTGGGCCACTGCAAGCATATGATGCTATCCCAAAAGGGTAGGGTATGGGGTGGACTATTGGGAGTCAATTCTCACTTGTGCCATTGGTGGAGAATGCAAATATACCTGACTGATCCATGATACTTTCTTGATAAAACCAAACAGTTTTGGGTGTGTAATCGAGCCGGTTTGTGTGAGGTGGTCTGGTGTGTGCGTGCTTATTATCCTGGGATCGCTTTGTGGGCTTTTGACAATTTGTTGGGGTGGTGAGACTGGGCATTAGAAGCTGCCTGGGTTTCCCTTTCTGATGTGCTGTTGGGGTCTCAAGCAGGGGTCTTAGGTGTTGGGTGTGCACCTTTTGGACTTCTGAATGTGAACTGGCATAATTCTATGGATTTGGACAATAGTTTTCCCTCCCCTGGTCCGACCTGGCCTTCGCCCCCCCACTTACTAGCACTGGCAGCGACTTCTGGCATGAAGATGGATATGAGCTCGGCTATTGGACAGACCAAACACTGAGACACCCAGGGTGTTAGTAATCTGGTGGATTTGATCCTAATAGTAGAGTCCTCCATTGCACTAATATAGACTTGTCCCCCATTAGATAGTGAGTGTTTGTACAGTGGTGAATGAAACAATTGGTAGCGGAAGAGAATTTTTTAAATTACTTCTAGAAAAAGACAAGCAGTCATTTTCTGCTCAATGATGCGGTTCTTAGCACGAAAGTGTTTACAGTGAAAAATTGAAATGATGAGCCTTTTGATTTCATACCTAAGAATGAAGAACATGGACCAGTCCCATGTACCAGAGCGCTTCCTACCCCTATATGGCATGTTGTGCTAGCTACATGGAGGGAGGCAAAAAATTTTCAAAAATTTTAATGAAGGCTGCTGAATGTATTGAGAGCAAGGAAGGTTCCATTCCCATTGGAAATTTGAAACGTTTTATGGAAAGAGCTTGCTAATAAAAGCTGGCAATGAAACCAAGCAATTTTACTACCGAATTTTAAACCTCCTGAAAGTTGGAAATATCGAATGAATTGGATCGCATAGATTCTTTAACACACTGAAAGGGTAGTATACTCAAAAGACCTGCATGTTTTTGAAGAGGAGGAGTATTCTCCATCGATGTCCTTGTGTATCACCATAAAAAAACTAGGAGGGGATGCAGCTATCCTTTTAACTTTCTCCAGTTTACCTATCTGATACTATCATTGTTGGCCATGAGAGGATGCAGGTTAAAAGATATAAAAGAAATCCTCCAACTGTCACAAATGTTTTGAATATGGCTACATTCAAAACTCGTGTGAAACAACAAAAGATGTTCTGTGTGCTCTGCGGGGAGCAATGATAAATTTTGACGAGTGTGTAGCAGGCCAATACTGTTTTTTCAATGTAAGGGTGAATCACTCTCCAAATTCTAGGGCTTGCCTCTTCAGAATACATATTTGAAGATGTATTGGCAGTGGCTGACAATGAACATATCAGCATTAGTGAAGCAAAGCGTGGTGATAATGGGGCAAACAAAAGTGCCAACTCTACCCATGCTCCAGCAATAAGACTTATGAAAAATTCCAGCAATGTAAGGCAACTAATAACTGCATCTGATAATAGGCATCACACACCTGCTACTCCATGGACTGTAAATAATGAAAATCCCCAATCAGTCAAGAAATTTTCATCTGCTAGTGCCTTGGAGTGCAACACCAAAAGTTGTACTTCAAGAAGTACAGAAAACTCACCTCCCAAAGTCAATACAAAGGTGACTAATATGTAGTTGCAGGCTCACCTCCCCAAAAAAAGGGAGCAAAATCAAGAACATGCCAAGGGCCAAGCCCAATTAGATAGAGCTAACTCAGAGCCATCAATTGTCACAGCCACAAACAAAAATGAAAAACAAAACTATAATTCAACCACCAAGAAAGCGCACAAGGAATCATCCCCAAATAATGATGGCTTTAAAATTATAACCTCAAATGGGTTCAGTGTTTTGGAAGAGATCTCTCCACCTAGAATTGGTGGTTTTTTCCAAAAGCAGTTTCAGCCCCAAAAACATGAGAGTTCTGATCAGTCTTGCTGCCCTAAGAACAAATGAACCTTGTGATTCAGATCAGAGTAGAAATTCTGATCGAATCATAACCAGAAATATGATCAGCCAAAAACACTAAATTCCAATTCAAAATAAAAAGGGATTGGAAAGAAACATTCACTTTATAAAAGGAGAACTTTCCTCTCCACACTAAGAAGTGGTAAGTAGCACTTTTTTACCACCTTAACATTCATGTTCGATATCCCTCAGTGGAACTGTAAAGGTCTCAGAGCCCATACCTTAAAGTCTTAATTCTTGAATCCAATCCAGGGATGATATGCCTGCAGGAGACAATGTTAGGTAACTCTCCTTATAAATCCTGGACTAAATTATTCAATATTTACGCCTCTCCCCCAATGGTCGGGCCCATGGAGGTGCTGCAGTTATTGTTAATAAATCTCTGCAGCACTCCATAATACAATTAATTACAACTCTACAGGCTGTTGCTATTTCAGTCATCTTGGAAAAGAGGATAACAGTCTGCTCCTTATACCTTCCACTAGATCTTGCTTTTATCAGTGAAGATATTCAGTCCTTTAATTAACCAACTTCCAGCTCCTTTACTTCCCTTAGGAGATTTTAATGCCCACAACCCCCTATGGGAAGTCGGTTTCTAGACAGTAAAGGCAAATTAATTGAAGATGTTATTGATAGGAATGATGTTATCCTATATAATAATGGTCAATGACTTTCTACAGCATTCATGATCATCATTTCTTTGCACTGGACCTTAGTATCTCTTCAACGAAAATTTAAATGGGAGCGATCATTACCCGATACCATTTGAAATATGCCCGTGAATGGTCCATCTGAAGTTTTACCGAAGTGGAAGGTAGAGGAGGCAGACTGGGATGAATTCAGTAAGGGCATCATACTAGATAGGGAGTTTTAGTCATTTCATTCTCATCTAGATGCTTATGATTACTTTATTGAATCTACTCTGAAGAGTGCTGAAGGCTCTATTCCCAAAACAAAAGGCAAACCTCTTAGAACTGCAGTTCCCTGGTGGAATAAGACTTGTGGTATTCTGAGGAAAGTTACTAGGAAGGGCTACAGACGTTACAAAACTAGTGGCTCTCCTCAGTCTAAATTAATCTACAAACGTGCTTTAGCTAAGCAACGGCGCTTTTATAGGAGAGCCAAAAGAGAGAGTTGGCTTTAACTGTATTCAATGGATAAACTCAGACTCCTCTGAAAGTGGTGGTGCAAACTAAGGAAACTGAGTGGGAAATTTGTTGCATCACCATGACCCTCATTAAAAATAAATGACAATGATCACAGATCCCACTGAGCTGCCAATGAGCTAGGAAAACACTTTTCTGAAGTTTCCAGCGTCAACAATTATTCTCGAGAATTTAACAAAAATTAGGAATTCTGAAATGATTCTGGAATTCAATTCAGGAAAATCTGAACCATACAACTACAGGTTTTCTTTGAGAGAATTACGGGAGGCGCGCTCCTCAAGTGAATCCACAACTCCAGGTGAGGATACAATCATATATGAAATGCTTAAACACCTCCCAGACAATGCCAGAAATATTTACTCAAGATTATAAACAAAATATGGGAAACACAGGAATTTTACCCAACTGGAAAATATCCATAGTTGTTTCCTATTAAAAAGCCTAATAAAGATGCTTCCCTAGCCACCAGCTACAGACCATAGCTCTTACCAGTTGTGTGTGTGTAAGCTGATGAAGAAAATGATAAATACTAGACTAGTTTGGCACTTAGAACTAAAGGATTATCATAATTTAAATTTGGTTTCAGAAAAATCCGCTCCACCCTTGATCCATTGCTGAGGCTGACCAACCAAATCCAGCAAGGATTCGCCAAACAATGTCAGACCATCGAGTATTTTGACCTCGAAAAAGTGTATGACACTGCCTGGAGAATTGGCATCATGAAACAATTGCACAAGATGGGCATATGTGGAAGAATGATCAGATTTATTTATTCCTTTTTAAAGGACAGATTTTTTAAGATAAACGTGGAAACTCTTTCTCCAACCTTTTGTGCAGGAGGAAGGAGTTCTCCAAGGAAGTGTTTTAAGTGTAACACTCTTTCAGTGGCAATAAATAGTGCGGTTGAAAAAATCTTGCCTCCTGTTTAAATGCTCACTTTTTGTTGATGACCTTGCAATATACAGTAGTGCCTCAGGTTACAAAATTAATCCGTTCCGAAGCTGCCTTCGTAACCTAATTTCTTCGTATCTAGAACCCAGGTTTTTACATGTAAATTGCTTAATTTGTTCCAAGTCCTACAAAAACACCACAGTAAATGTTATAATAAAGCTACATTGACCAATAAACAATGAAATACACAATTTGGACCATTCAATACCTAACCTAACTGTGACTGTACCTGTAGTAAAGTGTATTAGTGTATAGGGTACAAGAAATACTGTATGTACATGTACATACGTATATGTTAAAATGTGAACCTTACCTTTCAAGTGAGGTGATGTCCGAAAGTGGCGTCAGAGGAGGATGACAAATGGCAGAAACATGACACTTAACTTTACAAAACACATTAAAAAATGGCAGAAAACATTAACATTAAACTTTAAAACATTAACACTTCTTGATTATCTCCATCTTCGTCCGTGAACTTCAGAAAACACTCTTGGAACCCATGGCTAATAACCTAAGTAATTAAGTTCACGCACAACACGATAAAGTAACTTACAGTACGACGAAAGCGAAATCATTAACACGAATTTACGTTAACAAATGAAATCTATGTGAACGAACGAATTCCAGTGTTTACGATAATGCTGCCGCAAAAATGGTCAAGGAACGCCTTTATATAAGGCATGATGGAACCAGATGCTGACCAATAGGAGAGCAGGAGGATGGTGGCGAGTCCTACTGAGTTTGCAGCGAGCGAGTTTTAAGATTGTTCTTGGCGGCCCGGGCAAATCTCTGACTTTACAGTCCATACACCCTTTTGCAACCTGATTTATTTTCGTACACAGAAGCAAAAAATCTTTGTCTTTGCCTTCGTAACCTGAATTTTTCGTACATAGGGACTTTTCATGTGTAGGGGTATGACTGTACTGCGCAGGATATTGATTATTGTCAGTTAATGTAACATTTGCAAAGGTCTATTAATGCAATTACTAAATGGGCTGATGAGAATGGTTAAATTCTCCCCTTCCAAAACAGTTGCAGGAAGATTTACCAGATTCCGGCGTGTGGAAGAAGTTCCCACACTTAGCTTAAAAGGATCTATCATTCCTTATGAAAGTGAAGTAAAATTTCTGGGGATGATTATTGACCACAAATTAACATGGCCAGCCACATAAATGCCCTTAAAGATTAATGTAAAAAAATCTTTGAATATTTTAAAGGTTGTTTCTGGTTTTAGTTTGGGGGCTGATAAAAAAATCCCTTTTGAGGCTATATGTTGCGCTGTGTCACTCCAAGCTAGACTATGGCTGTCAGATCTATTCCTCAGCTTGTAAACCAAGCTAAAGGAATTGGATGTTGTACAGAACATGGGGTTGAGAATATGCTCAGGGGCTTTTAGAACTTCTCCTATTGAAAGCATATATGTCGACACAGATCATCTTCCCCTTAATCTAAGAAGGCAAGAGCTAGTGTTGTGACACATAGCTAGAATGAAAAGTGCTCCCAAAAATCCCTCCTTTCAAGTACTTAAGGAAGCGACTCGCGGAATTTCTCTGGTACAAGAGCTCCTCCAAACCATTCCAATTCGACTAAACGAGGATGTTTAGGGATAACCATCTCAAATCCCAGAAAGTCCTGGAAGTAAAACATCCTGTGAATCCTCCATGGCTTATTCCTGAAGCATTAGTATGCAAGAAATCATTTAAGAAGAAGGACTGTACTGAAGAAGAGATAAGGGAAAATTCTTAGAACATGACGTTACCCATGCCAATTATGTGAAGATTTATACAGATGGATCAAAGTCAGATAGTGGTGTTGGGTGTGCTGTTATCCTTGGTGATACAGCATATACAGTTAAATTACCTGACTTTGCATCAATATTTACTGCCGAATTAACAGCCGTAGTCTCTGCCATAGATTTAGTTCTTCAATAGTAGTGACACTAATTTTGTCATATCTCAGATTCTAAAAGCCATTTAGAAGCTATCAAAAAATTTAATAGCTTTCATCCGTTAACTCCAAAAGTTCAGGAGTCGCTTTTTCGTATATATTGTCTGCGTAAGTCAGTCCTCTTTCTGTTGGGTCCCTTCTCATGTGCCCTCTTGATTTGAGACTGCCTTGGCGGAGTTACGCATTTTCAACCTGTGGTTGAAACTGCGTAGCGGGTAGAGAGCTTTCAAACTGGGAGAATTATCTCCTAGTTTGAATCTAAATGTCTCAATTTTTCTCTTACTTGAACATCTTCCAATCTCTTACTTTCTTTCGCTCAGTTGCTCCCCCTAGCTGTCCTCCTACTCTTCACTAAAACCCTCGTGTAGGTTAGGTAGGAGATGGGTCTCTGAACTTAGGCTTTACTCTGATCCAATGGCAGGGACTATAGCGGTTTTTTGGTCCGCCGCTTCGATTATGTTTGGACGCCCCTGAGGCATATTGAGTGTGATTCCACATCAATAAATTTATTATGGGGCGGGACTACAATGTGGGGACTTGCCTACGGAATCCGGGGTAGGTATAGTCTCCACGGTAGGACTCTCGGCAATTTTATCCGGATTGCCCTCTAAAATAACATGAGTGGGGATGATTGCATACTAGCTATGCCCTCAGGTCCTATGCAAAGCGGGTTTTGCTTACACCTTGATCCAACTCATTTTAATTATTTTAGAGCCATCCGCCCTTCGGGGTAGGGGTAGGGAGTGGGACAAATGTGGAGTTGGTCCTCTGCTGTGGTGTCCCTTTGGTGAGGGGGAAGTTCTTCGAGAGGAGACCCATTTTGTTTTTTTAACCTATTGGCTTGCAGTTGGTTTCTCTGTAATTTTCAAAAAAAAAGGAAAAATGGAAATTGACTATGGAACTCAGTCCCCCGGTAAAATGTTGACCCAGCCCGTGACACCCTAGATAACCAGTCCTGACCCTGGAAAACGACCAATGACAACCCTTTGTGTTTTAGGAGGGGGGGGGACACTTTCAAATCCAAATATAGCAACATGGAGCCTTGTTTTTACTAGGGCCAAAAAGATTTATCAAAAGAAAATTCCAGCCTAGCACCCTTCGCTAGCTTATTTTGAATCACTTTTTTGGAAAAGACAGTTGGACAAGATTTTTGACAATAGAAAGTGAAAACAAGATTTCAAATTTAAAATTGGAAAATTATTTACTGACCAGATACCCAACAGAAAACATGAAATTTCGTCAAACGCAAACAAATACATGGATAGTGGAAACACTACTAAAACCCAATCAGAAAACTACTTACAAATTACGAACATAGATAACACAAAAATAAAAGTCACCAAGCATAATAAACTTAATAGTATTTGTGGTACAATAATCCTGCCCCCAAATAATGACGACGAAACTAATTAGATAAAAATATGTTGATGGACTCGCTCAAGAAAAGATATAATAACATTGACATTGAAGATTGTGACATCTATGATATCCCAAGTAGGAAAAATTCAAAAATCAAAAAAATATACAAATAGCTAAATTGAAATTTGAAGGAAACGAACTCCCTTTAACAATTAAAGTATTAGGGCAGACGAGAGAGATAAGACCAATATATCCCTAAACCACTACAGTGCAAATCATGTAATAAATTTGGCCATTCAAATAAAAATTGTAGAGAAGCTCCAAGATGTGCATGTTGTGGATCATACAACCACACAACAAAATGGGACTGTGAAAACCCAAATTGCATAAATTGTGGTCAGAATCACCACTCAAGATCTAAGGGAATGCGCATATTACTTGTACAACACTGAACTAAAATCTTACAAGAAAGAAGTGAATGTCAATAAGAGAAGCTAAGATAGAACTAAAAGTAAGAGGTTTACAGGATCCAGCAAGGAAAAAACACATATAAAGAGGTAGTAAATAAAGAAGCGCAAAACCAAATTCCTACTAAATTGCACAATATAAATCAACTGAGAATACTCATAATATAAAGACCCCAAATTCAAGCTCAGAAGCTGAAGAACATTTAAGTAACACAAATTTATATATATATTACCACACCAGAAATACATGAAGACAAAATGAATTTGGAGGACAAGCAAAATACATGAGCTAATTCCAAAAGACAAAAAAAGACTACTTGAAACAACCCCACCCAAATCAAGAAACAAATTAAACAATCAGTAAGACCCAAAATCTATATGGAAAAAAATGAATACCGAGAAGACAAAGTCAACGAAAATTGCTTGCAAACAAAAAAATGAAAAAGAAAACCCAAATAAAAGAGAAAGTTAAAACATCAGATAAAATTGAAGAAAGTATTGAAATAGAACCCAAGAGCAAAAGCCATTTAAATGCCCCTCTAATAAAAAGAACATCTGAGACTCTTCAGCCATTAAAGAAAACAATAGCAGAAATACATCACCCACCAAAAGAAGAACAAAGTACAGCAAAATTATACAACTTCAATAAAATTCAAAGTTCAGGAAAACAAATAAAGATACTAAAACAAAACCCCAAACCTTCTTAAAATGTCTATTTTACAGTGGAATATAAGAGGATACGTATCAAATAATGAAAACTTAAAAATCACTAATTAGAGAATGTAATGCAAATATCATTTGCTTACAGGAAACTAAAATAGGTAACAATGTTCTCAATGCTGGCATAAATTATAATGTGTGGAAATCAACACACAAATTTTAAATGACAACAGCCAAGGAGGAACTGCAATCATAACGCATTCTTCAATCAAATGCCAACCTGTTAGGATTAACTCAGTAATACAGGCATATGCAGCTCAAGTATTCCTGGAAAAAAAAATAATATGCTCAATATATATGGAACGTCTTTAGAAGTCGCTTAATAGATCATCTTGGAAATAATAGACCATTACAAGTGGAAGAGCTTAGAAAATCTAATAGAACAATTACCAAAACCTTACTTTTTAGTAGGTGACTTCAACGCCAAACATCCCATGTGGGGAAGTACATCATCTGACAGGAGAGGAAATATTCTCCTAGATTTTATAGATAACGAAAATTTGATTATTTTAAATGATGGTTTCTCCAACAAGATTTGATGTTTATCATAATAGCACCTCTGCAATAGACATCACTTTATGTTCCCCAGAAATTGCCACAGATTTCAGTTGGAAAGTAATAATAATTTATTTGGGATGACCACTGGCCAATACAAATTGAGTTAAAAAATAATTCGAATATAACATATATACCGAAGAGGGAAATGGAGGAAGCAAATTGGAATTTATATAAAGAGAAAACTGTGATTAACAAAAAACTATCTGACTTTACAAACACATAGATGCTTATGAACATCTAGTAAAAACAATAGATGATAAAGCAAATGAAACTATCCAGTTACCTCAGGCAATCCGACTAGACCACTGGTACCCTGGTGGAATGAGGAATGTAAAGCAGCAAGGAAGATAACGAGAACATGCTTTAGAAGATACCTGAGACATAATGTGATGCCAATGAATTGCACATTGAGAGCTAAAGCAAAGCAAAAAAGAAAAGATATTCAAGATAGCCAAAAGAAATTCATGGAAAAAAAAAATATTGATAATATAAATTGCTAAAATCAAGACAAAGAAATCCGGAAGAAAATTAATAAACTGCAGGGTAGATATCGGCCAGAACCATTACCTACATTAAAAGTAGAAAACAACTATATTTCAAACCCCCAAACTAGTAGCAAATGAATTAGGTAAATGCTTCGCCAAAACATCTAGTATCTCGAATTATACAAAGAAATTCCAATAAAAAATTATGTCCCAATACAATAAAGTCTAATAATCAGGAAATCTATAATCTTCCTTTCACCATGGATATATTCCTTTTTAACGGACAGATTTTTTTTTTAAGGTAAAAGTGGGAAACTCTTTTCTCCCAACCTTTGTGCAGGAGGAAGGAGTTCCCCAAGGAAGCGTTTTAAGTGTAACACTCTTTTCAGTGGCAATAAATAGTGTGGTTGAAAAAAATTTTGCCTCCTGTTAAATGCTCACTTTTTGTTGATGACCTTGCAATATACTGCACTGGATATGATTCATTGTCAGTATGTAAACATCTGCAAAGGTCTATCAACGCAATTACTAAGTGGGCTGATGAGAATGGGGTTTAAATTCTCCTCTTCCAAAACAGTTGCAGTAAGATTTACCAGATTGCGGCGTGTGGAAGAAGTTCCCACACTTAGTTTAAGAGGATCTATCATTCCTTATGAAAGTGAAGTAAAATTTCTGGGGATGATTATTGACCACAAACTAACATGGGCCAGCCACATAAATGCCCTAAAGATTAATGTGAAAAAACTTTGAATATTTTAAAGGTTGTTTCTGGTTTTAGTTGGGGGCCTGTGATAAAAATCCCTTTTGAGGCTATATGACTCACTGTGTCGCTCCAAGCTAGACTATGGCTGTCAGATCTATTCCTCAGCTTGTAAACCAAGCTAAAGGAATTGGATGTTGTACAGAACATGGGGTTGAGAATATGCTCAGGGTGGGGCTTTAGAACTTCTCTATTGAAAGCATATATATCGACACAGATCATCTTCCCCTAGATCTAAGAAGGCAAGAGCTAGGGTTGCAATACGTGGCTAGAATGAAAAGTGCTCCCAAAAAATCCTCATTTGAAGTACTTTAAGGAAACAGACTCGCGGAATTCTCTGGTACAAGAGCTTCTAAACCATTCCAAATTCGACTGAATGAGGATGTTAAGGGATAAAACCATCTCAAATCCCAGAAAGCATGGCTTATTCCTGAAGCATTGGTATGCAAGAAATCATTTAAGAAGAAGGATTGTACTGAAGAGGAGTATTAGGGGAAAACTTCTTAGAGCATGACGTTACCCATGCCAATTATGTGAAGATTTATACAGATGGATCAAAGTCAGATAGTGGTGTTGGGTGAGCTGTTATCCTTGGTGATACAGCATATACAGCTAAATTACCTGACTTTGCATCAGTATTCACTGCCGAATTAACAGCCGTAGTCTCTGCCCTAGACTTAGTTCTTCAAAGTAGTGACACTAATTTTGTCATATAATCTGATTCTAAAAGCACTTTAGAAGCTACCAAAAGATTTAATAGCTTTCATCCATTAATCCAAAAGCTTCAGGAGTCACTTTTTCGTATATATTGTCTGCGTAAGTCGGTTTGTTTCTGTTGGGTTCCTTCTCACGTGGGGATTCACGGAACGAGACTGCAGACAGGGAAGCAAAAGCTGCTAGCGCTCTGCCAGAAACAACCTTCAGGAAAAGTGCCTCATACAGACCTAACAGGTCCTATTAGGTCTTTTGTATTAAGTAAATGGCAAGAAAGGTGGACTTCTCCTCTTCTTGACCAATAATAGTAAGTATAGAAATATTAGGAAAAATATACTGCCGTGGCCTTTGTCATTCCAGCTTGACAGACGAGCAGAGGTATTTTAACGAGGTTAAGGATTGGGCACACTTATTTTACCCATCAGTTTATTTTAGAAGGAAGCAGCCCACCAGTGTGTGCTTACTGTGACGAGATACAAACAGTGAAGCACATTCTGATGTTTTGCCCCAGATATTTTAACCAAGGGAAAGATTTCCAGGGTAAATCCCTCTCAAATATCTTGGGAGATGAAGCAGACATTTCTGCTCTCATCTCCTTTTTAAAGTGTATAGAAATTTTTAATAATATTTAGATAAATTTTTATTATAAATCATATACAGATTTTTAAAGACATTAAACTATTTTAAATATATATTACTCCATTCACTAAAATTCATATTTTTAATTTATTTATTAGTCACGTCTAATTTTATGAATAATTTCTTTCACTAATTCATTCATTCATTTACCATAATTCAACTTATTTAACCTTCATTACGGCGCTGAATGGCCTTCTTGGCCCCAGTGCCTGGGCTTTAGCCCTAAATATCATACATCCGTCCATCTTTCACCATGGAAGAACTGGAAAATGTCCTGAAACTTGCAAGTCCAACAGCTCCAGGGGAAGACAACATTAGATATGAAATGATAAAAAATCTACCAGATGAAAGTAAAACCTTTTTATTAGAAATTTTAAATGAATTATGGCACTCTCACAGCAGCCTAAAACCTGGAAAGAATCCTTAATCATACCAGGCTTAAAACCAGGAAAAGATCCAGAGTCACCAAGCAGCTATAGGCCAATAGCCCTTACTAGTTGTCTAAGTAAGATATTTGAAAAAATGGTGAATAACAGATTAATATGGGTATTAGAAAATAAACAGCTATTGTCAAACAGACAGTTTGGATTCAGGAAAAATAAAAGTACCATAAATCCCCTCTTAATGATTACAAGAGAGATACAAAATGCAATGGTTGGTAAAAACAAACAATAGGAGTGATTTTTTGATTTAGAGAAGGCATATGATACCACCTGGAGGGGAGGGATTTAAAAAAATTGATAGAATGGGGAATAGGAGGCAATTTAATATGAATAGATTAGGGAATTCCTATCTGAAAGATATATAAAAGTCAAAGTGGGGGCAGAAATCTCTGAATCATTTATCCAGGAGGAAGGAATCCCCCAAGGTAGTGTACTAAGCGTGGCGTTGTTTGCAATAGCAATAAATGAGATAATGGAAATGATCCCACCAGGAGTCCAAGGATCCCTTTTTGTAGATGACTTCGTCATATATAGTAGCGGTGAAAAAGCGCTGGACATAACCAACAGATTGCAAGCAGCCATAAATAGGATAAAAAAAATGGGCGATAACAAGGGTTTTAAATTTTCTCCGCAAAAAAAAACAAAAGCAGTCAGATTTACTAGATCAAGAAAACAGGAAACTAATTCCTACTTATTCATAAATAATGATATAATTGAATATTATGATGAGATTAAATTCCTCGGTGTAATACTTGATAAAAAACTTACATTAAAGAAACGTATAGAACAACTGGCGATAAAAGTGAGAAAATCCTTAAATATAATAAAAGTAATTGCTCATAATGACTGGGGTGCTGATAGAACCTCTCTGATAAAAAGTATATAAGGCTATTTGTCTAAGTAAAACTTGATTATGCATGTCAGGTATATGGTAGTGCTTCTAAAACCCTATTAACAAAACTGGATGTCATACATAACATGGGTATTAGACTATGCACTGGAGCCTACAGAACTTCCCCCGTGGAAAGTCTGTATGTAGAAGCAGGAATAGATCCCCTGAAAGTACGAAGAGAAGAAATGGGATTAAAATATATAGCTAAAATAAATAACCTTAATGATAATCCAAACACCAAATATATGAACATACAAATAATTATGACAATAAACCAAGAGCCTCTAAACCATTGGAGAATAGATTAAAACCTGATATAGAACATCTAAAATTAGGAACAAGTAGCATATCAAAAATAACCACTCCTAAAATACCTCCGTGGAGACATGCTAAAATAGAAATCTGTGAGAAATCATTTAATAAGAAGGTAACAGATGCACAATTAAAGAGTGAATTTCTGTCACACCAGGAAAAACATAAACGGGATATTAGTATTTATACAGATGGTTCCAAGTCGAAGGAGGGTGTAGGCTATGCTGTAGTACAAAAAATATAAAAATAAGGGGAAAAAAAATTCCAAAAATATGCTCGATATTCACTGCAGAGATAAATGCATATTAGAGGCTATAAAACATACCTTTATGGTGGGAAAGCAAACTATACCTTTGTAATATACACGGATTCTTACAGTGGTTTAGAAGCGCTAAGACAATACACAGTTTCTCATCCCGTAATTGAAGAAATAAGGGAGTGGATAGATATAATAGTAAAACGGAAATCTATAAATATAAAACTATGTTGGGTCCCTTCCCATGTGGGGCATAAAGGGTAATGACGAGGGGATAAAGAAGCCAAAGGGCCGTAAAAAAGGAGTCTATCAAAAAAATACAAATACCTTACAATGACATTAAAACAACAATAAATGAATACTGTCAATCAAAATGGGAAAAAGAATGGCTAGAATTGAATCATAAATTAAAGTATATTAAACATCTGTAAAACCTTGGAATAGACAACAATGTCAAAGAGGGAAGAGTCATATTAACAAGATTAAGAATAGGACATACATAATTAACACACAAATACTTGATGTTGCAAGGCGAGGAAAGACAGGCCCCTTACTGTGACCATTGTCGTACACTGGTCACAGTCCATCATATACCAACTAAATGCAATAAATTCGAAAGAAAACGAAGATCCAACAACATATGTAACATACCACTTGAAGAACTATTGGGAGAAAATGCCCACTTCAAAATATAATAAAATATCTTAAAGAAATAAACCTGCTTTATATGATATAACGTCTTATAATTTCATAGTTATACAGTAAGCGCTGAATGGCCTTTGCTGCCAGTGCTTGGTGTTACACCTAAACTTTATAAAACCAACCAACCAACCCTTCTCACGTGGGGATTCACAGAAACTAGACTGCAGACAGGGAAGCTAAAGCGCTAGTGCTTTGCCAGAAACAACCTTCAGGAAAGTGCCTCATACAGACTAACAGGTCCTATTAGGTCTTATGTATTAAGTAAATGGCAAGAAAGATGGACTTAATCATCTTGCCAATAATAGTAAGTATAGAAATATTAGGAAAAATATACTGCCGTGGCCTTTGTCATTCCAGCTTGACAGACGAACAGAGGTTATTTTAACGAGATTAAGGGTTAGGCACACTTATTTAACCATCAGTTTATTTTAGAAGGAAGCAGCCCACCAGTGTGCTTACTGCGACGCGATACTAACAGTGGAGCACATTCTGATGGTTTGCCCCAGTTATTTTAACCAAAGGGAAAGATATTTCCAGGGTAAATCCCTCTTAAATATCTTGGGAGATGAAGCAGATATTTCTGCTCTCATCTCCTTTTTAAAGTGTAAAAAAATTTTTAATAATAATAATTAGATAATTATTTATATATTATATACGATTTTTAAAGACATTAAACTATTTTTAATATATATTGCGCCATTCATTAAACTTTTTATTTTATTTTATTTTATTAGTTACATCTAATTTTTATGAATCATTTCTTTCACTGATTCATTAATTCATTTACCATAATTCAACTTATTTAACCTACATTACGGTGCTTAATGGCCTTCTTGGCCCCCAGTGCCTGACTTTAGCCCTAAATATCACTCCATCCATCCATATCTTGCACATGTGGGATGTTACAACAATTAAGTCTGGCCATCAAACCCTGGAATTAAAAACTCAACCTTGACTTGTTACTACTCACGAGTGTCTCAAAAGAAAAGCATCAAATCATTACTATTAATTTTCTGGGCTCAGTTCATGTCGCTTCGTGAAATAATCCTTAAGTTTATTATTTCTAGGTAAATGATACTAACATTATACCAGAGAAAAAATAAAATCAGGAGGATGTCAGTAACTGACTCGCTCACCTTAAATAAAAAGAGGGTGTCGGTATGTAGCTGGGGCGAGTGAGACCACTACCACAAACCTCTTGTCATTTAGAATTCTCCTTCATCAAAATCCCCCTCCCTGAGAGAGCTGATACACAGTCGGAGTCAGCAACTACTACTACTACACTACCCACCACGCCGACTGCAGCACCTCTGGTGGCCATCCTTTTTTAGTTAGCCATTTGGGTAACAGTGCCAATTTCCTTGTGATTTTTGTGTACTTTTCACTGGATACATTCATCATGGAACTTGCAGCTATCGCCGCAGCTAAGTATGTACCCCGAAAGGTTTTACACTAGATTTTTATCAGCCAGGAACTATTTTTACAGTTTTTTAGGTCCCGATAATAGTCACCTGGTCTGACGCATGGGCTGGCCTGGCCGGCCACGCCTCCGTGTTCTGTTAGGACTTCCTCGGTCCCCCATACCGTGGTATCTATCCGTGTATTTTTACCTTATATGGTGGGTTCTATCACGTGTTACACATTCCCAAACATTTATTATTTATTATTTATTATTTTACATCGTATTATTCGGAAATCCATTGCCTATGCCTTAGATTAGTGTTCATGCATGCATGCCCTTTGTCTAGGTGTCTCGTCTTCTGAGTGATTACTATTTATTATGTCTCTTCTAGTCCAACGTGTCGGCTAAGGCCAACTCTTGAGCAGTCCGGCTTGTTTCCTTCGGGGATTTAGCCTACTTCTCCTGGACGTTCCCTTTCTCTCCCACTCGCGATTTCCCTTTCTTTATTTATTACGATGTATTTATCATTTAGGGGTTGCATGTTAAGGGCGATTCAGTTTTGGGCCTAGGCCTAGTTTGTTTTTGTTTGCATTATCGCCTTTTGGTCCACTCTCGCTCACGTGGTCAGCTCGACTAGGTTATGTTTTGTTGCATTATCACCTCATGGTCTACCTGCGCTCACGTCGAGCCACTGGTCGCCCTAGTCACAGTCCCCTTCCCCTCCTCCCTCGCGGAGGGGCGGTCAGTCCTCGCTCGCTCACGGTCGCTATAGCAACCATCCGAGCACCACTCCCCTCCTCCCCCCTTTTAAGGGGGTCACGGGAGTTATGGACTGTAAGGAGTACTACTGGACCGTCCATGTTCTCTGTGAGCTTCGGGGGAGTTCCGGTGTGATCAGGGGGGGTTGGCCACCCCCTCTGCCCGCATCAGTCCTTCTCTGGCTTCGTTCCTTTTGTACGATTCCCTTTCCCCGTTAGGTATCATAGTCCCCTTCGTCCGCTGACGGAGCACACCCGCTTGCTATCCGAGCGCCCCGGTGGTTGGTGGAGGGGTTCTCTGCCAGCTATTTAAGGGAAAGGGGGATCGGTCGGTCATACATGCTTTCCCTGTTATGTATTCATAGTTTCCCCTTCGTCTGGCTGACGGATGCGCCCGCTTGCTATCCGAGCACTCCGGCGGTTGGCGGAGGGGTTTACGATGGAGCTACACGCTCCAAACTATTTAATTTAATTTATTTAGTTTTAATTATGGGTAATCTTCTCTCGTTCTCCGGCGTGTCGTACTCCTCCTTGAAACTCAAACTATAGGTGTATGAAAGGTATCTGGTTTATCTAATTTTCCCTCTCCGGCGTACACCGGGGATTTCAACCAGTTTACCATGTCTCATGGACTCTCCCACACGGATTACAGGGGAGGATTTTGTATGCCCAAAAATGTATGCTACTCCGGCATGCAGCGGAGCATCATAAGTGGTCCTGATAGTGTATAACGTTGATACTTATGTATCTATCCACTTACAGGCTACCAAATGTCAGGAGGCCGGATGTAACGCTGTCCTCCAGGACCACCCCTGCGGGCACGAGGTCTGCAGGTCTCACACTCCCTGTTTCCGTCCGCCATCAGGACTTGATCGTCTGGCACCACGAAGCCTGCTCCATCTGCTACGAGCTGGTGGAAACAGTTTTCGGACGGAGTAAGTATATACCGGCGTACGTTTTTCTTTCCGGATATATACTATCACATAAATTTGTCTTATAATGCTATAATGCTTCAACTGTTAATGGTTCGTCCTCGGGACTTAGTTGTAAGGACTACAATGACCCTCTTTTTCAGGCTGCTGCTGTTAAGGACGCCGCGTTGGCTACCCTGAAAGCCTGGGTAGGCGGTTTTGGCAAGAACGCGCCGAAGGGGCAGCCAATATCTTGGACAACCAGATATGGCTGTCCGCATCTTCCCAGGCGGGAAGTCGACTGGGTATGTGGACCCCGCCGCGGCAGCTCCGACGATCGCCACTATCAAGCAACAGGTGGAGCAGGCCCTGATGGAAGGAGGAGGCCAGGACATCTCGGCGGACGTCGCGACGCTGGACCTCAATGTTGAGCCAATGACGGTAGGTGGAGGTGAGTTATTGGTTGAGGTAGGATTGTTAGTCGCCCGAGGGCTTCCCTTGGACGCTTCTGGATCTTCTTCACCTGTCCCTTCCTCTACTTCATTCCAGGGCTTCACGGGATCAGAGATCCCTACTAGGACGCCTACTGCCTCAGTAGTCCCCAAGGTGAAGGGGCAAAGAGAGCAGAAGACCCTGGAGAGGACGTCGTCTAAGAAGACGTCGTATTCTTCATCTTCTCGTAGTCCCCCTCTCCGGTTCACCATCCCGGAGCAGGGAAAGCGAAGACTTCTTCTTCGCATTCGAAAGGGTCAAGAGGTAAATCCTCTAAAGAGAAGGTCCACGCTCCCGCCGAGCCAGTACCTTCCCCTTCTACCGGAGTTCCTATCCGGTGACCCCTGTCGGGGCCAGTCCTGTTGGTCCCTTCGATCCTGTTGCTTTCACGGCAGGGGTCATGCAACAGGTGGGAGATATGGTCGGATCTTTGATGAACACCAGATTCGATCAGATGTTCGCCCAGATCTCCACCTCGTTGACTCAGTCCGGACAGTCGATTCAGAATATTTCTGATCATCTGACGGACCAGGAGAATCGACTGGCAGGGCTGAGCCAGGCTCCTCCAGCGTTCTCCCTGTTGCAGGCGCCAGAGTTGCCTCGTTGTCTGAGTACAATTCCCTTCCCGCCTTCTCTATGAGCAATCCTTGGAGGGTAGCAGCCTTTGCTCCCTTCAAGGATGGGATGATCTCTATCCCGGACTATGGAACTCGTCGTATCGAGGACTTCGAGTTCCATCCCGCCGGTCTGCAACCGCCTTTCATGGGATATGCTAGACTGACGGAGGAGCTCTAAACAGGGAAGACAAGATCCCTAAGGAAACTGTTTTATACAGTCGAGAGCAGGCTCAGAGGGAGTGGGTACGATGCCTGGAAGATTGGGATTGTACCAATACCAAGCTCCAGGCATTTAACCCTTAAACGCTGAAGTGGTAAAAATCAAAACGTCTCCCGAATGCCGGCACCGGTTTTGAGTGAGCGCGGAAGCGGAAAAAATAATTTTGTCAAAAAATCACAGTGTGCTTAGTTTTGAAGATTAAGAGTTCATTTTTGGCTCCTTTTTTTGTGATTGCCTGAAGTTTAGTATGCAACCATCAGAAATGAAAAATAATATCATTATCATTTGTAAATAATGCAATATATGGTAGCGGAAAAAAAAAATTCATACATAATTGTATTAAAATCACGCTGTGCAAAAAAAACGGTAAAAGCTAACAAGTTTCTGTTTTTTCGTTGTACACTAAATTGCAATCATTTTGATATATAATACATTGTAAAACGATAAAGCAACACAGAGAAAATGTTATCACAAAATATTGCATGAATTCCGTAACGCGCGGACGTAAACAAATATTTTTTTCAAAATTCACCATAAATCTAAATATTGTCTTAGAGACTTCCAATTTCTTTCAAAATGAATTCAAATGATTGAATATTACTAGACTGTAAGAGTTTTAGCTTACAATTGCGTTTTTTGACCATTTTGGTAGAGTCAAAGTTGACCGAACGTGGTTTTTTTTTCTATTTATCGTGATTTTATATGCAAATATTTCAAAAATGAGAAAAGCTACAACCTTCAATTATTTTTTTGTATTCTACATGAAATTGCGCACATTTTCATATTATCAAAACTTTTATGTAACGGCTAATTTAAATGGTGCAAACATTACCACAATCGCACGTATTGATTTTTTGGAAGAGTTACCGCGCGAATGTAAGAAAATGTTTTTTTTTTTCATAAATTCACCATAAATCGAAATATTATGCTAGAGACTTCCAATTTGTTGCAAAATGAAGGTAAATGCTTGAATATTACTAGAATATAAGCGTTGTAGCTTACAATTGCGTTTTCGACCATTTCAGTAGACTCAAAGTTGACCGAAGGTTGAAAATTTGTCACTTATCATTTTTTATATGAAAATATTTCAAAATTGATAAAAGCTACAACCATGGGTTGTTTTTAGTTGTATTGTGCATGAAATTGCGCACATTTCCATATATAAAACCTTTATGTAACGGCTAATTTTAAAATGGTGCAAACATTAACAAAATCGCATGTATGATTTTTTTTCGGAAGAGTTACCGCGTGTACGTAAGGAAAAAGTTTTTTATTTTTTATAAATTCACCATAAATCGAAATATTGTGCTAGAGACTTTTAATTAGTTGCAAAATGAAGGTAATGATTGAATATTACTAAAATATAAGAGTTTTAGCTTACAATTGCTTTTATTGACCATTTCGGTAGAGTCAAAGTTGACCAAAGGTTGAAATTTTGGCACTTATCGTTATTTATATAAAAATATCTCAAACTGATAAAAGCTACAATCATGTGTATTTTTTGTTGTATTCTACATAGAAATGCGCACATTTTCATATATAATATCCATGTAACGGCTAATTTAAAATGGTACAAAAATTATGTCAAAGTGTCGAAATAATTTCCGAGATGTGTCACAGATACTTTTAGTGCGCAAGAAAGAAATTCACGCTTGCGCGCCTCCTGCGTAACGATTGTAAACAAAACAACACCTTGATCTGTGAACTCCCAGCATCCCCCAAGGTGCGTAATTCAAAAGTTTTGGCTGGTAGGCCTATAAGTATTTTATCGTGAATTTAAAAAAAAAATTTTGAGTCGACGTATGGTACGTCCATTCGGCATTCGGGAGACATTTTGACTCGACGTTTAATACGTCCATTCGGCGTTTAAGGGTTAAGAGCCCTTTACAATCTTTGCTACAGAGGAGGAGGCACCACTCCCTTCACAACAAAGATAGCCGAGATCACCATCCAAAC